>NC_057711.1:12106817-12154717 GCF_004010195.1 Chiloscyllium plagiosum | reverse complement strand
TTCCTGATGAAGGGCTTTTGCCCGAAACGTTGATTTCAAAGCTCCTTGGATGCTGCCTGAACTGCTGTGCTCTTCCAGCACCACTAATCCAGAATCTGGTTTCCAGCATCTGCAGTCATTGTTTTATCCTTCCTCAAGTAAGGAGACCAGAACTGTGCACAATACTCCAGGCACGGCCTCACCAACACCTTGTACAATTGCAGCAGAACCACCCTGCTCTTAAACTCAATCCCTCTAGCAATGAAAGCCAATATTCCATTTGCCTTCCTGATTACCTGTTGCAGCGGCAAATCAACTTTTGCAATTCCTGTACAAGCTCTCCTAAGTCCCTCTGCACAACAGCATGCTGCAATCTTTCACCATTTAAACAATACTCTCACCTGCTTTTACTTCCAAAGTGGATAACCTCACATTTAACAACACTGTACTCCATCTGCCAGACCCTTACCTACTCACTTAACCTATCTAAATCTGTCTGCAGGCCCTCCACATCCTCTGCACAGTTTGCCTTTCCACTCAAGTTGGTGTCATCAGCAAACTTGGATACGTTACACTCGGTCTCATTTTCCAAATCATTTATATATATCATGAACAGTTGGTCCAACACCGACCCCTGCAGCACCTTGCTCACCACTGATCTCTAACCAGAAAAACACTCATTTATCCCAATTCTCTGCTTTCTATTGGTTAACCCAGTCCTCTATCCATGCCAGTACATTCCCTGCAATTCCATGCATTCTTATCTTATAGAGGAGTCTTTTATGCAGCACCTTATCAAACACCTTCTGAAAATCCAAGTATACAACATCCATCACTGCACTCCATCCACTGCATTTGTTACATCCTCAAAGAACTCCAGCAAGTTTGTCAAACATGACCTTCCCTTCCTGAATCCATTCTGCATCTGCCTGATGGAACCCTTTCCATCCAGATGTCTCACTATTTCTTTAATAGCCTCCAGCATTTTCCTGACTACAGATGTTAAGCTGACTGGCCTATACTTACTTGCCTTTTACCTATACCTTTTTTTAAAAAATAGTGGTGTGACACTCGCTGTCTTCCAGTCCATCAGGACTTGTCCAGAGTCCAGTGAATTTTGGTAAATTACTACAAAGCTGGAAATGTGTTGCTGGAAAAGCGCAGCAGGTCAGGCAGCATCCAGGGAACAGGAGAATCGACGTTTCGGGCACAAGCCCTTCTTCAGGAAGGGCTTATGCCCGAAACGTCGATTCTCCTGTTCCCTGGATGCTGCCTGACCTGCTGCGCTTTTCCAGCAACACATTTCCAGCTCTGATCTCCAGCATCTGCAGACCTCACTTTCTCCTCATAAATTACTACAAACTCATCTACTAAAACCTCTGCCATTTCTTTCAGCATGTGAGATGCATTCCATCAGGACCAGGGGATTTACCTACCTTTATACCCTCAGGTGTGCTCAACGCTACTCCTTTAGTGATAACAATTGAATTGAGGTTCGCACCTCCCATCCTATCCTTAATATCACTGTGGCATGTTAGGCATATCTCCCACTGTGAAGACTGACACAAAATAGTTATCAAGGCCTCAGCGGTTTCAGCATTACCCAATAATAATTCCCCTTTCTCATCCTGCAAGGGACCTATGTCCACTTTCACCACCCTTTTCTGTTTTCTACATTTATAAAAACCTTTCCTACCTGTTTCTATATTCAGAATCTACCTTTCTTTATTGCTGGCTTCATGGATTTTTTTCTTACTACTTAAAATGTTCCCAATCTTCCAGTTTCCCACTATTCTTGGCTACTTTGCAAGCCTGAGCTTTTAATTGTATGCCTTCCTTTATTTCCTAGGTTATCCAAGGCTGGCTCTTCCTACCCTTGCTTTTGACTGGAATATACTTGCCTTGAGCACTGTGAAAAACCTTTTTGGAAGTCTTCCTCTGTTCCTCAACTATTCCACCATATTACTTGCGTTCCCAGTTTAATTTAGCCAACTCATTCCTTATTATGGACTTTGGACCCCAAGATCCCTCTGTATATCAATGCTCCCAAGGATCCTGCCATTTACTATGCACTTTCCTCTCGTACTTGATCAAAAATGCATCATCTCACTTGCCCAGATTAAACTCCATCTGCCATTTCCCTGCTTCACTTTCCACTGATCTATAACCTGTTCTATCTTTTGATAAGCTTTCTCAATATCCAAAACTCCAATGTTAATTTCATTTGCACACTTAGTAAGCCAGACCACTGACATTTTCATCCAAAGAGATACCAGCACTGGGCATTATAGAATATCACTGGTCACAGACCTCAACGGAGGAGGAGGAGGAGGAGACGACGGAGGAGACACTGCTGTCTCACAGTGCCAGAGACCCAGGTTCAACTTCCACCTCAGCCAACTGTGTGTGTGGAGTTTGCACATTCTCCCAGCGTCTGCGTGAGCACCCTCTGGTTGCTCTGGTTTCCTCCCACAGTCCAAAAATGTGCAGGTTAGGTGAATCGGCTATGCTAAATTGCCTGTAGTGTTAGGTGAAGGGGTAAACCTAGGGGAATGGGCCTGGGTGGGTTGCTCTTTGGAGGGTCGGTGTGGACTTGTTGGGCCAAAGGGACTGTTTCCACACTAAGTAATCTAATCAAACTACTTCTGCCCATGACCAAGCCAATTTTGTATCTAACTTATCAACTCACTGTGGATTCCATGCGACGTAATCTTCTGGACCAGCCCACCACGAGGGACATGAAAAAAAAAAATCAATGGGCTATTCTCAAGTCCTCCCAACAGCTCTCAAATAGGTCATCTCAGTACAGTAATTCTCCTTGATCAGAAATGCTACTCCTCATCCCCTTCTACATCCCTAGCTCACCTGAGGTGTCCAAACCCTGGAACGTTGAGTTGCCAGTCCTGCCGTTCTCTCAACCAAGTCTCTGTAATAACAACAACATAGTTGTTCCTGTTTTACTCCTTGCATTAACAGGAATACACTTCAGACCACTAATCTTGCAGTGTTCACCAAGCCAACCCTATGTTGTTCCTATTACTTACATGACTACTTTTTCATTAATCCACTGCACATGCAGACCCACCAGATTAGTTTAAACCCTCCCCTGTAGCAAACAAACCTCCCTGCCAGGATATTTATACCCCTCCAGTTTAGGTGGATCCAGTCCTTGTACAGATTCCTCCTGCCCTGAATGAGATCCCAATCTTCCAGGTATCAGAATCCCTCCATCATACACCAATTCCTTAGCCATGCATTCAACTACACTAGCTTGCTCCTTCTGAGCTCACTAGCATGTAGTACAGAGTAAGCCTGAGATTAGAACCCTTGGAGGTCCTGCTTTTTAAAACTTCCTACCCTACTCTGAACTCTTCAGAGCCTCATTTCTCTTTCTGCCTATGTTGTTAGTACCAATATGGACCACAACCTCTTGGCTGCTAGACACCCTTAACCCTGGCACCAGAGAAGGCAACGTACCAGCCTAGAATCTTGCTTGCAGCCACAGATGTGCATCTGACTACAGCATCTCCTATTACTAGCATTCACCTGCACTTTGTCCTCCCTGTTATACAACAGAGCCAGTCATGGTACCATTGATCTGACTGCTGCTGTTGCCTGTTCTGCAAGTTGCTAAGTTTGCATCAGAGGGTGTTGTTAAACAGTAGCATAAAGTCTCATCCCTTTACCCAGTGAGATTGTAGGACCTTAAAAAAGGAAATGGGAGAAGACTACCAAACTCTACTCATACCTGGTCGAGTACAGAAAAATCGGAAATAAAGAATAAAAATAAAAACACTTCCAAACTTTATGAGCTGCAGAAATGAAATTCTAGGGTCAGTTGGTCCCATTCCAGGATAGAGAGAGATTGCGACAGTGCAGTAATACCATCATTACAGAAATGGTCAGCAATTCAGCCCTTCACATCTGCTCCAACTCTCAACGAGATCACAGTTGATCATCCAACTCAGAACCCTGTTCGCACCTTCTCCCTTTAACCAAGGGCTGTATCCAACTCCGTGAAAACATTCAATGTTTTGGTATCAACTGCTTCTGTGACAGGGAATTCCACAACTGGTGCTTTGTAGTTAATGGAGAGTGGATTAAATTACCCAGCTCCATGAGGAGATGCACAATTTGTGGCACCTCTGCCTCAGATTTTGAAAAGTTGTTTTTTTTTTTTACAAAGAGAGTGATTAATAGTTTTTCTAAGAATAAAAAGCTGCTAAGATTTATCAAGCTTTTCAAAAACTTCTCAACTTGTTGTTTAGTTAGGATATAGCAATGAAATTATAAAGTTGCAATGCGTGCTGGAATACAACAGCATTCACCAGCTTTAGTTTACATGCTTCACAAAGATGTACTCAACAGTACATATTCTGTTTGAAAGAGGCTGTCCCAAGTAAACATTGTACGCAGACTGAAATGGACACACCAAGATCTTAGAAAAAGGAGAGGCTATTAATTGTTAGGGACCTGACAGTATTTACAGGAAGCAACAAGCACTCTAGTCTTAACCCCAAAGTCCAGGATTGTGATCTTAGAGGCAAAATGCACCTCAGGGAATGCTCATGTCAAAAGTTTAAGCCAGCATAAAACAGCAGACCAAATGATGTAAAAAAATGTTTTATTATATTACAATGAAAGAATGATACAACACATTACCTTCAGTGTGCTACAGGTGGGTAGCCAGCACCATGTATGTGCGAATTTATATTATACATCTTAGGAGCTATATAAAGCATTCTCTACTGAAGGGAGCTCCTCAACAGTACATATTCACAAGTCTCTGGCACAGAACCCATCCAGTGTACCTTAAGCCATTCACAAACCCTCCTCCCTAACCAACACCATCCCGTCCATACACCCAAAAGAATAAAGTTAATCTGGTCAACAGAAACTGCAGTTGCTCAACCTTCCAACCAACCGACCACCAGCAAGTGCCCTGGGAGCTTTGAAAGGAAGTAGAGAGAGTTAACTTCTCTCAATTCCAACAATCCACAAAAAGCCACTTCCATGTGGCGGCAGGAGGAAAACAGAGATTTTCCCACATTCTACAAAATAAAGCTCTTTTAAAAAGACATTGAAAAATGTAAAGCCAGTGATTGTGGTTTAATAAGAGGTTTAATACTGCAATGATGTTCCCCTTCCTGGAAGGCCTGGTAACTATGAATGGGCTCAATTATCAGAGTAGGCCAACATTATACTGAAGAAAACATTACAAGGCTCATTATCTAATGCTTTGCAACAATCAAATCTTACAAATTTAAGGGAATTCAGTTTTGGTCTGTTGGAGACCTTAAGTCTACATTGGCTTCCCAATCCCACCTCGCCACCCACCCACCCTTCCCCTACCAAAGATAAAAATACATTTTACTGCTACAGTTTCCTATTTACTTGAGGAAATAAAGCCCAGCGCCTAACTGCAGTGTTTCACTTTGTTCAAATTGGTGTCAACAAAAATCCAGGTCCAAGGCAACAGCATCCTGCAACTGTGCACAATTACCGTCGGTAGTGTGGGGGGGGGGGGCGCAGGTGTGTTTTTAAACTCCCACTAGTTTAGCTTACATGAGCCCAGCTGCGAAGCTGATGGAAGAGGAGTTTAGTTTTGGGCAGCTGAGTCGATGGAGAATGTCAGCAGTGTCAGAGCTGGCCAGGAAACATGGACTCTCAGCTGCGTTCCAACATGGACCTCCTGCCAGATTAACAGCTTGGAGGCAGTCAACCTTCAACAACTAAGTTACACACAACTCCCCTCCCCAAAATCACTGGCTGCAAAACATCTGGATCACACAGAACAGTTCAAGCTGGCCACTGTCTCTGGAATAAGGGCATTAGCAGTGCTCTGGGGTACACCCTCCACCTCCAATCAATGCTCATCACAACGGTCCTCCACTACATATGGTTGGCTGACCCACGGTGACACCAACAAAATTCAGACAATAACTGGCTGCGGGATAGGACAGAGACACAACGCTCATTTAAAAACAAAGAACTCACATCCTGTTCCACAGCATTGGGCTTGAACCTGCAACATGAATTGTTGCACCTCAGATCCAAGAATCCAGTTTTTAAATGCCACCTGTCTTATAGCCATGTGAAAGCAGTGTCAAAAGCCTGTCGGGATTGGGACCCTTTACCCAGAGTAAAGCACTCACCACCTACTCAAGTGTCTTTGGTATGAGAGAGCACTCAAGGCCAAAAGCAAACCGCACCAACCCCAAATACAGGATACAACCCTAATCTACTCCCTCAGTCAGGGTTTTATACACTCAGCACCCAGAGAAATAGCTCCACCCATCATCCCCAACCCCACCCACACAAAACCATACAAGTCAGAGCACTGAACAGAAATGCAGCTACCAGAGAGTGATTGAATAGCAAGAGTATAGCAAAGGATACGCTGGTTAGCACACCAACCGAGGTAGCCTTTGCTCCAAACACCCTCTCAGCCACATTCAAGTTCAGTACCCACACCAAAGAACTCTGCAGCAAAGCAATAGAAAGCCATTTAGCCCGTTGAGCACATCCCACTCAATTAGATTAAGACTGATCTCTTATTTCAAAATTCACTTAAATCACTTTCATATTCTAAGTCAGGTGATGCCAGCTTTGAAAGTTTCCACTGAAAGACCATCCACTAGTTTGCCCACGTGCCCCTGGAAAGGGCCAGCATTGGGCCTTAATGAGCTAAGGAGACCTTCAACTATAACCAGGCTCGCCAGTCACAAAACTGGTTTTGGAGTCCTAGACACACCAACAGTACTGCCAACAGGATGGCAATGCCACTCCAGGTGCTGTCTTAAAACTTAACTTCAAGGAAGAGGACCTCACATCAGAATCTTTACCAAGGGAGGAAACTTACAAGTAAACAGATGATTTGAAAAAAAACACCATCACAAAATAAAGTCAATCCAACTCAATATTGCACACCTCCTAACTGGTGACCCAGGAATGTACACTCTGAGCAAGTCTCCCCTCCAATCAGTAAGGCAGCACCATTCCATGCAGAGAGGCCACTGCTCTAGAAGTTTTGTTGACTAATCCCACATCACCAGCTGCCCCTCTCTCCACACCAACCCAAACCCAAACCCCTCCAACAGCAAATAGACAAAGCTGTGAGCCAGTCGTTGAGCCCACTGTTAAAAAAGGCACAAACAGCAAACCCCAGGCAGATCAATCAAACTGGGAAAGCCAATCCTGCTACTCACACTCGGACATGGGACGAGCATTGTATTTTTAAAGATGCCAGAGGAAAAATGCCCAGAAAGGAGGGACTAACACACGCACACAACCAACAAGCTGTGACCCTTGCTACCTATTAGAGTCACCTTTCATCTCCTTCTCCGTGGTTCTGTGCGAGAGTTTTGCGTTTAGTAAACAGCTTTCCTTTGTTTTTATTTGATCACAGCATTCCGTCGCTCAGGAAAGGACCGGACGGACTGTACACGTCACATTGGAATTTGATCCTATTAACAGTCACATGTGTTTAATGATAAAAGTAAAATCTCTATTGCTTTCATGATTCAGAAATTGGCATCCACAGAGGAAATAAAACCACCTTCAAAATAAAATTGCTGGAAATTCTGCAGTCTGTCAATCGAATACCACTGAGCTACATCCCTGTTATGAGGCATTTAGAGCGATTTTTCTTTCATTACAGGAACCAGCAATAACAATAGGATACAATAAACTCTTACTTTTATTAAAAGATTTTTTTCTTTTAAAATTCAGCTGCCATGTTCTAACCTTTGACCCGCCCCCACCAGGAGATCAGGGTTTTGGGTGAAGTTGGGGGAGTGGGAGTAAGGAGCATGATCACAGAAAAGGTCACGTGAACTGCAACCTCAGAACTACCCGGTTAGCGGCAAGTTTGGAAGCAGCCGCTTCGAAGAGTGCAAACAAGGACAAGAGCTGCCATGAAGTCCTCACCATTGTATCCGCAAGGGACAGATGCAAATGCCAGCAATCGGAAATCCTCAGGGCTCTCGGAGGAATACCAAGGCACAGAATGACAATGGCAGAAAGTCTGAGACTCTGATCTAGGTCCTGTACCATTTTAGTCCCATCTCACCGCCCCCCACCCTCCCCGACAAGCATGGTTTAGATAACATTTAGGAAAATATAATACAAAATTTTGATACAGGAAATTGAGACTACACTGGCTAAAATTACTTGACTATTACTTTTGCAATTTTTTTCAGTCCTTTTTTTTTTAAAAAACCTTCTCTAGATGAGAAAGGCATGTCTCTCTAGAGAGAGTGATGTATATGTAAATGATTGATAAGTTTGTCTAGAAGCCATGCTCTAATGACTAAAACCAAGCAGACAGGGAAAGCAAAGACTTTTAGTATCACTAACTTTCAGTAGAAGCAGTCAAAATGACACAGATAATGAAACTGCTACGAGCCCGGTGTATAATCACGGAAAGCAGAAGCAAAATTCTCAATTTCTTTTTGCTCGATACGCCTATTGCTGCAGTTTCTTTTTCAAAAAGAAAAAGCCCTGTATTAATGCGCAAAGTCTTGATGATTAACAAGGAGACAATAAATGCACTGTGCTTAGCCTTGATAGGAATACTGTCAAGTTGTTTTAAAAACAAAACGCATTCTGCATCAGGAAGGTAGACAGCTGACAGGAGATAGGAGGTACACAGGTGAACGCTCCTCTCAGAGCTGCACAGTGGAAAACCAGCCCTGGATAACACCAGCAAAACTCATGTGGGTCAAGCTAGCCACACCACCTCCCTCCTCATTCTTACCATGGGCAAATCTGAACAGGGCGACAGAATAAAAACCAAATTTAAAAAAAAAAAACCAGGAGTACAGCAATACTCTACTTTCAAGCCTAATCATTAGAGCTGGCTTTTCACCCCCCCCCATCCAACTTTGCCCTTCACCTGCCCGGCCACTTATTGCCAATACCACCCTGCACTTCTTCACACCCTTGTGTCAAGAGTCAAATCGTCGGAATGGATGAGCCAGGTTCTCAAAGAACTGCAGGAGGGTAACAGCAAATGCAAGTGCTCTTGTGGTTGGGGTGTCTGTTAAAGAGTGGCAGTCAACATCCCAGGAGAAAACAAAACTCATTTTTTTTAATATATAGATATAGATATATATATGTATAAGTGCCCTGCGTTGACAATGTGGTCCTCTGCTGGTAACCAAAGTGGTCACTATGAGGGTCTTGGTGTGACTGTGTGAGAGTCTGCATAGCCACTGTCACTTGAGCTGCTCCGGAAGCTGTAGTGGTCATCAACATCACTGGCACTGCCAACACTGTCCAGCTCACCAGGAATAAACTCCATACCTTCGATGTCAACATCAGCTTCTGTGTAAGAGCACAGGTGAAAAAAAAAAATCAAACCAGGGTCAAAAGCTTCATTAATGATATAAACTGACTTAGCTGTCATTTGCTCCAATTCATTCACAGGATGCGGGTGTTGGTGGGCAGGCCAGGATTTATTACACAGCCAGGAAGGAGGAAGGCGAGGACTGCATATGGTGGAGATCAGAGGTGGAGTTTGGCACTGGAAAGGCACAGCAGGTCAGGCAGCACCTGAGAAGCAGGAGAATCAACATTTTGGGCATAAGCCCTACCATCAGGACATCTTTCTATCTCGAAACGTCAATTCTCCTGCTCCTCGGATGCTGCCTGACCTGTGCGCTTTTCCAGCATCACACTCAACTTTATTACTCATCCTTGATTACCCAGAGGGCAGCTGACAGTCACCCACATCACTGCGCCTCTGGAGTCACATGTAGACCAGATTTCCTTCCCTAAAAAAAAGGATGTTAATGAACTGGATGGGTGCACTGGGATGTTCTGTTCAGTTAATCAGTCAATCCAACAATTGACAAACGGGTCCATGGTCCTCATTAGATTCTTAATGAGAGTTCAGATGCCACCAGCTGCCTTGGCAGAATTCAAAAAATGGGTCCATGGAACAATGTCTCTGGATCACTGATCCAGAGCGAAGGCCTCAAAAAGGACCATCACACACCTCCCCAGCCCACATTTCATTCCATCTGAAAAGATATGGTCCACTTACTTTCCTACCAGGCTCTATCCCTCTGCAAATACTGATTAGCCCTGACCACTTGCCTGCCCTCCCATCTCAGTCAGTCACAGACTCCAGAACCAAACTAGGATAGCTGCTTCCAAGGCCCTGTGCAATAGTCCAGCCAATCAATCAGTCATCCCAAAACTGCCCTGCAGCTTCTTGACACATGGGTATTATTCACAGAATTGCAGCAAGAGGCTATTCAGCCCATCATGCCCACACTGGTTCTATCCCCTGGTGCCAATCTCCTGCCTTTCCTCTCCCACTCGCTGTCCCTATGCACTATTACTATCCAAGTAACCACCTGATGCCCCTTGGAATGCCTCAATTGAAGCTGCCTCCACCACATTCCCAGGTACTGCATTCATTAGTTCAGCAGGTGACATGCTCATCCCCAAGATTACTGACCTTTTAAGAAATGCTTTGCACTCCAGATGACAAGAACAACTAGCATTTATATAGCACCTTTAACTGAACAGAACATCCCAGTGCACCCGATGTGGAGATGCCAGTTTTCTTTTGGGGATGAGGGGGCAGTGTTGTAGGGAGTGGAAAGCAGGAAGCAGAGAGCTGTGAAGGGCACAGGGAGGGGGCACAGCCAGGACTGAGTGAAGTGAGGGGCAGACAGAGGGAGCACAACGCCTTTCTGACTGTAGTTTGGAGCCGCACAATGGCTCAGTGGTCAGCACTGCTGCCTCTCAGCGCCAGGGACCAGGGCTCAATTCCAGCCTCAGGCCATGTGGAGTTTGCACATTCTCCCCGTGACTGTGTGTGGGTTTCCTCCGGAGTGCTCTGGTTTCCTCCCACAGTCCAAAGGTGTGCAGGTGAAGGTGAACTGACCATGATAAACTGCCCGTAGTGTCCAGGGATGTGTAGCTTAGGCACATTAGTCAGGGGAAATGTAGAGTAACAGGGTAGGAGAATGGGTCTGGTGGGTTACTCTTTGTAGGACCTGTTCCCACACTGTAGGGAGTGTTTAATGACCTCGGTGGCGTTCTGGCCCGCCGACGGCCGGACAACCTTACCTTGCTCAGAATCGGAGCGGTCAGTGGAGATAGCTGAGCCCAGGCTGTCAGTGCGGAGTCGCTCCATCCCCTGGACAGCCAGCTGTTCCAGCCGACGCCTCAGGTACCGCCGCTCACGCTGCAGCTGCTCCTTCTGGTGGAGCGCCTTCTTGTCCTGCTCCTCTAACTTCTGTGGACAAGACAGAAGGAGAACGAATGAAGACAGACCCTGGTTTTACAGTACCCTTCATGACCCCGCAGCACCCGAAGGCTCAATCTAGTCACTAGCACACAAGTAGGAAACTACATCGGAGAATGATGGCTGAGTGATAGATATTAGACGCAGGGCACAAGCAAGAACTTTGTTCTCAATAATGGTCTCACTAAGAACATAAGGAGCAGGAGCAGGAGTGGGTAGTCCTACCATTAGAGCCTGCTCTGCCATTCAATAAGATCATGACGGATCGTTTTGTGGCTTCAGCTCCACTTACCCACCCTCTCACGATAACTCTCAATTCCTTTACTGTTCAAAAGAAAAATGATCTTTCCTTTAAAAAAAGGTTTACTGAAGTAGCCTCAACTGCTTCATTGGGCAGGGAATT
Organism: Chiloscyllium plagiosum; assembly: GCF_004010195.1. NCBI lineage: Eukaryota > Metazoa > Chordata > Chondrichthyes > Orectolobiformes > Hemiscylliidae > Chiloscyllium > Chiloscyllium plagiosum. The sequence goes on along the minus strand of NC_057711.1, from coordinate 12,143,072 downwards.
CCACAGATTTACAACCCATAGGTGAAGAAATCCCTTCTCAATTCAGTCCTAAATCTGCTCCCCCTAATCTTGTGTCAGGGCCTGAGGTTAACTCCTCTCAACAGTACAGTAGGCACTCGGTCTGTGTCAGCCTGGACTCTAAGACCACAAGATGCCAGAGCCAAAGCAGGCTAATCACACCATTGACTTAAAATGACAAAAACATGACTCCAAGTTATACAGCATTGAAACAGACCCTTCGGTCCAACTCATCCATGCCAACCAGAGATATCTTAAATTAATCTAGTCTCATTTGCCATAACTTGCCCATACCCCACCAAACCCCTCCTACTCATACCCATCCCAAATGCCTTTTAAAATGTTGCAATTGTACCAACCTCCATTTCCTCTGGCAGCTCATTCTATAAATGCACCACCCTCTGCATGAAAAAGTTGACCCTTTAGATCCCTAGAGTCTTTCCCCTCTCAACTTAAACATATGCTCTCTTGTTTTGGACTCCCCTACCCTGGGAAGAGACATTGCCTCCTCACCTTATCCAAGCCTCTCGTGATTTTATAAACCTCCATAGGGTCACCCCCTCAGCCTCTGACACTCGGAAGAAAACAGCTCCAGCCTATTCAGCGTCTGTTGCTCAAACCCTCCAACCGTAGCAACAGCCTTGCTAATCTTCTCTGAACCGTTTCACAACATCCTTCCTACAGCAGGAGGATCAGAACTGAATGCAGTATTCCAAAAGCAGCCTTCCCAATCTGTTCAGCTGCGACATGACATCCCAACTCTTATACTCAATGGTCTGAGCAATGAGGGGAAGCCTCCTTAACCAGCCTGACTACCAGTGACACCATTTCATGGAACCATACTCCTGAACCCCAAGGTCTCCTCCTGGAGTAGGAGCCATCTGCTTCATTCCAAACCAGGAGTGCAGCCCAACAAGCATCACCAGGCACTCAAAAAACACGGTATTTTTCATTCTTTGATGTTGGCATTGCCAGTTGGCAAGTGTCACACATCCACGTGCCCCTGAAATGTGCACATTGCTGAAGGCATTCCAGAGGGCAGTTAGGAGCCCAGCATATTACTGTGGGCCTGGAGTCATACGTGGACCTAACCAAGTAACGGTGGCAGATTTCCTTCCCTAAAACAAAACAAAAAAAAAAATAGGGATTTAGGGAACCAGATGGGTTTTTTTTTTTACAACAGTCACCCTGAGGCCAGCCTTTTGGTGAATTCAAAGTTTCACCAGCTGCCAGGGAGATTCAAACCCCACACCACCAGACCATTAGCTTGGGGCTCTGGGGTTACTAGTCCAGTCACATCACCACCATCTTACACTGCTTTTTGACTTGGCTCGAGACAGAATCCACTCAGCTGTACTCTCTGCCTCACAAATACTTGCCCCTGCTGTGAGAGAACCATGTCCAGCTGTCAAAGTTACCATCAAACTTACCACCACCGCTCGCTCCAGCGGAACATTCCGTGACCACAACCTACTGCAACCTTCAAATAAAACCCTCACCTCTCTGCCGCTTCTTTCACTGGTCATCCAATTAAAGAAAAGAACAAATGAGGTAAGTGCGCTGCTGAAGATCTGCACAAGGAGGGAAAACAGAGTGCACCCAGAGCGAGCGCCCGTTTACCTTGATGTGAGTCCGTGCTCGCTTCAGTAGGCTCAGAGTGGTGTGTCTCGAACAGTCAGGCCCAAGCGGTACCAGCTCCTTCAGCTGCTCCAGGTATAACCTCAGCTTTGCCCTCCTGCAAGTGAAAACAGCAGTGCTCAGTGACCAAGTCAAAAACCAGCACGTGCAAGAACGGAACAACGCAAATTCTGGTCAATGCCAGACAGAGGGCAAGGGGGTCTGGAGTACCACATACAGCTCTGGTCCCCATGAGGAGTTAGTTGCACTGCAGGCAGTTCAGCAGAGGTTCACTGGGTCAATTGTAGAGAAAGTGTTGTCTTATTAAGCAAGCAATATAGGAGAGGTTGTGGAAGGAGTGGCAATGTCTCTGGATGAGTCATCCAGAACCCTAGGCTAATACCATGGCAGAATTGAATACAAAAAACCTGAAGTGATCTTGTAGCTACTGCTGAATGATGTAAAAACCCATCTGGTTCACTCATACCCTTCAGTGTGGGATATCTGCCACCCTTACCCAGTGTTGCCTACATGCGAGACTGGTCCCACAACAGTGATGCTGACTTAATCACCCTGTGGATAATGAGGAACAGGGAAGGAACGCTGACCTAGGCAGTAATGTTGCATCCAATGAATGAATGAATGAATGAATGGAGACCGGCCTTTCAATTCACCCACCCTTCAACATGGTAGTGGGTGATCCATTAGGTGGTGAGAAGAGAAACAATGTAAAGAGCTGCCACACCAGCACCCGACCCACTCCGTTCCCGTGACCACCAATCCCAAGTGTAACCGCCTCTGGTAGCCCCATCAGTCTATACAGCCACATACAGACTCCTCCTCCGAGGGAGGGAGAGAGACATCCCTGTCTGCAAGGGACCTCAATCAATGAATGAAATTCAAGAGCCAACACACCAGAGCACTGACCAGCACCACAACAAATTACATTCTCCACAGAAAATTAATACAAGGATAAACCAGGAACGCTGCATTAAACCCAAGAGACCACTGGACCAACACATGACGGGTGCTACACTGGCCTCAGTACCTGGGATAGGGAGGACTGTATCAGCCAGTATATCCAACCAGACACCCAGAAAGCCCAGACCCCAAAAGGAACGAGATTTATCTGTAACCCTCCAGTTTCCTAAAACAAACAGTACTGCTTCCATTCAGGAGGGTTGCACACTATTCAGGAGGCAACCTGTAACACAGCTGCAGAGGAACAGCGTGTTACTCAAAAGGGAAGTTTCCCAGAGTTATCACCGGGCACGAGCAGGAGGTTAAGGATAAAAGGGTTTGCTGTTATTCACAAGTGGCTCCTTTGCTGATGACAGGGCACAGAGTGGAAACTTTGACTCTTATCTCAGTCTCCCTGCAGACCTATTGAGTATTTTCTGTACATTTTGCTTCCTTGTTCCTGCTCAGAGGCAACACCAGTCACAAGGAGTGGGACAGTACTATCGTCAGACACACACACTAACGAAAAGGCGGGGGGGAGGGAGGAAAACTGACTGAGTGCGACATTTCACCTCAAATAGAAAAACAGGTAAGATACAAGGATACAGGCAGGAAGCTCACCTCTGTGTGAGATCTAATACAGATCAGAGTTACCAAAAGAGAAACATGAGGAGGAGGAGGAGGAGGAGGAGGAGGAAGACAGAAAGAAAGAAAGATCATGAGTATCTCTGAAAAACCACAACTTGCACCCTGAACATTCACAGCCAAACACTGCACAGAATCCTCTTAAATCGAACAGAGAAGTTTCCTTTTTAAAAGGAAAGAATATAGTTTTAGAAGATAATAAATGGTGTAATTTTATATGGCACCTCCCCCACTGTCTCAGCAATACCTTCAATGCTCCACCTACAACAGTGTCTTAAAATAGGCAGTGCAACATTAGCAGCAGCACATGGCATGCAGCAAGGTCTCCAGGAAAAATAAGCAGTTAACAGGTTTCTTATGCAATTGTAGACAGAGAAACATTGGTCAGAATACTGACAGCTCTCCCCTCATCCTTTTCAAATACTGGCCATGGATCTGTAACATCTTCATTTCAGGCACGACATCGGATTCACGTCTCACCTGGAAGATGTAACTACTATTACAGAGGGTGAGACAGTGAGATAGGAAGGGAGGAGAGTGAAGAACAGAGATTGAAGCAGAAGACAAGCCTGCTTAAAATGTGTTTCTTTTTAAAAATACAATTTCATAGGACGTGGGTGTAGCTGGCTGGGCCAGCACTTACTGCCCGTTCCTAGTTGCCCCTCGAGAAGGTGGTGGTAAGTTGCCTTCTTGAACTGCCACAGTCCATGAGTGGCACAGTGGTTAGCACTGCTGCCTCACAGCATCAGGGACCCAGGTTCAATTTCACCCTCCAGTGACTGTGCAAACTCCACACATTCTCCCAATGTTTGCGTGGGTTTCCTCTGGGTGCTCCAGTTTCCTACCATTGTCCAAAGACGTGCAAATTAGATGGATTGGATATGGTAAATTGCCCATATCGTGTCCAGAGATGTGTAGGTTAGGTGCGTTAGCCATGGCAAATGCCGGGATACACAAGAAGGGAGGGGGGTGGGGGGGTCTGGGTGGGAAGCTCAGGGGGACTCGTTAGACCAAATGGCCTGCTTCCACACTGTAGGCTTTCTATGGAAGTGTGCTTTGGGGGTGGGACACCCCCAATGTGGTAAAAAGCGGAATGTCTGTCTCTCATTCATTCACAGAATGGGGATTGTGACTCAGCAATGCATTCCCTACGGGCACTGTGGGTTCACCTACAGCATATGGACTGCAGCAGTTCAAGGGGGCAGCTCACCATCGCCTTCTGAAGAGGCAACTAGGGACGGGCAATAAACGCAGGATCAGCAGTGAGACAGCCACATTCCATGAACGAGTGAAGATAGACATTTTACCTGCTGTATAGATGGTGATTGTTATGAAGGTGTAGGTGTGCACTGTACCTTAGAGAGGAAGCGAGCAAGGACTGACAAAGCACAGCTTTTAACATTTGGTTGAAACAAGTAGCTGGTGTCGCATTGCCGAGGAACAAAAACAAATTCGAGTTCGGCCAGTTTAAATTTCGCCCCAGATACCAAAATCCAATCAAATTTGAATTTAGTGTTTTGATGACATCAAACCAATGAAATTATCCGATATTTTGGGGCATAAAAACCAGGCATTTTGAACAGTCGGGGGAGAAGTGTCAAGAAAACCAACAAGTATAGACTGTGAGCCAAATAGCTCACTGAAAGGTACCTGGTCATAAGACAGACCTGGGAAGCAGAATACTGAAGAAAAGATGACAAGAAAATCTATAATGGTAAATTAACAAAGCTGACTGGTTTGGAAAAGGTGATCTGAATAGGAGATTTTTCTTAAAAAAAAAGGACCAGTGCTGTAGAGTGGGGGGATAAAAGATAGGTTTAAGAAAAAGGCATTGTAAATAGTTATCTAATGTGCTCTTCTGGACTTAAAGAATGAAACAGTTAAGTTTTAGTTTAAATAGTGACCTCTGGGGCAGCTCTTTGCCTCTTGAAATTTGAGAGATTAAAGTGCGAGATGAGCTTCGGTGTGTGGGGGTTAAATTAGCAGAGGGGTTTACCCTAGGTCATAACAGTGATCAAATTCCGTATTCTTGCATTTGTCATGACGACAAGACAGACCTTCATATAGTTTTATTTTAAAAAAAGGTGACAGGAGAACAGAGGGATTTGCATCCCATGACCGTCAGTAAATTTTAAATACAATAAAAATCTGGAATAAGCAACGAGACTAAAAAGGTGACCACATAACCGCTGACAACAGCTGTGATAAAACCCCCACCAGGCTCACTGCTACCCGTCAGGAAAAGGAATCCGCCCTCCTTCCCTTGTCTGGTCTACCTGGGACTCCAGACTGCCGTCTGGGCAATTGGGGATAGGCAATCAATGCTGGTCTAGACAGAGGCACCCACATCACACAAGCAAATAAAAATAACAACCAAGTAGGATAAAAGGGGTGGTAAATGCAGACATGGAACATTCCCCTCGAAAGGGTTTCCAGCACAGGCCATTCAGCCCATTTATTCATACTAGGTCATTCTCCCATTGTATTTATTGCTTAAAGTCTTGCTGCCTGTCCCCGGGGGCAGATGTTGGGACAGAGCAAGGCTGACACAAACCTCCCCCCCCCAACCCCACTCTGTTCAACAGGATAAGAATCCACACAAATCTCTCACTGCTTCCCTCAGAGGGAAACCAGCAACCCAGCTTTCACATCTCAGCTGTTGGAAGATGGCAACGGTCAAGACAATAATGAAAGGTTGAGGTACAAAGAATGGGGTCAGGAGCACTATTCCCCCTCTGGCCTCCTCCAGTCTCCAATACATGGACAGCTAGTCTACTACCGCCTTTTCCTACTTACCCTCAGCAACCCTGATTAATACCCTAGGCCTTTGCAGGGAAGGCCTAGTGGTATTATCACTAGACTGTTAATCCAGCGACCCAAGTAATGTTCTGATGACCCAGGTTCCAGTCCAACCACAGCAAATGGTGTAATTTGAACACAGTAAAATTTGGAAATAAGAGTCTAATGACTACGAATCCATTGTTGAAAACTCCATCTGGTTCACGAATGCCCTTTAGGGAAGGACACTGCCACCCTTAACCAGTCCAGCCTACATGTGACTCCAGACTCTCAGCAATGTGAGAATGAGCAATAAATGCTGACCCTGTCAGCACTGTCCTCATCCCATGAATAAAAAACCTTCCACCTCCTTGCTTGACAAGAATCTACACACTTCAGCCTTAAGAATATTCATCGACTCAGATTCCATCAGGGACAGAACAAACCCTCCTTTGCCCCACCTCACAGACAGATGTTCTCCTTTCTGCTTTCATACATGGAAACCCCATATTTACTTTTTTAAAAATATGCAGTGACCCCTAACTTCATAAGGGAACTCCCCTCTCCAAATCAGCCCCCTCAGGACCTGGTTTTAATGAAGTCACCTTCCAGAGTTCTCATGATGGACTGAGCTGTTAATTGATCACAGCATGGTCAATTTAGTTACAGTCCAATCAATTCATTGCTTTCAGTCAGTCAGTCAGTCAACAACAGGCCCACACATGGAGAATGGTCCAATCCAAAGTGAGTGGCTCCACCTAAACAGGACACGCAACACATCTTGAACTGAACGAATCAACATTAACTCATCCCTCAGTGTGTCTCTGGACAGCCCACTCCTTGCTCAGAAACAATGCCTCCTCGATACATGCGTTTCTCCACCATCACAAAAAAAAAATCCCAGACCTACAGGTGCTGGAAGAAGATTATGTACTTCCTTTCACATCAGTGAGCAGAGTGATCTTACCACCATCCACCACACACCTCCCCTCCAACCTCCCAAACAATACAGCTGAGAGTTACCAAGAACAAATCCTGCGTTATCTCGACACACCCAGGATCAGCCCTCGACAGCAGAGAGGCTGAAGGCTACAGGTGCCTTTAAATACTCGGGGAGGCAGGAGCTAGACAAATGTCTGATACAACTCATCACAAAGCTAATAGGAAAAAGAAAGAAAGTGCTGATTGAAAAACTGCAACAAAGATCCCCATCCTGTCCCACATGATTGGGGTGAGAGAACGCTGCAGTTTAAAAATCTATGCCAACTATTCACAATCTGTCATGAATCCGGTCCCTCCACACTCACCTGTGCTTTTCCAGCTCATTGTGAGAGGATCTGTAAGAAAAGAATACAAAAAGAAAACACTGATTAATAATTGATAAATTTAAGCAAACAACAAGGATAATCTCTTTAAAACGATGTAGTTTATTGTGCTTTAACAGTAACTTTCTTAAAAGGAAGTTTATTAAACACAAGGTTGGGATGGGGGGGGTGGGGGAAGCTTTACAAAGTCAGGGATAGGATGCTTCTAACGAATAGCTGGACTTTCTAACTGCAGGGACACACTGCTCCACACATTTAGCGGTCTCGGGGGCTAAGACCTTACTGAGTTTGGGAACTTGCCAATTTTCAGAGAGACAAAAAAAAAGGACACGTCAACCCAACGAAGATGAGAGTTTCAGGAAAACTAACTGATAAAGCGCTCAGTGTTAACAGCCACGCTGCTGCTAACATTCACTTCACACGTTTGGTTTTCATCCGCCGCCTCCTACCCACCAACTCGACCTGTTCAAAATTATTTGAAAAAATAGAGCTCAAATCTAGTAGGCGAGAGCGCAAAGTTTCTTCAGACTTTGCATGTAAAGGATCAGAAAGAGTTATCAATGATGCTTTCCTAATTCTGACATGTGAGAAACAGTGTGGGCTCATGGAAGGGCGAGGTAGAAAACACAATGGAGGGTCAAGAGGAATACAGAAGGTTCAGTGGGAGAGGTGCAAAGGCAAGTAAAGAGAAGCAAAGAGAAATTATAGGACTGTCAGCTAGCATGGAGGGTTACACTGAAGTCTTCTACAGGTGCATAAATAGTCAGCAAGTGTGGTAAAAGAGGTAGGGTTGATAACAACCAGAAGATAAACTTATGGAGGCAGAGGGCAGGGCTGAGGTGTTCAATACACTGCATCGATCTTTACCAGAGAGGCAGATGCTACACAAGCTACTATTGAATTGAATTGAATATGGATGTACTGTCACTTGTGATATACAGTGAACGAAACAGCAATCCAGATTTGATCAATATATCGTTTCAGTTGCATGACACTGACCTTTTGTTATAAATTCTGTGCCTTTTGATCCTGCCCCACTAGCTACCTGACAAAGGAGCAGTGCTCTGAAAGCTTGTGCTTCCAAATAAACCTGTTGGACTATAACCTGGTGTGTGATTTGTAACTTAATTAAAATACAGTGAAAAGCTTCAACTGGTGACAGAGGAGGAAGCTTGGTCACAAGGAGGATTCAAGATTGTGCACATGGAGAGACGGGTTAACGCTGGAACGAGTGCAGCCTGTGGTCACATGTAGAGTTAGTAAATCTCGGCCACCACCAGCCTGTCTCACAGCAGCTCCCTCACTCCCAGGGAGTCCTGGCTGCTTCATAATCAAACTCTGGGGAAGGAAAGATGTGTCAGGCCCACGACAGAAGGGAAGAGCAGCACTTACTGGCAGCTCTTTGACATAATAGACAGGGCACAATAATTAGTCTGAGACAGCACACAATCCAAGGCACACGAAAAGGCCCTTCAGGCCATCGGGTCCGTGCTGGTGGAATAAAAACGACCCCCCTCATGTTTCTAATGGCAGCACTCGCCCCATAGCCTCGTATGCCTTGGCTGAAGGGCCTCAATCTGTGCAATAGACCTCGATGATTCTGTTCCTGCTCAACTGAAACACAGAACACAGGATGTGGCCATTCAGCCCATCAGGGCCAAGCTGAGAGGATTCAGCAGCTGACAGCATTCAGTATTCCTTCCTGGATTGCCTCCCTCTGCACAAACTGCATTACCAGATGTTGCAAACACCTGGACCTCCCAAGGTAACCCTCTGTTTACTCCTTCAGCTCAAAGAGTCACCAGAGGAAGCTGCACCTCAGAGACTTGACTGAAACAAAAGAACACAAAAAAGGGAAAAAAAAAGGGAGGTAGAAGTGACTATTCAGCCCCTCCAGCCAGCTCCATCACAGATTACATACAGCAATGTCATTACTGTGCCTTACATACTTCACAAAAATATCCACCAACTCCAATACAATCTACAGCTTCTCGGGGAGGGTGGGGGAATCTGGGTTCTAGATTTCCATTACCTTTCTGCATCATCTAATGTAGAAACTAGTGTAATTCTTCCTTGTTCTGATTACCCTCCAGAGGGGACTGATCCTCTGCACCTAACCACCTGAATGCTTTAACAGCTCCATCAGATCCCCTGAAACAAACGGAGGGGGATATATACAATTTACCACCTGCACCACACGGTGTAGGAGTAGGGGGCCATTCAGCCCATTGAATGGCAGCGCAAATTCAATGAGATTGTGGATGATCTGATAACCCGCAAGTGTGTTTGCTGCCTTTCCCCTCCTCTGTAATGCTGGATTCCCTGACTGATTAAAAACCTGTCTTTCAGCCTTGACAGCCCTTTGTGGTAGAGAGATCCACAAATTCACCATCCCAAGAAATTCCTCCTAAACCTGTCATCGACTGGGAGATGCTGTATTGAGATTATGCCCTGGTCAGTATCATGCAGAGCTGTCATGAACAAGTGTAACGGAGCTCAGGTGACGTAAGGCAAAGCCAGAGATACCTGTTCCCTGGAGAGGAAAGTCCCAGCAATTCTGCTGCAGTAGAATTGGACGGTAACACCCTCAAAACTCCACGCCCAAATAGGTTCGTGCATCTCCGGCCTCCTACGTGAATCATTATGATACTGCCTCAGTATCGACACCCTGCTGAGCAGAGCTAGTACATCAGCCTTCAACAAGGATCTCTGATGGTTACAGTCCTTGTGCCAAGACTAATTCTGTGGGAACCCAGGTTTAAATTAATAAATCTGGAACTATAAAACTAGTCTCAGTGATGATGACAGTGAAACCATTGTCAATTGCTGTAAAGACCCCTCTGACAGAGTGATGGAATACTCCCCACCTGACCCCAATGCCACAAACGTGAAACCAACCACCGGTGCCAGATACTCCATCAGTCTGTACCATCCATAAGATACACTACAGGAAATCACTGAGGTTCCTTATTCAGCACCTTGTAAATCCACCACCACTTCCATCCGGAAGGACAAGGGCAGCAGATACATGGGAACACCACCCCCTGCAAGTTCCTCTCCGAGCCACTCACCATCCTGACTCAAATATAATCACTGTTCCTTCACCGTCACTGGGTCAAAATCTTAAAATACCCTTGGGGATGGAATTCCGAGACTTTCTACAGCACATGGACAGCAGCAATTCAAGATGGTTCACCACCTTCAAGGGTGAACTAGGGATGGACAGATACTGGAGCAGCCTGCCGTTTCCACATCTCAAACTAAATAAAACCAGCCAAGGATTGAATCGGGTCTGCTGAATTAGCTCCTTTTTGCAGGAGGAAGCAATAACCTGTTAATCTCACTGATTTACACAAAACTGAGCTAGAGCTGTGAGCACACTGTATAATGGAGAGGTAACAAAGTTCGTCGGATTTCCTTCCCTCTGCTTTAGTTACTGTTCACTATTATTAGAATTTTTAAAACTGACGTGGACATTACCATTTGGACCAGCACTGCTGCCAATTGCCCCAAGAGCAAGTGCCAGGTTACCTGCTTGGAGAGCAGGGAGGCTTACTCAGTAATTTCAGAGGCAAGAGTCAGCCACAATGCTGCGGGCGTGTGAAATGGGATGCCAGACCAGGCAAGGACAGCAGATTTCCATCTCCAAAAGAAGAAATTTTAGTCTCAGTCACCCTAACTCAGAACAGCTTTTTATTCCAGATTTGAGGAACTGAATGTGTAATTCACCTAGTAGCTATAATCAGATTTGAACTGATGGTCTCTTGGTCATTAATTCCTGGCCCCTAGATTATTGCCACTGTGCCCCTTGTAGTTGGGACAAGATGGTACTCCATACACATGGAGCAATGGCATAGCAACATCCACACCCTCAGAATGAGAAGGAAGCACATTATGATGCTTAAATCTACCCATACCCATAGACAAACTGGGCAGCAGGAAATGGAACTCAATCCAGGTAAGAGAGAGAGAGGTGATGCACTTGGACTGGACAAATAAGACAAGGGGATTACAACTGTGAACCTCTGGGTTCTTGGAGCGCATGTTCACCAGCCCCCTAGGTATCAGGAAAGGTGGGTAATGTAGTAAGGTGGCATATGGAATATTCACCTTTACTGATCAAGACATAAAGTTTAACAGCAGGGATTTGATGCTGGAGCTGTATAAAGTGGTGGGTAGCCATATTTAGAGCAATGCGTGCAAGTCTGGAATCCACACTATAGGAAGGAGAGGGTCAACAGGAGTTTCACGAGGATGTTGCCTGAACTGGAGAGTTTCAGTTATGAAGAGAGATTGGACAGGGTGGCATTGTTTCCAACGAAGCAGAAAGGATGGAGGTGGGACTTGGTTGAGATATATAACATTGTGAGGGTCACAGATAGGGTGGATGGGAAGGAACATCTCCCCCTTGTTTGAGAAATCAGTGACCCCAGGGGTGGGGATACGGAGGAAACTAACTTCAAGATAAGGAGCAGAAGGCGAACAGGAGAGTCAGGAAAAACCTTTTGCACCCAGACACTGGTGAGAATCTGGAACTCCCTGTCTCTAAAAACCATGGGAGAGGCAAAACCCCTCACAACAATGAAGCAGCATTTCAATGTGCACTTGCAAAGACACAAGGCTATGGGCCAGGTGCTGAACAATCGGATTAGATTAGTTTGGTGGCTGCTAATGACCAGCACAGGGACATGATGGGCCAAATGGCCTTTGTCTGTTTTGTCAGCCTCTAGGATTCTATGTGAAGCTGCAATATGATTTAAGATTGTTATATGGGAACAGGAGTTGCTTCGACTCCCTAGTCAACAAAAACTCAACTCTGCCTTGAAGAAATTTGAGGGCAGAGTCTCCATACGCACTAACATGGAGAAAAAGCTCATTATCAACCTCTTACCCTTAAAACGGAGGCCTCTGTTTTAGTCTCCTCCACAAGGGGAGACAGTGATCGACATGGAGCAGCCCAACCTGCTTAACCTTTCCTTCAGAGGGATCAGCGAGGTGAACCCTTGTTGCTAATGGAATTAAATCATCCACTGTGTAATTCAGAGTTCAAAACTGCACGTAGAGCACCAGATGTGGTCTCACACAACAGGCATCAGGTACAGGAACTCCAAATCCCAGTAACCAATGGATTACAGAACAGGCAGCAGCTTGTAGTCCAATAACTGACCTTTCCCAACCAATCACTGCCCTTTTACTAACCCAAAGGGGAGCAGAAGGGTAGGCTATTCAACCAGAAGTGAAAGCAGATGTCCAAAGATGTGCAGGTTAGGTGAACTGGCCATGCTAAATTACCCATAGAGTTAGGTGCAGTAAATGTAGGGGAATGGGTCAGTGTGGACTTGTTGGGCCAAATGGCCTGTTTCCACACTGTAGGAAATCTAATCTAAATCAGACTGGTGGGCTTTTGTGCAAAAGTGATTTAAATTGCTAAGCAGTGACCCCTACTGAGCTGTCATTGATAACACAGTACAAGGTAAAAACAGGAAAAAGCACCAGACAAGTAACCAAGGCAAGGATCTCCAGGATTCCATCCACTGGAGAACAGAAAAGTCGCTGAGCAAACCACATCCTGAACAAGTACAAGTACGTGCTTAGAGTCTAGTTATGACAAAATTTAACCTTCTCACCTGTTGGGTAAAACCGTGCCAAGTTGCATCAGACTGTGTGACACCACCTAAAAAGGTGGAGGAAGTTACTCTTACTCAGGCTGAATCATAACCAGTGCCTGTCAGGCAATGGCGGTACACACCTCTGATCGAGGTGTTAGACAGGCAGTCACCCAACACTGGCTGTCTCAGTAACAAGCAGACTTAGGAACCATCCCCAACCCTCAACCCCATCCCAGGCTCAAACTCAAACACCAATCCCCCAACAGAAAACAGTGCTACCAAATTCAGAGAGAAAAAAAATTTTTATACATAAGGGAATTAAACATGCAGGGTTACAGCAGGGTACAGGGACAGATTGGAGTGAGTTAGAACCAGCAGGGACTTGCATGGTTTGCTCCCGTGTGGTGTAGTGACCATGCAAGAAAGGGCTTCTTGTAGAATGAACATAATCAATCCCAGTCGACAAAATACAAAAGATTGCAGAATCAGAAAAATAGTTCACCTTGGCTCTATACAAGACTGACACAACAGAAATAGAATGGCTTACAAAACGTGCCTCGTGTTTTTTTTTCCAAAAATGGAGTGCAATAAAGGGTAGATAGGAAGAAAATGATTCCGCGAATAAGTTACAAAGGAAAGCAATTTAAGGTGATCTGCCACGATTGGCACGATGGCTTAGCAGTTAGGACTGCCACCTCTCATAACCAGGCATTCAGATTCAAATCCAGCCTCACACGACTGTGTGTGTGGAGTTTGCAGTCTCCCCATATCTTGGGGTTTCCTCAGAGTGCTCCAGTTTCTTCCCACACTTCAAAGATGTGCAGGTTAGGTGGATTGGGGGGGAATAAAGGGTAGATAGGAAGAAAATGATTCCGCGAATAAGTTACAAAGGAAAGCAATTTAAGGTGATCTGCCACGATTGCTTAGCAGTTAGGACTGCCACCTCTCGGGGGGGGTGCTCTTCAGAGGGCCAGTGTGGACTCAATGGGCTGAATGGCCTACTTCCACACTGGAGGGATTCTATGAATTAAAAAGAAAGGGAATGAGAGACAACAGGAAAGCAGCCTTTGCACAGCAAGAATAAGTTAGTTCACAGAGTTTGCAAGGGGGGGGTGGGAAAAGCAGAAGCTGACAGAAATACAAGTACAAAACCTAGCAAGCAGAGGGGAATACACCCACCAATACTTGCAGAGGGCTTGCAGTGATACTAGGGGCTGAATGGCCTCCATCCACACTAGTCATTGTTTTTTCCTGAAAATACAGCACGCAGAGAGCTCAGTGCCATGAGTTGAGTTTGCAAGCGAAGTCTGCAGACAGGGTGAGGGAGAGAAGTGGAAGTAAAAAAGAGGGCCGTAAGTGTTGGAGCTGATCCTTCAACCCACTTAAGAGCAAACAGGGCGCAGGCGCAGCACCGAGCACAGCTCCAGACAAAAAAAATGGGAGCCAAGGAAAATCTAGATGAGAAAAAAAATTGCTCAAAATAAAAAACGGGCAAAAATTTAAAAATCGACAGAACGAGTAACCTTTCGTTTCTTTTGCACCTTATTTAATCTGATCCGAACGTGTAACCAGCATCACGTTCACAAACCTAAGGAAATAAGTAATCTGTGCAAAACCGTTTATCTTTTGGGAGGTTTAGGAGAGAAAGAAACGGGCCCTGGTTATTATTTCCATCTAGATGGATATTTTTAAAAGAAACGTTAAAAAGAAATATCAACAGTTCTTGCATGGTGAAGGGAGCAGCGACAGTCAAAAGGAAGAAGGGGGAAAAAAATCTTGATAAATTTTGTTTAAATGGATATTAAATTCAGGATGGAAGAAAAGGATGGGGGGGGGGGGGATATCAATTTTTTATTGAAAAAAAGGTGGGTTTACAGAGTGGGAATGTGTAGGAGGTTGCTAGAGGCAGCTGCCCTGTAAAATGTGAAGAGAGAATACTGTACGCGTGGCAGTGTTTATATCCGACCTAAACACAGGCAAGCCCAAATGGGGGAAAATGGCGACTGGGAAAGATTAAAGAGCCAAATATATAATTAAAAAAGAGAGAAGACCCCCTCCCCGTACCTGTTATTTGGGGTTTTCCTCGTCTTGCCTTTCTTCCTGTTAAATTCGACGTTGCAGGGCAAAATTGACGCGTAGCCGTGTTCTGCCTCTGAAAGGAAAATAAAAAATAAATTTTCAAACAGAAACATAACAACTTCAGACCTGCACCCTGAGAGATTCGACCACTGCAACCGGCCAGGGGCAAACAAAACCCTGCAATCGTACCTCTCTCCCTTCTCTCGATGTACTCGGCTGCTTCCAGCAAGGTTTGAATATTAAAAAATGCCATTTCTCTCCAGATAAATTGATGGTGTTTTTTTTTAAAAAAATGTATATATAGTTTGTGCGTCTATTTCCTACCCAGTAACAACAAAATTGCCTGTCCGATGATTACGAGTGGAAAATAAAATTTGCAAAATACAAATCTATACACTATTTTTAACAAAAAAAACAATGAGAGTTAAAAGGAGAAGCAAAGACAACTGAGTGTTAGAGACAAGTTTTTGCAATCCCTCTGTCACCTCAACCTAGCCTGCTAAGCAGCCCAGATGTATTGTGACGCGATTTGATTGACAGATCGAGCTCTGAGTCTTGCTCTCTCCAATGGAGGAGCTCCCCGGAGGAGAAACAACACTCAGGGTAGGTTTCGTCCCTCTCTCCGATCTCCGCCCCCACCTCCACAACCTCCCTCCCCTCCACACACCCAGACACAGACACAGATGTATCAACAAGTCGCCGTCCGCCCGCAGCTGATTGGCTCCCGTTCGCGTGTATCCGATCGCTGTATCCACCCGCGGGCCCTAGCAACAGAGGCCGCGTGACCCAGCGGACTGCGCTCCCATTGGCGGACGCTGCCGTATGCAAAGCGACACCCTCCCTTCGCCATTGGGCGACAGGGTCGCGCATCTTAATAAGCTGGGCGGGGCCAGACCGCGCATCCTAATAAGATGGGCTGAGACAAGTCGTGCATTTTGATGAGGTGGGCGGGGCCAGGCCCAGGCCGGCTCCTCCCCTTTCCCCCTGGCCTGCCCTCCCCTTCCTGGACCTCTCCATCTCCATCAGTGACGACCGACTTGACACTGACATCTTCTACAAACCCACCGACTCCCACAGCTACCTGGATTACACCTCTTCCCACCCTACCTCTTGCAAAAATGCCATCCCGTATTCCCAATTCCTCCGCCGTATCTGCTCCCAGGAGGAGCGGTTCCACCATAGAACACACCAGATGGCCTCCTTCTTCAGAGACCGCAATTTCCCTTCCCACGTGGTCAAAGATGCCCTCCAACGCATCTCATCCACATCCCGCACCTCCGCCCCCAGACCCAACCCCTCCAACCGCAACAAGGACAGAACGCCCATGGTGCTCACCTTCCACCCTACCAACCTTCGCATAAACCAAATCAAGTGACCAGTAATCTCTCTCACTCATACCACTTGGCGTTGGCAACTGTTGGAAAGATTTAGTGGTTGATCCTTCACCTGTTGGACCACACAATGGACACACGTTCTTTGGATGTTAGACCCTTCTGTAGGACTTGAAGCCACAGCCTCTGGCTCAGGGGAAGGGACATGACCCACTGCTAATGGGAGGTGGGAAGACCCATAGAAGAGGTTTACTGAATATCCTGCAGAGTTTCCTGGTGAGGCTGCTTTGAGTGGGATTCCCAATGATAGACGACTAGATTGCCAGGAGTAGAAGGTCTGAAAGTGCAGATTCTGGACAGTTTTGGTGGTGGGGTGGTGAATGAGTCATGGCAATTTTTCATCCTGGGACCTAGATTGTGGGGGTTGTGCATACAATACGAAGAATATTAAAATGAAGCCATGCAGCCTCATTGTAATGTTGAAATGACCAACACTCACGTGACTGAATTTTCCGTCTGCCTCTTGTTCTGCCTGCCTTGAAGAAGTTTTCCTCCTCTCTCTACAAGAATCTCAGGGAGTCTCTCTCTCATTCCTTCCCCACTGACCTATTGTACTCTATGCCACTCTCTCCCACCCCCACCCTCCTCTAGCTTATCTCTCCACGCTTCAGGCTCTCTGCCTTTATTCCTGATGAAGGGCTTTTGCCCGAAACGTCGATTTTGCCTGTCTTCGGATGCTGCCTGAATTGCTGTGCTCTTCCAGCACCACTGATCCACCCTTGTTGGCGCTCAGCAGTGGACAGTGGGTTCTGGCGGCACGGTGGCGTGTTGTAGGCAGGCTCTGCTTGTACGATCGGTTCTTTCACTCGCTACGGGAGTAAAGTAACAAAAGAGCCCCGTAGAGAGGTTTTGATTTCTTTTCCCATACCTCATCTGCTGCAGAAATCTATCTGAGGATGAATCCTTCCATAAAAGTTGCCTAGTCCCTTAATCTAAACAGCTGGAATATCTTAAATAGCATTATTTTAAATAGACGTACCTGTGTTAACATTGAAAGTAGGAGCAGGCCATTTGGCCCTTCTAGCCTGCTCACCATTCAAAACGAACTTTGGCTGATCATCCAACTCAGTCCCCTGTTCTTATTTTCTCCCCCTCCACTTTGACCTCTTTCGCTTCAAGAACTATATCTATCTGTCTCTTGAAACATTCAATGTTTTAGCATCAACTTTCTGTAAAAGACAATTCCACAGGTTCACCACTCTCTGGATGAAGAAACTTCTCCCTATCTCAGTATGAAATGGCCTACTCTGTATCTTTAGACTGAAACCAATGGTTCTGGGCTCCCCTGGTCATCAGGAATATCATTCCTGTGTTTGTCTAGTCCTGTGAGAATTTTATAGGTTTCTATGAGATCTCTCCTCAGTCTTCAAAACTCCATTCCTGAGTCAGTCCTGCAATCCCAGGATTGGTAAACTTCAGTTGTATGTAGTCGAAAGCCAGACCATCCTTCCTCAGGTAAGGAGACCAAAACTACACACAATATGGTCTCCCCAAGGCACTGTCTAATTGCAGCAAGATATCCCTGTTCCTGTACTTGAATCCTCTCACTATGAAAGCTGACATGCCATTTGCCTTCCTCACCACCTTGTGCACTTTCCATTGAGTAAGTTGACTGTTGTGAAAGGTCACCCAAACCTCATTGCATCTCCCCCCTCCCAATCAATCACTATTCAGATCATAATCTGCCTCTTTTTGCGACCAAAGTGATTCACCTCACATTTATCCACATTATACTTTATCAGCCATGTGTTTACCCATTCACTCAGCTTATCCAAATCACACTGTAGCATCTCAGTTTCTTCCTCACAGCTCACCCTCCCACCCAGCTTTGTGTTGTCCCATCCTGCAATCTCATGCTTCACAATCTCATACCCATTGCAATAGGAACCTTTCATCTGTGGTTTCAAAAATAAACTAGCATTTAAATGTCACACCAACATGTTCCAAAGGATGTTGCAATCAATCTAGAAGCAGAAGAGCAGCCAATGCATGGGAACACAACCATTTACAGAATTCCCTCCAGGCCACTCACCAACCTGACTTGGAAAATTATCGCCAGGTGTATATATCACTGGTGAATTTCTGCAGTGCATCTTGTACATAGTACACACTGCGGCGAAAGTGAGGACTGCAGATTAAAGTCAAGATTAGAGTGGTGCTGGAAAAGCACAGCAAGTCAGGCAGCATCCGAAGAGCAGGAAAACCGACGTTTCAGGCAGGAGCCCTTCATCAGGAAACACTGCTGCTACTGAGTGTCAGTGGTAGATATTTGTGTATGTGGTGCCGATCAAGTGGGCTGCTTTATCCTGGATGGTGTTGTCAGAGCTGTACTCATCCAGGCAAGTGGGGAGTATTTCATCACACTCCTGATTTGTGCACTGCCAAAGGTGGACGGGCTTTGGGGAGTCAGGAGGTGAATTACCCACAGCAGTATTCCTAGCCTCTGACCTGCTCTTGTAGCCACTGTGTTTATATAGCTCGGCCAGTTTGGTTTCTGCTCAAATGGTAACCCCAAAGATGTTGAGAGTGGGGGATTCAATAATGGTAATACAAATAAATGTCAAAGGGCGCTGGTTCGATTACCTCTTATTGGAGATGATCAGAGCCTGGCATTTGTGTGGTGTGAATGTTATTTGCCACTTGTCAGCCCAAGCCTGGCTATTGTCCAGATCTTGTTGCATTTGAACATAGACTGCTTCAGTGCCTGTGGTGTCGTGAATGATGCTGAACGTTGTGCAGTCATCCCCACTTCTTATTTTATGACGGAGGGAAGCTCATTGATGAAGTAGCTGAAGATGGTTAGGCCAAGGACACTACACTGAGGAACTCCTGCTGAGGTATCTGGAGCTGAAGTGGACTGATCTCCAATAACCACGACCATCTTCCAATGGGCCAGGCACGACTCTAATCCCCAGAGTCCAGTTTTGCTGGGGCTACTTGATGCCACACCTGGTCTAACGTGGCCTTGATGTCAAAAGAAATCTTGAACAAACCCTGTAATAAAGTCAGGAGTTGAGTGGCCCTGGTGGAACTCAAACTGGGCATCACTGAGCTGGTTATTGCTGAGCAGGTGCTGCTTGATAACACCTCCCATCACTTTGCTGATGATCTAGAGCAGACTGACGGGGCGGTAATTGGCCGGGGTGGATTTATCCTGCTTTCTGCATACAGGACATTACAGGGTTGGTAACGTCTCCCAGGTTATCTGTTTTGGTGACTGACCTCCCCGTGTGGCTGGTGTCAGAGCTGTCAGTCAAAACCCAGGCTAGGAACATGCATTGCTGGCCACTGCAACACATCTACTCGAGTTCTCGGGCCAAAGGCAAGGCCAAAACACAGCCTCCAGCATGGGTAGGACAAGGAGGCTGGTGCCAAATCCATTCCCTTCCAGAACAGAGATGAAACCTCATGCTGTTGGTGTCAGACGTATCCTCGCCAGACGTCCAGCCAATTGACAGCCACCTTGCTGTAGAAAAATGCATGTTTACATGAGCTGCCATCAGGAACTATAAATAATGATGATAGAAGCCAACAATTTATTTCTTTCCATGTGGGATAGGTAATTTATTTGGATTCATGATCTTATTGAATGGCAGAACAGACTGAAGGGGCCAAGTGAACTACTCCTGCTCCTGATTTGTATGTTCCTCAGTATCATGGACTTGACCAGGATATCTCTCACTCTCTCTGCCTGCTGTTGTCAGGACTTTGACCATCAGGTCTTGGAATGGGTCATGATGCCCTGAATCTGTGGCTCAGGAGCAGGGGCATGGCTATTGGCAACAGGATCTCTCAAAGCTCTGTAATTAGTGCTAAGATGTATACTTCTGACAATCTCTGGACAGGTTATTGGAAATGGAAATTTCTGCTTTTTAATTCGCTCATGTAATGTGGGTATCATTGGCTGCGCCAGCATTTATTGCCCATTCCTTGTTGCCCTTGAGAAGGTGGTGGTGAGCTGCCTTCTTGATATGTGCTGTAGATTGACCCACAATGCCCTTAGAGAGGGATTTCCAGGGTTTTGACCATGTAACAGTGAAGGAATAGAGATATATTTCCAAGTCAGGATGGTGAGTGGCTTGGAGGGGAACTTGCAGGTGGCAGTGTTCCTATGTATCTGTTGCCCTTGTCCTTCTAGATGGAAGTCATTGTGGGTTTGGAAGGTGCTACATAGAACAGTACAGGCCTCTCAGCCCTCAATGTTGTGCCGACTTTTTATCCTACTCTAAGATCAAATTAACCTACATACCCTTCATTGTACTAACTTCCATGTGCCTATCCAAGAATTGCTTAAATGTCCCTAGTGGATCTGTCTCTACTACCACTGCTGACAATGCATTCCACCCACCCACCACTCTCTGTGTAAAGAACCTCCCTCCGACATCTCCCCTAAACCTTCCTCCAATCACCTAAAAATTATGCCCCCTCATGATAGACATTTCCATCCTGGGAAAAGGTCTCTGCCTATCTACTCTATCTCTGCCTCTCAACATCTTGTACACCTTTATCAAGTCACCTCTCATCCTTCTTCGCTCCAATGAGAAAAGCCCTAGCTCCCTCAAACTCTCTTCATAAGACATGCCCTCCAGTCCAGGCAGAACCCTGGTAAATCTCCTCTGCACCCTCTCTAAAGCTTTCACATCCTTCCTATAACGTGGCGATCAGAACTAAATACTATATTCCAAGTGTAGTCTAACCAGGGCTCTATAGAGCTGCAGCATAACCTTGTGACTTTTAAACTCAATGCCCCTGCTAATGAAAGCCAACACACCAGATGCATCCTCACAACCATATCAACCTCGGTGGCAACATTGAGAAATCTATGAATGAGCCTGAATGAGTCTACCATAGGGAACCTTATCAACTTTCTTGCTAAAATCCATGTACACCACATCTATTGCTCTACCTTCATCGATGTGTTTTGTCACATCCTCAAAGAATTCAATAAGATTTGTGAGGCATGACCTTCCTCTCACAAAGCCATGCTGACTATCTGTAATCAAACTATGGTTTTCCAAGTAATAATAAATCCTGTCTCTCAGAATCCTCTCCAATACTTTGCCCACCACAGACATAAGACTGATTGTCTGAGGAGCCTTGGTGAATTCCTGCAGTGCATCTTGTAGGTGATGGAGGGAGTGGATGTTTATGGATGTGGTGCCAATCAAGCAGGTACTTTGTCCTGGATGGTGTCAAGCTTCTTGAGTGTTGTTAGAGCTGCCCCCATCCAGGCAAGTGGGGAGTATTCCATCACACTCCTGACTTGTGCCTTGCAGATGGCGGACAGGCATTAAGGGGTCAGAAGGTGAGTTCCTCACCGCAATTTATTATTCACAGCTTGTAGTGGTGCCTTGCGTACTGTAAAGTACGGATACACTGGATAAATATTAACAGAGTATGAATTGCTGAATTATAACTTGATCAGTTTATTAGTGATTGGAACCTAATTAGAATCAATTACTTTCAAATTACCCTCACTATTTCTCAACCAGGTCTGTAAAATATTCACAACATACTAATAGACAATGGTGTAGTGTTTAGCAAGGTATGGTTGCAAATCTGGAAAAATACACCAATGCAACTGGCAATTCTCCCAGGAGGTCACTACTTAATTAAAGTTAGCATTAAAAAAAATTCTTTACATATAGAAAGATAGGTTAAAAAAAATTTCAAAGTTTTGAAACATAGCATGTCTATGTTTGTGTAACAATGATCACAGAGTCAGCCACAATGAATTACATTGATGGGCTGTTTCATTCCTTGCAAGATCAAAGCCCATTGCAAGTTCCCCAGCCCACTCTCAGTCACTCAGTTGAAAACTTTTCTGCCCAATATGTTGTCTTTGACTGCAAACAAAAACAGCTGACTATGTGGTCATTTTGTGGGATCTTGCTGCACATTATTTGGCTGTTGTGTTTCCAACTGTGCAGCAATGATGACGGAACACAAAAATAACTTAATTGGCGATAAAGCACTTTGAGACTTCCTTGGTTATTTGAAGGATGTAATATAAATTCAATGCTGTCTGCCTGTCTGTCTTTCAACAACAACAACTTGCATTTATGTAGTGTCTTTCAGGTATGAAATATCACAAGGCCCTGTGCTGGATCACTTTCATTTGACACCGAGTCATACAAGGAGATACTTTGATCAGGTGACCAAAACCTTGGTTAAAGCTATGTCTTAAAAAAAACTAAATGAGGTCAAAGTCAAGATGAAATGAGCTTTATGAAGGGAATTCCAGAGCTTCAGCAGCCAATGGTGAAACAACAAAATTTGGAAATTTGTTTTTTATTTGTCCAAGCTACGCCACCCCTAATTACCCAGAGAGCAGTTAAGAATCAGTCACATTGCTGTAGGTCACATGTAGATCAGATCGGGTAAGATTATAAAAGATTTCCTTTCCTAAAGGACATTAGTGAAATTCTTGCCTGGAGATTCCAAGAAACCCTTGTCATAGAACATAGACCATAAACATAGACCATAGACCATAGAACAATACAGTGCAGAAAAGGCCTTTCAGTTCACGATGTTGCACTGACCTGTGAACTAATCTAAGCCCATTCCCCAACATCCATGTGCTTATCCAAGGACTGTTTAAATGCCCCTAATGTAGCTGAGTTAACTATGTTGGCAGGCAGAGAACTCCACGCCCTTACCATTCTCTGAGTAAAGAACCTGCCTCTGACATCTGTCTTAAATCTATCACCCCTCAATTTGTAGTTTTGCCCCCCTCATACAAGCCGATGCCATTTTCCTAAGAATAAGACTTTCACTGTCTACCCGATCTAATCCTCTGATCATCTTGTATGTCTTTATTAAATCCCCTCTTAGCACTATCAACCTGGGTGGCAACTTTCAGGGACTCCAAGATCCCTCTGCACATCCACACTACCAAGAATCTTTCCATTGACCCAGTACTCTGCCTTCCTGTTATTCTTCCCAAAGTGCTTCACCTCACATTTTGCTGCATTGAACCCCATTTGCCACCTCTCAGCCCAGTTCTGCAGTTTATCCAGTCCCCTGCAGAGCTCTGCAACATTCTTTCACACTGTCCACTACTCCACCGACTTTTGTGTCATCTGCAAAATTACTAACCCATCCACCTATGACTCCGTCTAAGTCATTTATAAAAATGACAAACAGCTGTAATCCCAAAACAGATCCTAGTGCCACACCACTAGGAACCGGACTCCAGACTGAATATTTTCCATTAATCACCACTCACTGCCTTCTTACAGAAAGCCAATTTCTAATCCAAACTGTTAAATCACCCTCAATCCCATGCCTCTGCATTTTCTCCAACAGCATACTATGTGGAACCTTATCAAAGGCTTTACAGAAGTCCACGTATACCACATCAACTGCCCTACCCTCATCTACATGCTTGGTCACCTTCTCAAAAAACTCAATGAGGCTTGTGAAACATGACCAACCCTTGACAAAACCATGCTGACTATCTGAAATCAAATTGTTGTTTGCTAGATGATTATAAATCCTATCTCTTATAGTCCTTTCCAAAGCTTTTCCAACAACAGATATAAGGGTCACTGGTCTATAATTACCTGGGTCATCTCTACTGCCCTTCTTGAACAGGGCACAACATTTGCAATCCTCCAGTCCTCTATTTGCCACCTCTCAGCCCAGTTCTGCAGTTTATCCAGTCCCCTGCAGAGCTCTGCAACATTCTTTCACACTGTCCACTACTCCACCGACTTTTGTGTCATCTGCAAAATTACTAACCCATCCACCTATGACTCCGTCTAAGTCATTTATAAAAATGACAAACAGCTGTAATCCCAAAACAGATCCTAGTGCCACACCACTAGTAACCGGACTCCAGACTGAATATTTTCCATTAATCACCGCTCACTGCCTTCTCACAGAAAGCCAGCTTCTAATCCAAACTGCTAAATTACCCTCAATCCCATGCCTCTGCATTTTCTCCAACAGCCTACCATGTGGAACCTTATCAAAGGCTTTACTGAAGTCCATGTACATCACGTCAACTGCCCTACCCTCATCCACATGCTTGGTCACCTTCTCAAAAAACTCAATGAGGCTTGTGAAACATGACCAACTTTTGACAAAACCATGCTGACTATCTGAAATCAAATTGTTGTTTGCTAGATGATTATAAATCCTATCTTTTATAGTCCTTTCCAAAGCTTTTCCAACAACAGATGTAAGGGTCACTGGTCTATAATTACCTGGGTCATCTCTACTGCCCTTCTTGAACAAGGGCACAACATTTGCAATCCTCCAGTCCTCTGGTACTAAACCTATAGACAATGATGACTCAAAGATCAAGGCTAAAGGCTCCAAAACCTCCTCCCTGGCTTCCCAGAAAATCCTCGGATAAATCCTATCCGGCCCAGGGGACTTATTCACTTTCACACTCTCTAGAATTGATAACAGCTCTTCGTAACTAACCTCAATCCTTTCTAGTCTAATATCTCTATTCTCAGTCTACACTACAATATTCTCCTTTTCCTGAGTGAAAACAGATGAGAAATATTCGTTTAGTACCTCTCCGATCTCCACAGGTTCCACACACAACTTCGCACTTCTGTCTTTGACTGGCCCGATTCCCACCCCAGTCATTCTTTTATTCCTTTTGTCCTTCTAACTGAGTAAATACCATTTGCCAGGCCAGTGGTTATTGACAATCTATAGTCATCCAGAGGGCAGTGCTATGGCCCAAAACGTCAATTTTCCTGCTCCTCGGATGCTGCCTGACCTGCTGTGCTTTTCCAGCAACGCACTCTCAACAGTTAAGAGTCAACCACATTGCTGTGGGTCTGGAGTCACATGTAGGCCAGACCAGGTAAGGAGGGCAGTTTCCTTCCCTAAAGGATATTAATGAACCAGGTGGTTTTTCTGATAATGGATTCATGGTCACCATTAGATTCTTTATTCAAATTCCACCATCTGCCATGGCAGGATTTGTTCCAGGTCCTGGGGCATTCCCTGGGTCTCTGGATTAACAGTTTAGGGATAATATCTCTAGGCCATCACCTACCAGGTGGTTTTTCTGATAATGGATTCATGGTCACCATTAGATTCTTTATTCAAATTCCACCATCTGCCATGGCAGCACCATTAGATTCTTTATTCAAATTCCCTGGGTCTCTGGATTAACAGTTCAGGGATAATATCTCTAGGCCATCACCTCCCCCATTCATTCCTGTGCCATTCTTACATGAACTCCTCTGTCTGTACCATTGATTGTACATCATTCCTCACCACTGGCTACATTGCTACCTCGACCTTATATCTTCCAGGTACCTGCAGGATGTCCTTAATGATGAGAAATGTCTAGCTTCCCCAAAATCCATTTCCTGGCACTTGTGTGCGCCAATAGGCCAAGGTGTCAGAGGAAGCATCAGCAAGGCTGCCCCTTGCACTCCTCACTAGTTCAGATACCCACACATTAGTGGAAATGTTAGGCCTAGAATGTGTGCAACTATAATCTGGTGAGCGACACACGATGAAAGCTTCACAGTTGGCTGAGGAAGGAACACCCCAGACCACTACAACACGGAGAACTGCTGGAGACCAGACCTGCTCAGCCCTACACTGAGAGGACCCTGTGCTGTCAGCTCTCAGGAACCTTAGCTACATACATAGGGAAGAACAGCAGCTGCAGACAGGTATGTGGGAGACAATGGCCCTCACTGCCCAGAAGCTGCAAGAATGGAGTGAATCATGTGACCACCTGATGCCATGGACAGGTTGGTGGTTCACTTGGAGAGCCAGGCCCAGCACCTACTGGGTCTGCTGGAGAAAAATTCAAAAACATACTCCTTCCTCAGGACTGAAGGAATGGCAGCAGGTGGACAGGGAACCTGGAGTGGACAGCATGTAAACTTTCATCACAAGAAGACAAAGCAGTGTCAGGAGGCATTCAGCTGGAGGAGGACCACACAAACCTTCCTCAGAACCCTTCTCAGTGCGCTCCAGAGGTGGCTGGGCTTTCCATCTCCAGCTTGCCTGTCCGACCCAAGGACGATTCACTAGTCTCCAGCCCATCCAGACCCCAGGGTTGCCTGATCAAACCTCCAGGGGTAAGAGGCTCAGCGCAGAGTAGGCTCTCTCCACCCCAGCTGCAAGATCATGGACGGCACTCAGACCATCCCCATACCCACTTACAAACACACTCCCCCCTGCCCCACCCTTCACGTTTATCATCCCTCCTTCTCCCATTCCAACCTATGGCCTGGAGCCTTGAGTCAAGTGGCAGCAGAGAAGTTGTACTAATTGGCACAGCAATGCAAGGCATGTGAGCAAGCAGGTAGGCGCTATGTGAATGAAGGTTAAGATCGTGTAAGTGAGCAGCCCCAAGCTGTAGCCTGGTCCAATCTGAGCTGTCCGTGTGGACCCAATGTCTTTATCAATGCGAGTGAGCCCTGCAAAGCTAGGCTGAACTGCCAGACTGGTCTACACGTGGATTGGAGAGGTGCCAGGGTGGCCATGAAGGTTGGCAAATGTCCAGTGCCAATGTCCACAGAAGTGGGGCTCATGCAGCTGGTGCCCACGGGTCATCCCCCGAGATGCAGTTTGATCTTGAGCCATGTGTAGTTCCTTCAGGGGAAGCAATAAGCTGAATCTGTCAGGTACCCACTCAGACCTTATTTGCAGAATTCTCGATGCCTGCCTTGTTTGGAGTGATCAGTAAGAATTGAAGCTAAATGGTAGCACCTTGGGTAGTGTTGTAGAACAGAGGGACATAGGGGTGCAGATACATAATTCTTTGAAGTTTGTGTCACATATAGACAGTGTGGTTAAAAAGGCATTTCGCAAGCCTTCATTGCTCGGTATTTGAGTATAGGAGTTGGGATGTCATGTTGAGGTTGTGCAGGATATTGGTGAGACCTCTTCTGGAATACTGTGTCCAGTTCTGATCACCCAGTTATAGGAAGGATATTATTAAACTGGAGAGGATTCAGAAGAGATTTACCAGGATATTGCTGGGTATTGGAGAGTTTGAGTTATAAAGAAAGGCTGAATACAGTAGACTGGGACTTTTTTCACTGCAGCATAGGAGGTTGAGAAACGACCTAATAGAAGCTTATAAAATAATGAGAGGCATAGATAGAGTTAATGGTAATTGTCTTTTCCCTAGGATGGGGAATTTCAAAACTAGGGGGTACATTAATAAGATGAGAGGAGAGAGATTTAAAAAAGACACGAGAGACAAATTCTTTACACAGTGGGTGGTTTACGTGTGGAATGAACTTCCTGAGGAAGTGGTAGATGTGGGTATAGTTACAATTTGGATAGATACATGTTTGGAGGGATATGGGCCAGAAGCAGCAGTTCGGACTAGATAATTTTGGGATTATGGTCAGCATGGACTGGTTGGACCGAAGGGTCTGTTTTTGTGGCCTATGACTCTATGAATAATGTGAGTTGCAGCACTAATAAAAGTAAAATCGCCACAGTCCTGCTCTGTCGCTATGTGATGGTGTAGTAGTGATGTCTCTCAGTTAGTAATTGCGAAGCTCAGGCTAATATTTATCAGGACTCTTGTGATGCAGTGGTAGTGTCCCTACCCCTGGACCAAGAGACCTGAGTTCAAGTCCCACCTACTCCACAGGTGCGTAATAACACTGCTGAACAGGTTGATTAGAACAATAAGTTAAATAGAAAACAAAAGAGTGGTAGCTAGTGTTGGTTTAACCTGAGTGTCACCAGGGGAGAGGGTGAGAAGGCGACTCTTCTGTAGTAACCTCAGCCCGTGCAGGAATTGGACCCATGCTGTCGTTCACATCAGAGACCAGCTGCCCAGCTAAACCAATCTTCCCCCTTTTAATAAAGTGGTTAACAAGCTGCAATCTCCCCTAATCCATAACTTGCTGCTGCATTGCAAGAAACGTGTCTTGTTGCTCAGCTAAAGCATCAACGAAGTAGTGAGATACTTTTTAACTTATTTCTTTATTTTTCCACTTTGTACCTAAGATTTTACACCTAGGTACCTTTGTATCTGAGATGACACTGGGAATGATGATATTGTACACTTTTCACTGTGTTCCTTAATCCCAGTACTTAAGTGCACATGACAAGAAGCTCTAATTGGAATTCATTTTGATCTCAGCTGATCATCCAACTCAAAAACCTATTCCTGTTCCCACCCCACCCTTATTCTTTGATCGCTTTATTCCCAAGTGCTATATTCAAGTCCTTCTTGAAATCACACAGTGTTTTGGCTTTGACTGCTGTCTGTAGTAGTGTGATAACCTTTACAAGGCCCAGGGGGAGTCACTAATTATGGAGCCTGTTGACTTTGAGTTCCCATGGTAACACGCAATGGCCTACAGCTGGAACTCATCACCTGAGCCCCTTATAAAGCAGACCCCCCCGTACGTTAGAGCCCGGGTGTCCTTGGAGAAGGAGCACACGGTGTCGACCAACACCCTGGAGTTGTTCAGGGAGAGGTGGGCGCCGCAGGGAATGGAGTGCATCATTTCTCCCTCCAACTCTATTTTGATTTAGTCCCTACCCTCCCCTTCACTGTTTTGATCACACAGCACTGCCCTTTGATGTGAAGGGCAGTGTTTGTCACTGGCCACCCGGGTGTTTTCCTATCTTCCTGGTGGTGGAATTTGAATAAAGATTCGTGCACTTTTCACTGTGTCTCACACCTGCACACACACACCATCGGTGCTGGGGGAAAAAATAAGCACTACCGCACTTAGGTGGTAGTGTGGGGGTCATAAAAGAAAGAAAAAAATAAATAAACAGGAGTGTTAGAGCATTGCCCTTTGATGTGAAGGGCAGTGTTTGTAAAAAAAAAATAAAGCAGACCCCCTTTCTGTGGTTACTTTTGTGCCCGGGTGTCTTTGGAGAGGGAGCATTGGGTGCCCACTGATGCTCTCAATACCTTCAGGGAGAGGTAGCACCTTGGAGGTGAGAGGGGTACAGTGCTTTGTTTCCTCCTACAACTCCATTTTGATTTAGTCCCTTACCCCTCTCCATACCTCCCCCTCACCTTTGCTGGTTTGCATTAACCATAGCAGACTTTGCTTGTAAATATTTGATTGGCTGAGCAGGTGATTACTGGTCATGGTTCACAAACAAATTAAAAAACCCAAAAACAAGGTGATGGCGATGTTGGTGGTGGGAAAATCACTCAGTTGAGTGTGATAGCACCTCTGGGTTTTCAAAAAAGGGAAAAGAAACAAGGAAAAAAAGGAAAGCAGACCACCTAGGGCTCTTGTCACGAAGTGGTAGTGTTCCTTGGTAGTGAACCAAGGAGAATCTGGGTTCAAGTCCCACCTGCTCCTGAGGTGAGTAATAACATCACTGAGCAGGTAGATTAGAAACTATAATAAAACAGACCCAGAGATGACTATGCAGAACTGCCTGTCCTGGCCTATGTACACCACAAGTAGTGGCTCTATTTTGGTGTTCAATAATAAACCATGCTCCTTTCCACTCAGGCTTCCTGAATTATTTAGAATTATAGAATCCTTACAGTGTGAAAGCAGGTCACTTGGCCTATACCACCCCTCTGAAGAGCATTCCACCCAGATCCATCCCCCAAACATATTCCCTGCAATCCTGTGTTTCTCATAATTAATCCACCGACCCTACACATCCTTGGACACTATGGCTAATTTAGCATAGCCGATCCACCTAACCTGCGCATCTTTGGATTGTGGGAGGAAACCTAGGCAAATAAGGGGAGAACGTGTAAACACCACACAGACAGTCACCCCAAGGGTGGAATCAAACCCAGGTCTCTGGCACTGTGAGGCAGTAGTGCTAACCACTGAGCCACTGTGCCACCCCAGGAGTTCATGGACTTTGTTTCTGCCCTTCTTTAACATTCATATCTGCACTTCACTGAAGTGATGGGACTGGAAATTTTCGCCGGTTCCTCCATTCCGTAGTCTAGGGGGACTGAAGACCAGTGGAGATACCATCCCAATGGTACACAATCAGTGATCAGCTTACAGGTTAATCTGGAATATAAAGTGCATTAATTTAGGCTGGACAGCTGGTTTGGGTTGCCAACAGCCCAGGGTCAATTCCCACACTGTCCAAGGTCACTGTCACCTTTCCAACCTCACCCCTTACCAAACCAAGGTCACCACCTGCTGTCTCGCTATCTGTCTCTCTCTCTCTCTCTTCAATGAGAGAGCAGTCCTATGGTCCTGTGGGACTATGGTGGACTTTATCTTTACTTTTAAGTTAGTCACAATTCAGAGAGCAAACCAAGTTCATTTGCCTCAATAATGATCTTCTTCTCCACACACGGCTGGAGAATAAAAATGCATTGCCAAGATGGCACCCCCATCTCTAGCTCAAAACCAACGCAAACTCCACAGGCTCACAACCCTCTGGGTGACGAAATCCCTGAATCTTTTTCAGTTGCCGTGGGATAGAGCCTTGGCTTAACGTCTCCTCTGATTGACATCACCTACAACAAAGCAGACTCCCACCCCAATGTGCCGTTGGATTGGCAACTTGATGCTTCTTGCGCCTAATCCTGGTTTTGGATTTGAACCCACAAACCTCTGAGTCAGCTGTAAGAGTATCACCCACTGAGACCAGAAATGGGTTCACTCCTCCCTCAACTGCCTCGATTGGGTGAGGGTCTGGGGGGGGGGGGTTGGCAGTAGAAGCAGAAATGGTTTGCAAAGGGAAAGGTTAGATCATGGAATCCAGGGAGAGCTAGCCACTTGGAAACAAAATTGGCTTGAAGGTAGACAGAGGGTGGTGGTGGAAGGTTGTTTTTCAGACTGGAGGACTGTGACCAGCATTGTGCCACAAGGATCAGGGCTGGGTCCACATTTTCTCATTTATATAAATGATTTGGATGTGATTATAGTAGGAATGGTTTGTAAGTTTACAGGTGGCACCAAAATTGGAGGTGTAGTAGACAACGAAGAAGGTTATTTCAGAGTACAACAGGATCTTGATCAGATGGGCCAGTGGACTGAGGAGTGGCAGATTTCGATAAATGTGAGGTGCTGCATTTTGGAAAGGCAAATCAGGGCAGGACTCATACACTTAATGGTAAGGTCCTGGGGAGTGTTGCTGAATAAAGAGACCTTGGGGTGTAGTTTCATCGTTCCTCGAAGGTGGAGTCACAGATTGACAGGATAGTGAAGGAGACATTTGGTATGCTTGCTATTATTGGTCAATGCATTGAGTAGAGAAGTTAGGATGCCATGTTTCGGCTGTACAGGACATTTGTTAGGCCACTCTTGGAATATTGTGTTCCCTGCTATAGGAAAGGTTTTGCAAAACTTGAAAGGGTTCAGAAAAGGTTTACAAGGATGTTGCCGGAGTTGGAGGGTTTAAGTTATAGGATGAAGAGCCAAGGTCTTTTTACCAGGAGTGGGAAGTTCAAAACTAGAGGACACAGGTTTAGGCGAGAGGGGAAAGACTTAAAAGAGACCTAAGAGGCAACTTTTTCACGCAGAGGGTGGTATGTGTATGGAATGAGCGGCCAGAGGAAGTGGTGGAGGCTTTTACAGCATGTAAAATGCATCTGAATGGGTATATGAATAGGAAGGGTTTAGAGGGATATGGGCCAACTGTTGGCAAATGGGACTAGATTAGTTTAAAGATATCTGATCAGTATGGACGAGTTGGACCAAAGGGTCTGTTTATGTGCTGTATTTCCCTATGACTTTATGGCCAAAGACAGCCACTGAGGAGCAATTAAGATGAATGAGGTAATTTCAAAACCACCTAAAGGTCCAGCTAGTGAGTATGTGTGGTACGTGCAGTACAGGTTCCATAAACTCTCAGTTAGTTATCGGAAAGGCAGTGCATGGGAAATACATGCCATTAAATTTCAACTGACCTTTGAGCCCATTATTTGGCAATGACTGTGGTACTCCAGCTCAAAGTCATCTCTGTCAAAAGTGAAAGTAAAAAAAGCAAGGGAAATTAAATTAAAATAAATTTAAAATCACAAGGGATATGGACAGAGTGGAGAGGGTGAGTCTGTTCCCAATTGTTATTTTAATTCTTGCCTGGGTTGGGTATCTCTCTCACAATGCATTAGCCTTGTTTGTTGCCCCCCCCCCTAGTTGCCCCTCACCTGTATGATATTCTTGTACAAACAGAGTCACCCACAGTTTCTGACCTGTACATTGGTGAACTTGGTGGGTTTTCAGGACAAGCAACAATAGATATATAGCTACCTTGCAGTGCAGATAGAGGCTATACAGCCCATCAAATCTGCACCAATCCTCCAAAGAGCGCCCTACCCAGACCCAACGCTCCTCCCCACCACCATAACCCTTCATTTCCCATGGCTAATCCACCTAGCCTGCACATCAATGGGCACTATGGCCAATTTAGCATGACCAATGCACAGTTACACTGGCACCATTCCCCACCTTTTCCTCCACTACATCGATAACTGTATCAGCGCCACCTCATGCTCCCAGGAAGAGGTTTAACAGTTCATCAACTTCACAAACACCTTCCACCCTGACCTCAAGGACCATCTCGGATACTTCCCTCCCCTTCCTGGACCTCTCTGTCTCCATTTCCGGCAACTGGCTCAACACGGACATCTTTTCAAACCCCCAGGAGGAACACCAAGGAAAACAGAATCATGGAAGAGATAGATATTCTTAAGTAAGGAATAGTAACTTTCTTGGCCGGGTCACAGTGAGGGAGAGAGTAATAATTTCTAAATCCAACTGACTGTGTGCATGTATGGGCCTGCGTGGAGTATGGAGAGTAAGATTGGGGAGTTACAGACGCTTATTACCAAGTGGAAGTCTGGTGTTGTTGCTCTTACAGATGAGGCTCAAATGAGGACAGGACTGGGTGTTAAATATTCCTGGATACAAGGTGTTCAATAAAGATAGGAAAAGGGGAAGAAGGTGTGGGATTGGTTAAGATCGGTGCAGAGCTGGAGAAAGAGGATGTCCCAGAGGGTTCAAGGGCAGAATGGATTTGGTTTGAGATAAGGAACAAAAAAGGTGCAATCAGGTTGTTCAGTGCAGTCTGTCAGTCACCAGCTAGAGGGAAGGATGTCGAGGGAGAAATCTGCAAGAAATTCACAGCACACATTTGGGTAACTTTAATTATCAGAATATAGAATGAAATCGGAGCAGTGTGAAGGGCAGAGAGGGGCCAGAGTTGTGAGAGTGTGCTCGGGTGAATTTTCTCCAGTCGTGTGTTCCCATTCCAATCAGAAAGGAAGCTCTGCCAGACCTGGATCTTAGGAATGAGGAGGCCCATGTAGATCAAGTGTCAGTGGGAGGACATTTAGGGAATTGTATCACAAGGTTCAGGGTGACCGTGGAAAAGGACAAAGGACAATCCAGAGTAAAGTCATGACCATGGATCATATCCCATGGATCACCTCCAAATGTCTCACTCTTAGAATTTTCATATTTTATTTTGAAACTGAATATGAACGAGTTACTAATCTAATCTTTTGCCGCAGTATTTACAGTTGAGAAGGACATGGAAGTGAAGGAAATTCAGGAAATAAATGTTGATGTCTTGGGAAGAGTCCATATTACAGAAGAAGAGATGCAGTAATCTGTTCTTTAAACTCATAAAGATAGATAAATCCCCAGGACCTGATCAGCTCCATCCCAGTACTTTGTGGGAAGCTCGGGAAGAGACTTTGACACCCCTTGGTGAGATGTTTGTATCATCAACAGCCACGGGTGATGTGCTGGAAGACTGGAGCATGGCTAATGTTGTGCTGTTAGTTAAGAAGATCTGCAAGGAATACCCTGCGAAGTATAGAGCGGTGCGTCTGATATCAGTGGGGAGTAGGTTGTTGGAGGGGATTTTGAGAGATAGGATCTAAATGCATTGGAAAGACAGGATTAATTAAGGATAGTCCGCAAGGCTTTGTAAGTGGGAAATCATGTCTCACAAATTTGATTGAGTTTTTTGAAGACATGACCAAGAAGATAGCTGAGGGCAGAGTGGTAGATATTGCCTACATGGACTTTAGCAAGACCTTTGACAAGGTACTGCATGGTCAATTGGTTAGTAAGTTAGATCAAGTTGGATCCAGGGAGGGCAAGCTAACTGATATAAAATTGGCTTAATGGTTGGAGACAGAGAGTGGTGGTAGATAATGGTTGTTCAGACTGGAAGCCTGTGACCGCGATGTGGCAAAAGGATTGGTTCTGGGTTCATCATTGTTCATCATTTAAAGAAACAAATTGAATGAGAATATAGGAGGTAGGGTTTGTGAGTTTGCAGATGACACTAACATTGGTGGTTTCATGGACAGAGAAGAAGGCTATTTGAGAGTACATTTACATTACACATTGAGATAATAGCGAGGTGTTGCATTTTGGTACAAAAACCAGGCCAGGACTTACACAGTTAATTGTGGGGCCATGGGGAGTGTTGTCAAACAGGGAGACCAAGGGGTGGAGACACATAGAGGATTGAAACTGGTGTCACATGGAGACAGGGTGGTGAAGAAAGAATTTGGTACAATTGCTTCTATCGGTCAGAGCATTACGTGTGGGAGTTGTTACGACTCTCTAAGGTATTGATCAGGCCCATTCCCAGTCACCCTGCTATTGGAAGGATGTCATTAAATTGGAAAGGGTGTAAAAAGGATGACAAGGATGTCACCGAGACTGGAGGGTTTGCGTTATAAGGAGAGGCTGGTTAGGCCTGGGCTATTTCCCTTGGAAGGTCAGAGGCTGCTGGGTGACATTTTAGAGGTTTATAAAATGATAATGGGCATAGATAAAATTACTAGCTCAAGTTTATTCCCCAGGGTAAGGGAGTCCAAAACTAAACAGCAGAGGTTTAAAGCAAGAGAGGAAAGATTCAAAAGGGATCTGAGGTGCATCTTGTTCACATAGAAGGTGGTGCCTGAATTGAAGGAGCTGCCAGAGGAAGTCGTAGAGGTGAGTATGATAACAACATTTAAAAGGCATTTGAACAGGTACATGGATAGGAACGGTATTAGCTAAATGCAAACAAATGGGACTACGGGAATAGATAAGGGGAATAATTCATGAAGGATGTGAATATTTTGGAGATGGGGTAAAAAAATTCCCATAGAAGGTTCAGGGATGAGGAAAGTCAGTTATGAACAAACTTTGGAGAAGTTTGGACTGTCTTCCTTGGAGAAGTGAAGGCTGAGAGGAAATTTGTTTGAGGAATTCAAAATCAGGAGGTGTCCGGACAGAGTAAATAGGGAAAAAATGTTCTCACTCATGAAAGGATTGAGAAGGAGAGGGCACAGATTTATAGTAATTAGTGAGAGAATCAAAAGTAAGATGAGAAAAAAGAAATTCAGCCAGTGAGTGGTTAAGGTGTGGACTGCACTGCCTGAGAGTGTGGTGGAAGCAGCTTCAATTGAAACATTCTGAAGGGAATGAGACTATTATTTGAAAAGGAACAATGTGCAGGGTGACAGGGAGAAGGCAGGAGAATGACACTCAGTGAATTGCTCATTCAGAGAGCCAGTACAGACAGGATGGGCAGAATGGCCTCCTTGTGCACTGTAACAATTCTGTGATTGTGTGATTGAGCAGAGTTAAAGCTGGGGGAGGTGAGAGCTCGGTGTCTCACTGTGCTGCTGCTGCTGAGGTCAGTGAGATCAGAGACTGGGACAGGGAGCCAGAGCTCACATCAAAATCTGCCCGTGTCCGTCACACTGAGACTGGCAGGAGGCTACTCACTGATTTCACTCCATGCTGCAGGAATGGGACCACAGGATGCAAATGGATAGAGCTCCTCCACACGGTGAGTAAAACTACCTGACTTATATCTTGCTTTTTAAAGAGGGCAATGGAACGAAAAAAATACAGCTGGACACACTATTAGACACAGTGCTCCTCAATCAACCATTTCATTCACTGCAGC
>NC_057711.1:12091693-12104644 GCF_004010195.1 Chiloscyllium plagiosum | reverse complement strand
TGTAGCTGGCAGTGAAGGATTGAACAAAAGGGAAACCACTATCCATTTCAGTCTGCCAGCTGCGAATGCACCCATTAATCATTGCCACTCCCTAACCACCCGACACCTGGGGGAAGAATGCATCATGTTTCCACCGTGGGACCCTCCAACCTTGCATCAATGTGGTTTCACCAGTTTCTTCATTTCCCTCCCCCCCCCAGCTTATCCCAGATCCAACCTTCCAACTTGACTCTGCCCTCATGACCTGAACTACCTGTCCACCTTCCTTCCCACTGATCTGCACCATCCTACCCTCTGACCTATCACAATTACCTCCCAACTGACTCCACCTATCCACCTTCCCAGCTATCTTCCCCCCAGCCCCAGACTCACCCTCCTATTTATCTCTCAGCCCCCTTCCCCACCTCCCCCACATTCCTGAGGAAGAGCTCCTGCCCAAAACGTTAACTCCCCTGCTCCTCGGATGCTGCCTGAC
This sequence comes from Chiloscyllium plagiosum, assembly GCF_004010195.1. Taxonomy (NCBI): domain Eukaryota; kingdom Metazoa; phylum Chordata; class Chondrichthyes; order Orectolobiformes; family Hemiscylliidae; genus Chiloscyllium; species Chiloscyllium plagiosum. Next base: position 12,104,169 of record NC_057711.1, on the reverse strand, counting down.
CTGCTGTGGTTTTCCAGCGCCACACTTTTCAACTCTGATTCTCCAGCATCTGCAGTCCTCACTTTCTCCCAATCCACCCTAACCTGCACATCTTTGGACTGTGGGAGGAAACCAGAGCACCCGGAGGAAACCCATGCAGATGCAAGGAGAATATGCAAACTCCACACAGTCACCTGAGGCTGGAATCAATCCTGGGTCCCTGGTGCTGTGAAACAGCAGTGCTAACCACTGAGCCACCGTACTGTCCTTGGGCACCATGTGGTCGCCATTTTAAAACAAAATCCACATCCTTGTTATCAAATTCAAAACAGTGGCACTCAAACCCAGGTCCCCAACACATTGACCTGGGGTCCTGCACATTACCATTACACCACCCCCTAGTGGTGGGAGGTGGAGAATGAGAGGGCACCAGTTGAAGTTGATTGACAAAGGAAGGAATGGTGACATGAGAAGAAACCTTTTCCTACAGCAAGTGGTTGAGATTTGGACTGAGCTGTCTGAGCGGGTGGTGGAGACAGGTTTAGTCAAAGCCCTCAAGAGTAAATTGGATTATTATCCAAAAAGCAAGAGCATGCAGGGCCACGAGGCATTTGAAGAGCCAGCACGGAAATGATGGGCCAAATGCTCTTTGCCTGAGCTGTAGCCATTTGCTTATGCGATATGAAACATTGAAACAATATTGTCAGGAAGAGGAAGCCAATTTTCACCATCCTCCCCTCAAAGCTGATGGTATGGCCTGTTGTTGGGAAGGGGATCGACTCTGAGTTCAGGCCATCTGACAGGTTCCACTATTACAGCCAAGTGACCACTGCTGTGTGTAAATTACCACATGCTACCTTAAACTCAACTTCTTGTTGAGAAATCTCCCAGTCAATCAAATATTGAAACAATTGTTTGAACTTTACTGCATGTAGCAACTAAAGTAAGACCCCTCACAGAAGCAAGTTAAGCCTCACAGTCCAATTTAACTATTACTCGATTAATGGTGGAATTTAGCTACGATTCCAAACAATAGTGTCTGTCTCTGAATGTGTCCAGGATCTTTCTGCTGTGTTTTCTCCAGAGTTCTGTTCCTGAGGAATCCTCGAGTTGAATTCTTATACAATTTTCCGTCCCTCGGGTTTCAGGTGTGTCTTTATTAATGATCACTTAGATTCAAGATTAGAGTGGTGCTGGAAAAGCACAGCAGATTTCGTTATTCAGGGGAGACTAGGACTCATGGGCACAGCCTTAGAATTAGAGGGGGTCATTTTTAAATGGAAATGAGGAGACATTTCTTCAACCAGAGAGTGGTGGGCATGTGGAATTCACTGCCACAGAGGGCAGTGGAGGCCATAAGTCCTTCATCAGGAATCGTTCCTGATGAGGGGCTTATGCCCAAAACGTTGATTCTCCTGCTCCTCGGATGCCGCCTGACCTGCTGTGCTTTTCCAGCAACACTCTAATCTAGACTCCTAGTATCCCTGCCTGATGGAAACAAATTCCTTACTAAGCCATCCATTATCTTGTAAGTTTCTACTAGATCTCCCCTCAACCTTCTAAACTCTAATGAATACAATCTCAGGACTATTACCAGGCTTCTTTAATGAATTCAACCCTGTTCATTATAACACAAAACCTATTCTTAAAATAAGCAGCAAATAATAGTTAACATCTAAAATATAGCATTAGAACAACATCACTAATCCCAAACAGAGCCAAGCTCAAAGAACACAAAAAGACAACGGTCTCTGCAGAGATGATATGTTATAAAGAAAGGTGAAAGGGAAAACACTCAGATGGTGAAAGCAAATGGTAGAAGTAATGATTTACAGAGTCCTACAGCATGGAAACAGACCCTTCGGTCCAATATATCCGCACCGATCAAACATCCCAATATGACCTAGTCCCGCTTGCCAGCACTTGGCCCATATCCCTCCGAATCCTTCCTATTCATAGACCTATCCAGATGCCTTTTAAATGTTGTAATTGTACCAGCCTCCTCCACTTCCTCAGGCAGCTCACTCTGTACATGCACATCCTCTCTGTGTAAAAGTCACTACTCAGGCCCTTTTTAAATCTTCCTCCTTTCATCTTAAAGCTATGCCCTCTAGTTTTGGACTCCCCTGGAGGAGGACCTTGTCTACCTACCCTATCCATACCCCTCATGATTTTATAAACCTCTATAAGGTCACCCCTCAGCCTCTGATGCTCCAGGGAAAACAGCCCCAGTCTATTCAGTCTTTCCCTGTAACTCAAATCCTCCAGTCCTGGCAATATCCTTGTAATCTTTCTGCATCCTCTCAAGTTTAACAACATCCTTCCTATAGAAGGGCGACCAGAATTGCATGCAGTATTCTAAAAGTGGCCTCTCCAATGTCCTGTATAGCCGCAATATGACCTCCCAATTCAATATTCTGACTAATGAAGGCAAGTGTGCCAAATGCCTTCTTCACCGCCCTATCTACCTTTGACACCACTTTCAAGGAACCCCTTGAAAGCCATCTGCACCCCTAAGTCTCTTTGGTTGGCAACACTCCCCAAGACCCTACTGTTACATATATAGGTCCTGCCCTGGTGTGCCTTACCAAGATGCAACACATTGATCTAAATTAAACTCCATCTGCCACTCCTTGGCCCATTGGCCCATCTAATCAAGAACTTGTTGTACTCTGAGATAACCTTCTTTGCTGTCCACTACAGCTGTTATCTCAGCGAAGAAGGTTATCTTGGATATGTTCATATCCAAATCATTTATATAAATCATGTAAAGCATTGGGCCTAGCACCTATCCCTTGTGACACTCCACTGGTCACTGGCCTCCAGTCTGAAAAGCAACCCTCCACCACCACCCTCTGTTTCCAAGCTTCAAGCCAATTTTGTATCCAGTTGGCTAGCTCTCCCGGATCCCATGTGATCTAACCTTGCTAACTAGTCTACTATCCAGAAGCTTATCGAACACTTTGCTGAAGTCCATTTCGATATCTTCCACTCTGCCTCCATCAATCGTCTTTGTCACCTCTTCAAAAAACTCCAATCAAGTTAGTGAGACACCATTTCCCATGCACAAAGCTCCATTTGATCCACCAAATTTTGTGTTTTAGTGAAATCAAGTCTGGCTGACAGCTGGAGACCGATGGAAAATCAGATTGAAATAAAGCTGGATCTGAGTCACTAGGAAGTGCCAAAGTTCAGGAAGTATCAGGTCATCAGAAATACTGGGCAGAATCTATTTCCTTTCTGGGCTACATGTGTGACACTTTGAGTGTTTTGGAGATGTGTTCGCTGCGAGGCGTAGTGAGTTTTACTCTTGCTATATCCTAACGAACCCACCATTGTGAACTATCCACCCTGATCTTGACTTGAGTCCATCTTACTGTACTGCCCATTTCCCGGAACAACTCCCCACTCACCAAATATTGAACTGACCAGTATCCCTGTCATTGTGCCATCTTTAAAAACCTGTTGGCATTCAGTATGGCAGCCATGAGGAAATCGATGCCCCTCTCTGTGGGCTTGGACCTGGAGTTTCTGCTGGGGGTTGGGTGGGGGCATACCATGGGGCACAGGCAGGATGTCCTCTTCCACCAGGACAGTAGAGGCTGTGACACTGGACCATACCCAGCCTGGTCTGAGGCTGCCATCTGCGTCACTGCCCTCTGGAGGAATCTGGAGAAAGAAGATCAATGACCTTCAGTACTCTCCCCTCCCTCTCACCCACTCCAACCCTGACAGCACTAACCCTGCACGCCCCTCTGTGCTCCCTACTCCCCGACAGTAACGGACCATTAAAATAGGAGCAAAGGCAGGCCATTTGGCCCATCCAGTCTGCTCCACCCTGATCAATAATCCTCAACCCCCACATTGCTGCCTTTCCCTCCAACCCCTTGATTCCCCTATAGATTAGACATCTGTTGATGTCAGGCTCGCTGCATCACCCACTTTCACTTCCCCGATTACCTGCCTCTCTCCTTCATTCCAGCCAGGGTCTGTCAGAAAGTGTGGAGGCTGGTGGTGACTGCCCTTCAGCTCCTTAGCCCCCGATGTGGAGAGTATCCTGACTTTGTCTGCCCCCCTCAGGCAGCCGCCCGACTGTGTCCAAGCCCCCGAGCTGCTGCTGAAGACTGTTTTTGACCATCCCCCTGAGCTGGGACCCCCTTGACTGAGGATTGCTGATGATCACGATAAGCTTCTTAACTTTGCACCAGCAGCCCACAGTGAGTCTGGGACCTCTGGCTGAGGGGCAAAGAACACAAAGGCAATGCAAGGCAGGGGATGCTGGGCACCCCCGAGTAAGCTCAGAGTGAGCGAGCAGTAAGACAGCAAGGCTTTTATTTTCTTTCAAAAATATATTTTGATCATAAAAAGTATTTTTAGATACATAGTCACAAACGCAGCTTGGTTCCCGAGCAGCTCTGTGTAGTAACATATGAAGAGATTGACTCTATTCAACAAACAAACCAAAGGCATCTCCTACTTATACAAGATCATATTTACATAAAAATGAAGGACCAGGATAATCCAATATCTGAACCTTCAGCAGAAAGACCTCAGACAGTGGTCCTTCCCCACTGTGCCTTGGCGGCAGCTGCCCCAAACTTCAGTGCGTCCCTCAGCACATAGTCCCGGACCTTGGAATGTGCCGGTCTGTAACACTCATCAGCGTCAATTCCACATCTTGGAAGACCAACAAGACCTTCAGCAAACTGATGGATCCCCAGGTGCAGTTGATGTTTGTCTCGGTGTGCACCGCGGCGAGCAGATTGTAGAGCACAGAGACTCACGTCACAGAGACTCACGTCACAGAGTCCCATGTCACAGAGACCCACGTCACAGAGACTCACGTCACAGAGCTGCTCGGGACAAACCTCAACAAACCCCACTACATCTCTCTCCAGACTTCCTTTGCAAAGGCACATCCCAGAAGGAGGTGTTTGACAGTCTCTATTCCCCTCCGCAGCCGCTTCACTGGGCGGTAGCGTAGACAGCCCAGGCATACAAACAGTGAGCAGCTTGGAGCTGCAGCCCAGTCCAGTCCGCGAGCTGGGGGGAGGACGGGGAAGGGACTGTGTGTGTGTGTGTGTGTGTGTGTGTCTGTCTGTTTGTGTATGTTTGTGTGTGTCTGTGTGTGTGTGTGTCTGTGTATATGTGTGTGTGTGTGCGTGTCTCTGTGTGTGTCTGTGTGTGCACATATGTGTGTGTCTGTGTCCATGTGTCTGTGTGTGTCTGTATGTATGTGGGTGTGTGTGGGTGTCTGTTTGTGTGTGCATCTGTATGTGTGCATCTGTGTGTGTGTCTGTGTGTATGTGTCTGTGTGTGTGTAGGTGTCTGTTTGTGTGTTGAAAAGTGTGTTGTTGGAAAAGCGCAGCACATTCATGAAGAAGGGCTTATGCCCGAAATGTCGATTCTCCTGCTCCTTGGATGCTGCCTGACCTGCTGCGCTTTTCCAGCACACATTTTTCAGGTCTGATCTCCAGCATCTGCAATCCTCACTTTCTCCTAGTCTGTGTGTATGTGTCTGTGTGTGTATCTGTATGTGCCTGTGTGTGTGTGTGCCTGTGTGTATGTGTCTGTGTGTGTGTGTGCGTATGTGTATGTGTGTGTCCCTGCCTTCCTGCAGCATGGCAATGAGAGTTACTGCACCTTACTGGATTGGGCTCCTATCAGAGTCTGCCCAATTGGTATATGAAAACTTTAGCAGCTTCCCAGAAACATCTGCTAAGAGGGCGGGAGAGTGACTTACACTTCCTGTCATTTTCCTCTTTACTGACCACTTTGATCTGTAAAAACAGAAAACTAAATCCAGAAAGGTTGCTGAGCAGTAATTAACATGGAGACCTTTTCCAAGCCACGTTTTCAAGCAATTAAGGGCCATAAACCCATCCCTTATCATTCTAAACCCTTGCTTGTCCTCCCCCAAGTCAGTGTAAGCTGTGGCTAATCCACTCCACACATTAAACTCGAGACTTCCTTTTCAGTAAATGACCTGATCAAAAACCTTTTTCAATCTGGAAACCCTCCCACTAGTTACATATCTTCCAGCTTTCTACATAGTCCGTAAACAACTCAATACATATTCCCAATACGTGTACACTTTTTAATTAAGTATACAGTATTATGGGGTGTCATGGTGGCTCAGTGGTTAGCACTGCTGCCTCACAGCACTAGGGACCTGGGTTCGATTTCTCCCTCAGGTGTGGACATTCTCCCTGTGTCTGTGTGGATTGTATTCTTTATTCCGCTCTCATTTCTTTTGACAACTATTTTGGGTTCTGCCATTCACACCTCCCCAAGATACATTCCCTTGTTTCTTTGCCACTGCTTTAATTTAATTTCTCCAGCTTCTGTGTCCTGTTTCTGAGCCTCCCTTTCATTCCCCACATCCTCAGCCCCTCGTATTCCTCCGGTCCTTCCTCACTGTTTGCTGTCTGACACCAGGTTACAGGCCTGTGACGTGAGCCTTGTTTCCCTCTCCACTGGGAGCTGCTGCCAGCCCTGCTCAGCACTTCCAACATTTTTGGGTTTTTGTTCAGATTTCCAGCTTCTGTGATGTTCGAATCATGGACTGCTGTTTCCTCCTTAACCCACAAACCAATAGGTGGATGGGCAAGGTCTCCCTGACAGGTCAACGGAGACCAGTCTTCAAACCACAGATATCCTGTTCTCCATGGATCGCCTAGAAAGTAAAGGAACTGCATTTATATAGCGTCGCCCATGACCTCAGGATTTCTCAAAGTGCTCACAGTCACCCAGTTACTGCTGTAATGTGCCCAGCAAGCTCACAACAAGACATCCTGTTATTTGTGGTGTTGAGTAGGAAATTCACCCAAATTGGGTGGTGCCAGTCAATTAGGAATGACGGTTAGTTTTATGGGTGATGGCAACGGCAGGAACCAAGCACACACCTTAACATACCGGACACAGTACTCGGCAGAGACTGACTATTCACTGTAAACACTGAGGAAATAAAGATACTTCAACCTTCAGCCTTTACCCACACTCCTGACTGATAACACCAATATTTTACACAGTGTTAGTGACATCAGTGAGAGAGAACTCGTCAGAGCTTTCAGTGGGTGGGGTCTGGCATTTTATTGACTCATGGGATATGGGCACAGCTGGCATTTATTGCCCTGTCCCTAATTGCCCCTTGAGGTGATGGTGAGGTGCCACCTTGAACCGCTGCAGTCCCTGTGCTGTAGGAATGCCCTTAGGGAGGGAATTCCAGGATTTTGACCCATTGACAGTGAAGGGACGGCAACATATTTTCCAGTCAGGATGGTGAGCGGCTCAGAGGGGGACTTGCAGGTGGTGGCGTTCCCATGTATCTGCTGCCCTTGCCCTTCCAGATGGAAGTGGTCGTGGGTTTGGAAGTTCCTCTCTAAGGATCTTTGATGAATTCCTGCAGATTGTAGATAGTACATGCTGCTGCTACTGAGCATTGGTGGTGGAGGGAATGGGTGTACATGAATGAATGAATGATTTCTATTGTCACGTGTATTTTGCAGTAAGAATACAATAAAATACCGTGAAAAACTTTCATTTGTTGCCATGATTCCACGACCACCAACGGATTTCAAGTCGCTGATCCTCAGGCGCCATCTTTCACTGCTGGGCCCATCTCGTCAATATTGCCTCCGCTGATATAGGAGCTGCTGATTCTGAGGCCAGGTCCTGGGCTCACCCTGGAAAAATAAGTAAGGGCCCATTCTCCTCCACGCTGGGCCCATTCTCCCCCACACTGGGACCACTCTCCTCCGCGCTGGGCCCATTCTCCTCCGCGCTGGGCCCATTCTCCTCCACACTGGGCCCATTCTCCTCCACACTAGGCCCATTCTCCTCTGCGCTGGGCCCATTCTCCTCCACACTGGGCCCATTCTCCTCCAGACTAGGCCCATTCGCCTCCACACAGGGCCCACTCGCCTCCACACTGGGCCCATTCGCCTCCACACTGGGCCCATTCTCCTCCACACTGAGCCCATTCTCCTCCGCGCTAGGCCCATTCTCCTCCACACTGGGACCACTCCCCTCTGCGCTGGGCCCATTCTCCTCCACGCTGGGTAGAACAATGAAACCACGTGGTCGCACACGGGCTTTTTGAGTTCGTACCTTTGTTCGTACCTTGAATTTCGTACGTACGTTGAAGCAAAGTTTTACGTACAATCCTGTTCGTAAACCGATTTCTTTGTGAACGGGGTCGTTTGTATGTCGAGGCGCTACTGTATCTCGCATTTTTCCAAATTAAACTCCATCTGCTGCTCTTCAGTCCATTGACCCAATTTGGTAATCTTAGCTAACTCTCTTCACTGTCCACTATGCCACCAATCTTGTACCATCTATATTGTCATCTAAATCATTTATACAAAAGACAAACAACAGTGGGCCCAGCACCGATCCCTGTGGAACACCACTGGTCACAGGCCTCCATTCTGAGCAACAACCTTCCACCATAGTGGGGGATTTAGTAACAGCAGTGACTGTCAAGGGGAGGTGGTTAGATTCTCCCGTGTTAGAGGGTTGTTGCCTGGCACGTGCGAGATGTGAAAGTTAGCGGTTATTTAAAATTTTACTGAGTAAGCATTGATGGAGACATCAGGGAAACCCCAACTGCTATTTATTGAACTTGTGCTAGAGAGGGGGCAGAGTGGCCTACAACAGCACTCCCTCTCCTCCAATAATACCATTGTGAACATTGACTCCAGGAGCCTCTGACCTCTACATTTTCACTGTGAGGGCTGTGGTAAATTGGAAGCAATGTAGAATTCAAAGTGCTCCTGTTTCACTATCTGTTTCCATTGATATATAAAGGCCTTGTTCATTATAATATCTCAACTTTAAAAACAAAAGGATATGTTTGAAACATTTAAGTCTTCCTGATTTAGTAAGGGGATCAAAGGGTTAGAGGGAGAAGGCAGGAGGATGGGGTTGAGAAACACATCAGCCATGATCAAATGGCAGAACAGACTCAATGCACCCAATGGCCTGGTTATGCTCCAGTATCTTATAGTCTTATTCTGGATTAGTGGCACTGGAAAATCACAGCAGTTCAGGCAGCATCCGAGGAGCAGGAAAATCGACGTTTCGGGCAAAAGCCCTTCATCAGGAATAAAGCTGGCTTGGAGCCGGGCGTGGAATGCGAGTGCCCAGTGGGCTTTATTCCTGATGAAGGGCTTTTGCCCGAAACGTCGATTTTCCTGCTCCTCGGATGCTGCCTGACCTGCTGTGCTCTTCCAGCACCACTAATCCAGAATCTGGTTTCCAGCATCTGCAGTCATTGTTTCTACCTCTTATGGTCTTATGGCCATCAGTCAAAAATGCAACATCTTAGAATCCACAATGCTGGCTCTCAAATACTAACAATGAACAGCAGGACTGAAACACATTTCATTGAATTTTGAAAGCTTTTACAAAAAATTTACCTCATGACTGATATTTTCTCACAATTACAATATCAAACAAAGTTTAAGGTACACAAATTACTCAGAGCTTTAAAACTCCAAGTCAGGGGAAGATGGTTAGATTATCATTATCATTAAAATTGGTTCAATCGGTCAGGGGCAGGAGGCACAAGCTCCCAATTACCCCCACGTTGCAGACCCTGACATTAAATACTAGTCACATGGGGTGAAAGATGAACTCAGGTAATGGCTGCTATCCCACTAGGTGCTGCCTATGGGGTGGCTAACTCTGTGCTCAGTGTGGTGTGATGTGGTATGTGAACTGTACTCTGACAGGGCAGTCTGTGCTTCAGTTGCTGCAGAAGGAGACACTGGACTGAGAAGGTGCAGGATGCTCTGGCCTCGCTTTTCTCTGGTCCCCTCTTCTTAGCAGCTGAGCTTTTTTGTTTTCACACACCACTTCCAATGACCTTCCACCCAGTCCCCTTCCAGAGGGTCCAGTGACTATCCCACAGTCATCAGGGTCAGTGTCCATCACCTTCAGGTCTCCTTTGTAGAGAGGGGTGTGGTCACCCTGGAGGGTGTGACCCAGTAGCCAGCTCACTGTACAGAAAGCCTGTTGGTTTACCATTGCCATCCATCATGTGAACATGGTAGAATCAGCAGAGACATCCTGGGCTTAGCAATGGGTGTGTACCTAGGGAATTAGGGACCTGGGAGTTGGTGACCAGGCCCTACTGAGAGATGTGAAGAACGTGTGTGTGAGACAGTGAAGGGTTACAATGTCCAGCCCTTTCCCCGGCTGAGTAAATATTGTCCTCCTCCTTTTCATTTATATTTCAACAATATGCTTTATTCACACAAAAAAACTGTTTGTATATATACAAATGTCACAAACGTGGCTCGGTTCTGTACAATAACATATCAAGTAAATAAACAAACATTGGAATTTGACTCCACCCGAACAAACCAAAGGTATCTCTTACACATACAAGATTAGATTTACGTGCACGAGGGGGTGGGATGTGTCTGATAACTGAACGGACCCCTATTTACCTTCAGCAGGAAGACCTTAGACAGTGGTGTTTCCCCACTGTGCCTTGGCTTCAGCGTGTCCCTCAGCACATAGTCCTGGAGCTTGGAATGCGCCAGTCTGCAACACTTAGTCAGGGTCCACTCCTGTCCATCTTCCATCTCCCATCCCTCCATACCAGGGATCATCCAAATAAACCTTCTCTGAACTGTCTCCAATGAGATGCATCTTTCCTTAAATAAAGGAATCAAAACTGCTCCCAGATGTGATCTCCCCAGCACCTTGTACAGTTGCATTAAGACTCCCCTCCCCATATCCTCCAACCCCTTTGAAATAAGGCCCACCATTCCATTCACCTTCCTGATTACCTGCTGTCCCTGTGCGCTAGTGCTCTGTGTTTTGTGTATGAGTACCCCCAGTCCCTTTGTGTTGGAGCTTTCTGCTGTGTCTGTCCATTTAAATAACGCTGTTCTTTTCATCTCCCTTCCAAAATGAACAGCTTCACATTTTTCCACATTATGCTCATTTGCCAACTTACTTGCCATCAATATCCGTAAACTGTTTCTATCTCTCTTGTAACCTGCCTTTCCACCTATTTTTGCGTCATTTGCAAATGTGTACCCACTTCCTTCCTCCCGGTCATTAATATAAGCTGTAAACAGTTGTGGTCCCATGATGTGATTTGAAGCTGTGTTCCCAGATCTCTATCCCTGGAGTTACTGAATTCCTAACCCAGTGTCATCACCATGACACTACCACCTCTCCAGCCACAGCCTGAAATGTTGACTCTGTTTCTCTCCACAGATACTGCCAAGATGTCATGAGTTTCTCCGTTAGAGACAAAAAACCTGCAGAAGCTGGAATCCAAAATAAACAGGCAGAAGGCTGGAAGAACACAGCAAGGCAGGCAGCATCAGGAGGCTGGGGGAACACAGCAAGGCAGGCAGCATCAGGAGGCTGGGGGAAGTCGATGTTTCAGGTTTAACCCTTCTTCAGGACTGGGTTTGGGTGTAAGGGGAGCTGCAGATAAGCCTAACTACCCCGGCCAACCCATCAGCTCGGCATGTTCCTGCCCTACTGAACCCAACTCATTCTGTCTCAACTACATCCTCTCCCTGTTGGTTCAGGCACTTCCCACCAACATCCATGACACCAACCACACCCTCCATCTCTTCAGTAACTTCCAGTTCCCTGGCCCCAGCACATTATCTTCATTGTGGACATGCAGACCTTATGCACCTCATACACCCCACAAGGATGGCCTTCAGGCCCTCAGCTTCTTCCTCTCCAACAGACCCATCCGGTATCCCTCCACGAATACTACACAACCCCACCACCACTTCCCCCACCTGTCTAAACTAATCCTTGCCCTTAATAACTTTTCCTTTAACTCCTCCCATTTCCTCCAAATCTAGGGGGTGGCCATAGACACCCGGATGGGCCCCGGCTATGCCTTCCTCTTTGTCGAACAGTGCCTCCTCAGTACCTATACAGGCAACTGTGCCCCAACTCTTCCGCCATTACATTGATGACTGCATCAGTGCAGCGTCCTGCATCCAAGCTGACCTGGAGCAGTTCATTGACCACCACAACTTCCACCCTGCCCTCAAATTCACTTGGTCCATTCGAACACCTCCCTCTCCTTTCTTGACCTCTCCATTTTCATCTCCAGCAACAGTCTCAAAAGGAACATTTACTACAGACCTACAGATTCTCACAACTACCTGGACTATACCCCTCCCACCCAGTATCCGAATTCCAACCCATTCTCCCAATTCCTCTGCCTCTGGGGTGTAGTGGACAGCGAAGAGGGTTACCTCAGGTTACAACAGGATCTGGACCAAATGGGCCAATGGGCTGAGAAGTGGCAGATGAAGTTTAATTCAGATAAATGCGAGGTGCTGCATTTTGGGAAAGAAAATCTTAGCAGGACTTACACACTTAATGGTAAGGTCCGAGGGAGTGTTGCTGAACAAAGAGACCATGGAGTGCAGGTTCATAGCTCCTTGAAAGTGGAGTCGTAGGTAGATAGGAGAGTGAAGAAGGCGTTTGGTATGCTTTCCTTT
>NC_057711.1:12086879-12090738 GCF_004010195.1 Chiloscyllium plagiosum | reverse complement strand
GTCCAACTTGTCCATGCCAACCACATATCCTAAATTAATGTAGCCCCATTTGCCACCATTTGGCCTATATCCATTTAAACACTTCCAATTCATGTATCCATCCAGATGCCTTTTCAATGTTGTAATTGTACCAACCTAACCCTAACTCTGATGAAAGACGTTTGCCCGAAATGTCGACTCTCCTGCTCCTCGGATGCTGCCTGACCGGCTGTGCTTTTCCAGCGCCACTTCTTCAACTCTGATCTCCAGCATCTGCAGTCTTTATTTTTTTCAAACTAGACCCCACCACCAAGAACATCTTCCCCTCCCCACCCCGCTCTGCCTTCCGCAAGGACCAGTCCCTTCGACAGTCCTTAGTTTCTCCCCATCAACCATCCCCGAAGCCTCAGGTACCTTCCCCTACAACTGGAAAGATGCAAAACCTGCCAGTATACTCCCCTCCCCATCACCTCCATCCAGGGCCCAAACAGTCCTTCCAGATGAGACAGAGGTTCACCTGCCTCTCCTCCAACCTGGTTTACTGCATCAGGTGCTCCTGGTGTGGTCTTCTCTACATCGGGGAGACCAAATGGAAACTTAGGGAATAGTTCACCGGGCAACTCAGCCGGGTCTGGAGGGGCTGACCGGACCTTCCAGTCACCACCCATTTCAACTTCCACAACCACTTCCTTTCCAACATGACCATCCTTGGCCTCCTCAATTGCCAAAATGAACCAAACAGCAAATTGAAGGAACAACGCATCAACTTCCGCCTGGGCAGCCTACCGCACGGAGGACTCGACATTGAGTTCTCCAATTTCAAATAACCCCCCCAACTTCCTTCCCAGTCCCTCCCCCACCCTTCCATTCCACTCATCAACCCTTCCTCCCAGCCATCAACCCATCGACCAATCAGGTCGTACCCTCTACCTGTCTTCACCTATCCCCACCTCACCACCCTGCCCTCAACCCCAGACCTTTTGTGGCACTGCTCTGAGTTTGTGAAATCTCTTGACAGTGTCTGGCCTCAAGCACCTCCAGTTACTTACTCAGTGAGATGTGCTGGTACCCTCCACAGGACTGGTACCTCTCTGTCCCCTCCACAGCCACAGCAGCAGCGCCCCGCCCCCCCTCCCCCCAGGGAGGTGTCACTAAACCCTAGAGCCTGCCTGTCTTCTTGCCCTGCACCACATCCAGTGCTGTTTCAGTGTGCAGCCTGAATAAAGTTTACAGCCTGCGCCTTCCATCGAGCTGCCCACGTTTCACCGCCTTCACCGCCAGCTCTTGGCTGGAGTGTCCACACTCGGCACAATAGTTTGGAAGAAAAGAAAAGCAGAGGGTCGCAGATGCTGGAAATTGAAAAAGCAATCTGCTGGAGAAACTCAAGGTAGACGGGGTGGAGGCTGGAAGAACAAGGTGTGGTAGGTATAGGACAGATGTTAGGGGTAGGTTCTTTACTCAGCGAGTCGTGAGTCCATGGAATGCCCTGCCAGTAGCAGTGGTGGACTCTCCCTCATTATGGGCATTTGAACAGGCATTGGATAGGCATATGGAGGATAGTGGGCTAGTGTAGGTTAGGTGGGCTTGGATCGGCGCAACATCGAGGGCCAAAGGGCCTGTACTGCGCTGTATTCTTCTATGTTCTATGTAAGGTGGAGGCTGATGAGTGGAATGGAAGGGAGGGGGTGGGGCTGGAAAGGGAGTTGGGGGATGGGAAGGGAGGTTATTTGAAATTGGAGAACTCAAGGTTGAGTCATATGGGCCATAGGTTGCCCGGGCGGAAGATGAGGTGTTGTTCCTTCAATTTGCTGTTTGGCTCATTTTGGCGATGGAGGGGGGCCAAGGATGGTCAGGTCAGGCAAGGAGTATTCCTAGTGCCCAGCAGGTCCTCTGAGCATCCCAGGACATGTGGGGACTGAAGTACACCACTCAGTGTACAGTGAGGAGCCCAGAGTCACTCACGGAGACTCGCTGGGGTGGGCAGGACTAGACTGCTGCTTACTCCATGCCTCCCATAAACCTTCATAAACCTTTCAATCACAAGGCATTTTCCCCATTGCTCTCCGTCCTTTGATGGAAACAATACGAGAGACAACAGCAAACAATGAGAGAGAGAATACCAGGAAGCAATTGCTGTTGATTAGAATCAGTAACCTGCTGTGTAACCAGGGACTGTGTGTGTGTGTCTGTGTGTGTAAACAGGGACTGTGTGTGTGTGTAAACAGGGACTGTGTATGTGTAAACAGGGACTGTGTGTGTGTAAACAGGGACTCTGTGTGTGTGTGTAAACAGGGACTCTGCGTGTGTGTGTGTGTGTGTGTGTGTGTGTGTAAACAGGGCCTCTGTGTGTGTGTAAACAGGGACTGTGTGTGTGTGTAAACAGGGACTGTGTGTGTGTGTAAACAGGGACTGTGTGTGTGTGTAAACAGGGACTCTGTGTGTGTGTAAACAGGGACAGCGTGTGTGTGTGTGTGTATAAACAGGGACACTGTGTGTGTGTAAACAGGGACTGTGTGTGTGTGTGTAAACAGGGACTGTGTGTGTGTAAACAGGGACTCTGTGTGTGTAAACAGGGACTGTGTGTGTGTGTAAACAGGGACTCTGTGTGTGTGTAAACAGGGACTGTGTGTGTATGTGTAAACAGGGACTCTGTGTGTAAACAGGGACTGTGTGTGTAAACAGGGACTGTGTGTGTGTGTAAACAGGGACTCTGTGTGTGTGTGTAAACAGGGACTCTGTGTGTGTGTAAACAGGGACTCTGTGTGTGTGTGTAAACAGGGACTGTGTGTGTAAACAGGGACTCTGTGTGTGTATAAACAGGGACTCTGTGTGTGTGTAAACAGGGACAGTGTGTGTGTGTGAGTGTAAACAGGGACTCTGTGTGTGTGTAAACAGGGACTGTGTGTGTGTGTGTGTAAACAGTGACTGTGTGTGTGTGTGTGTAAACAGGGACTCTGTGTGTGTGTAAACAGGGACTGTGTGTGTGTAAACAGGGACTCTGTGTGTGTGTGTAAACAGGGACTCTGTGTGTGTGTAAACAGGGACAGCGTGTGTGTGTGTGTGTGTAAACAGGGACTCTGTGTGTGTGTGCGTGTGTATGTAAACAGGGACTCTGTGTGTGTGTGTATGTGTAAACAGGGATTGTGTGTGTAAACAGGGACTCTGTGTGTGTGTGTGTAAACAGGGACTATGTGTGTGTGTGTATGTAAACAGGGACTGTGTGTGTGTAAACAGGGACTCTGTGTGTGTGTATAAACAGGGACTGTGTGTGTGTCTGTGTGTGTGTAAACAGGGAATGTATGCGTGTAAACAGGGACTGTGTGTGTGTAAACAGGGACTGTGTGTGTGTGTAAACAGGGACTGTGTGTGTAAACAGGGACTGTGTATGTGTGTGTAAACAGGGACCGTGTGTGTGTAAACAGGGTCTGTGTGTGTGTAAACAGGGACTGTGTGTGTATAAACGGACTGTGTGTGTAAACAGGGACTGTATGTGTGTAAACAGGGACTGTGTGTGTAAACAGGGACTGTGTGTGTGTAAACAGGGACTGTACTTGTGTGTGTGTGTGTAAACAGGGACTGTGTATGTATGTGTGTGTGTGTAAACAGGGACTGTACGTGTGTGTATGTGTAAACAGGGACTGTGTGTGTGTAAACAGGGACTGTACGTGTGTGTGTAAACAGGGACTGTGTATGTATGTGTGTGTGTATGTAAACAGGGACTGTACATGTGTGTATGTGTAAACAGGGACTGTGTGTGTGTAAACAGGGACTGTGTATGTATGTGTGTGTGTGTAAACAGGGACTGTACATGTGTGTGCGTAAACAGGAACTATGTATGTGTGTGTGTGAGTGTGTAAACAGGGACTGTGTATGTGTGTGT
>NC_057711.1:12084710-12085939 GCF_004010195.1 Chiloscyllium plagiosum | reverse complement strand
TTTTGTGTGTGTGTCTGTGTTCATTGTGTGTGTGTTTGGTCTGTGTTTTTTATGTGTGTGTCTGTGCTAGGCATGTTTTTTATGTGTGTGTCTGTGTTTCTTTGTGTGTGTGTGTCTGTACTAGGCATGTATTTTGTGTGTGTGCTGTGCTAGGCATGTGTTTTGTGTGTGTTTGTGTCTGTGTTTTGTGTGTGTGTGTGGGGGGGGGCTGTGTTTTGTGTGTGTGTGTCTGTCTTTTGTGTCTGTATCTATGTTTTGTGTCTCTGATGTGTCTGTTTTTTTTGTGTGTGTCTGTGTCTATGTTTTGTGTCTATGATGTGTCTGTGTTTTATATGTGTGTGTGCATATGTGTGTGTGTGTGTGTGTGTTTGTGTCTGTATTTTGTGTGTGCATGTATGTGGTGTAGGGCTGGTACATTCTGCAATTAAACCAACTGTACAAATTGCCACGACACATCTATAACCTGGTCAGCATTTAAATTAAGCACAATCAAATTAATTTCCAACTCCCAAAGTGAAAAATGGAGCAGGCATCACTGCTGAGAAATGTATGAATGGAACAGAAATATACAAAGGAGACACAGACGTGAAACAGATTGTCAAACTTCAGAGTTTTTTTCAGAATCTGCCTTCACTAAAGGACAAAGCTGCGATCAATCGCCAGGGGCAATCAAAATCCTTTTCTGTTTTTTTTTGTATTTATTAAACATTTTGTTGAATAGTTATCAAAACCTTGGTGATGGAGAAAGAAATTGGTCGGTTGTGACTGCCATGGATCATCCAATCGAGAGTCCATTCGCTTCCCAATTGGTCGTGGAGAGGGATGGATCATGAGGAACGGTATGTCATTGTCCAATAGCATTGTATGAGAGTGGCTTCAGGAATCTCCCAAGAATATCACGGCTGACTTCCAGCTGCTTACCTGCTTTAGTTCTAGATCTGACCATATTGTTATCAACAAATATCTGGGTGTCTCCATCCTCGAGTCATAACAGAGCTGAAAATGTGTTGCTGGAAAAGCGCAGCAGGCCAGGGAACAGGAGAATCGACGTTTCGGGCATAAACCCTTCTTCAGGAACGAGGAAAGTTTGTCCAGCAGGCTAAGATAAAAGGTAGGGAGGAGGGACTTGGGGGAGGGGCGTCGGAAATGCGATAGGTGGAAAGAGGTCAAGGTGAGGGTGATAGGTCAGACTGGGGTGGGGGCGGAGAGGTCAGGAAGAAGATTGCAGG
>NC_057711.1:12063677-12083425 GCF_004010195.1 Chiloscyllium plagiosum | reverse complement strand
TTCCCTGGATGCTGCCTGACCTGCTGCGCTTTTCCAGCAACACATTTTCAGCTCTGATCTCCAGCATCTGCAGACCTCACTTTCTCCTCGAGTCATAACAGTACACATTCAGGCCATTGAACCAGACTGATCCTGAAAGCTTCAGTTATCCACCAGCACCTACAGCTACTTGGGCTGGAGTATTCTACATTTCCATAACACTTTTTAACAAAAACATGCTCAATGATTCCAATCCACTGTGGCCTCCGTCCAATGTTAAGATTAATTTGTTGCTTTTGTTTCACCGTTATTATCAATCAACAGTGCTATCAAGCAGCACCTGCTCAGCAATAACCTGCTCAGTGACGCCCAGTTTGGGTTCAACCAGGGCCACTCAGCTCCTGACCTCATTACAGCCTTGGTTCAAACATGGACACAAAGGGGAACTTAAAAGGAGAAGTTAGAGTAACTGCCCTTGACAACAAGACTACATTTGACCGAGTGTGACATCAAGATCTGGGCCATATCCAGGTTTTGGCTGATAGGTGAAGAGAGACTGGACTTCAGAATAATGAGCGGGAGATTTCATAGAACCCAATATAATTCGAAGAGGAGTAGACAGGGTTCCTGCAGGAAGGATATTCCCAATGGGGGGGGGGGGGAGTCCAGAACCAGGGCTCACAGTCTGAGGATACAGGGTAGGCCTTTTCGGACTGAGATGTGGAGCAAGTTCTTCTCCCAGTGGGGAGCCTGTGGAATTCTCAGCCACAAATGTCGTTCAAGCCAAAACATGGAATATTTTCAAGAAGGAGTTCGATATATAGTTAGGGCTGAAGAGATCAAAGGTGAAAGGGAGAAAAAAGGGAACAGGAGATGGAGTTGGATGATCAGCCATGATCGTATTGAATAGCAGAGCAGGCTTGATGGGCTGAATGGCCTGCTGCTCCTACTTTATATATTGCAGTAACATTTGCAACACAAATGCCCAGGTAATGACCATCTCCAACATGACAGAATCAAACCATCACCCCTTGACATTCAATGGAATCACTGAATCTTCACTGTCAAGGAATTGAAGGGATTTAAGGGAACTGAGAGGCTGCTATGTACTGTGTTTCTCAGAGACATGGCTCACTCCTGCATCACCTGACTGTGCCTTACACCCTGAGGGTTTCTCAGTTCACCGATGGACCACTCAGTGTCCTTGGGCAAGGCAAAGGGAGGTGTGGTCTGCCTCCTGTTCAACACTCCCTGGTGCTCAGACGTGGTGACACTGGCGTGTTACTGTCCCTAGACCTGGAATATCTAATGGTGAAGTATCTCCGCCATCCTGACAGCAGTTTACATCCCACCCCCGTGTGGAGGTGAAGAAATATACACCGTCACAAATAACCCCGAGGCCTTGTTGATCATAACCAGTGATGTCAAACCAGCCAACCTCAGCAGTGTGCTCCAGGATAGCACCGACACGTCTCCTGTCCCACCAGAGGCTCCAACATCCTGGGCCATTGCCAGAGATGCTTGCTGCTCCATTCCCTGCCCGCATTTTGGTAAATTAGACCAGAAGGCTGTACCCCTTCTTCCAGCCTTATAGCAGAAACTGAAACGTGAGGATCCAGTACAGAAAGGCGTACAGTCACTGGTTTGAGGTAATATGTGACTGCTCGGAGTCAGTGGATGGTCCACATTCAAGAACTCAGCGGCCAGTCCAAATGGGGATGCTACTCCCATCCCAGAATTCATCAGTAAATGTATAAAGGACTGCTTGCCAAAGAAGTTAGGGCGGCACGGTGGCTCAGTGGTTAGCACTGCTGCCTCACAGCACCAGGGTCTCAGGTTCGATCCCAGCCTCAGGCGACTGACTGTGTGGAGTTTGCACGTTCTCCCCGTGTCTGCGTGGGTTTCCTCCGGGTGCTCCGGTTTCCTCCCACAGTCCAAAGATGTGCAGGTTAGGTGAATTGGTCATGTTAAATTGCCCCATAGTGTTACGTGCATTAGTCAGAGGGAAATGGGTCTGGATGGGTTACTCTTCGGAGGGTCGGTGTGGACTTGTTGGGTCGAAGGGCACGTTTCCACACTGTAGGGAATCTAATCTAATCTAAAAAGTTAAGCCGAGTATTCCCCAACCGGAAACTGTGGATAAATGGGGAGAACCCACTCCCTACTGAAGGCCAGCTCTGAGGTGTTCTAACGAGTGACCCTGACCTACACAGGAAATCTAGGTACAGCCTTCACAAAGCCACCAGAGACGGTGTGGAGGATTATCATGGAGAAGGTGTTGTCACCTGGCCTTACAGATTGCAGTCTGTGGCTCAGCAAGTCAAGGATCCAGTTACTGAGGGGGAGCAGAATCCCAGGTCTCAGAGTGTGGTTGGAATGATGATGATGAATGTAGAATTAAAGTAAATAAATAAGAGTCTTGTTATTCCGATGTTCCAGGAATGAGTGTAGGGCCAGGGAGAATGCGACCTGTTGTGATGGTAGGCACATTGTAGTGGAGCAAGGTAATCTGGGAGACTGGAGTTGATGTGTGCCACGATTAACCCCTCGAAGTACTTCATAAAGACGGACGTCAGAGCCACTGGATGTAGTCATGGCACGTTGTCTGATTTTTCATTGGCACCGGGATGATAGTAGTCTTCTTGAAGCAGGTAGGAACCTCACATCGGAGTGAGGAGAGGTTAAAAACGACAGCAATACAGGTACAGGTCTGCGCAGGATCCCAGTGCACGGTCGGGAACTCCATCCAGGCCACTCCCTTTCAGGGGGTTCACTCTCAGGCGATGTTCTGTTGTCTGCGGCGGTGACCGTGGGTACAGGGACAGCCCATGCTGTCAGAGCAGGTGACATCATTTCCCTGACCCTTCTGCTCAAAACGAGCGGAGAATGCATCGAGCTCATCGGGGGAGGGGATGCATTGTGGTCAGTGATTCTACCCTGACCTGGTTTTGCAGCCCCTTGTATAGTGTAAACCTTGCCCCAGTCAACGTGAGTTTGTGTGGTTAGTCTCAAACTCCAGTTCAGTCTGCTGTGGGTCTGGAGTCACATGTACATTAGACTGAGTCAGAATGCGATGAAGGACCTTAGTGAAGCAGATGGGTTTTTACAACAATCAGCAGGCATTTTCGTGGCTGGTATTTATCAAACGAGTTTTAAATTCCAGATTTTATTAATTGCATTGAAATTCCACCAGATGCGTGGTTGGGTTTGAACCCACATCGCCAAAGGATTAGCCTGGGCTGATTGGATTACTAGTGCCATGAGCTTATCACTGCTTCGTCACCTGAGGGTGCAGGCAAGGTCTCATTTTAAAATTCTGTGTGTCGGATTAGATTAGATTCCTTACAGTGTAGAAACAGGCCCTTCGGCCCAACAAGTCCACACCGACCCTCCGAAGAGTAACCCACCCAGACCCATTTCCCTCTGACTAATGCACCTAACACGATGGGCAATTTAGCATGGCCAATCCACCTGACCTGCACATCTTTGGACTGTGGGAGGAAACCGGAGCACCCGGAGGAAACTCACATAGACACGGAGAGAATGTCCACACAGACAGTCACCTGAGGCTGGAATCAAACCAGGGACCCTGGCGCTGTGAGACAGCAGTGCTAACCACTGAGCCACCATGCCGCCCACTGTGCACTGTGTCTGACGGTGCAGTGTTCCCTCAGCATGAGCCTGGGTTTCCTCTATTGCACACTGTGTAAAATGTCAGGTCTACCATCTAACAATCTCCCTGAAAGCACCGCTTTCCTCTAACTCCACTGTATCTGTGAGAGGATGAACAGGTGGAAGAGAGCTATTGTTGTGGTTCCCAGAGTTGTGGCCCTTGTTACATTTTGCTCGGATATGCATTGAGTTCCAGACCGCAATCTGACTCACATACACAGACTCCCACCACGATACCTCACCGCCCCACTTGTCAGAAGGCTCATCAAAGTGTTGTTCTGGGTCGCATTGCACACACAAAACCACGATAAAGCCACCAGCCTTTGCAACATTTCAGCAGCTCCGTGAATTCACGTGGACAAGAGCAGCACATGTAGCAACAGGATTCTGTCTAATCATTGTGAAAAAAACAACAGAGGCTCTTAGCCACTTCCCCTCAAGGTCCAGTGACTGTAGCAGGCACAGAGAAATACTCACGTCTGAATCTCACCATGACAGATGAAAATTGATTTCAATAAAATTTATGGTACAATAACTAATGGCAAACATGTAACAAGTGTTATCAAAACCCAGCCTGGTTCACTCATGTTTTATAGGGAAGGAAATCTGCTGTCCTTACCCGGTCTGAACTACATGTGACTCCAGACTCACAGTAATGTGGTTGACTCTTAACTGCTGAGGGGACTTATGATAAATATTGACCTAATTGGCAATATCCACATCCAGTGAATCAATGCAAAAAATCATTTAAAAATAACACTAACAATTTGTGCATGCTGTTATCTCAAGTGAGGGAATTGAAAAGCAATTTCATGATTCCCTGGCTCATATGTTAGAGCTTTCTGGAACATTAGTTCTGACTAGTCCAATTCTAGATGATGTTAGTTTGAAATAAGGATGCGTATAGATGGTGGGGACAGTCAAATCTCTGTACTGAGGAATTCTGCAATTTCTCACCGTTTAGATAATTTAGATGTAATATCTTTTTGATTCTTCCTGTCAAAATCAACCATTTTGCATTTCACACAATATTGTCCAGATGACAGAAGCGCACCCATTGATTTAATCTTTCTATATATGTTTGTAATCTCCTTAAGTCCTCTTCAAAACCAACTTTCTCACCAATTCTTATGTCACCAACAATATGACCTTCTGACCCTTCACCTGAATTGTAAAATGTTGAGGCCTCATCATCCTGTACCAACCATGTGTTTGCTCAATCACTCGACTTGTCCCAATCACCTGATAGCCTTCTGTATCCTCCGAACAACTCACAGTCTTACCCGAGTTTTGTTTCATCAGGAAACTAGAAATTAAATGCAGGTGTTGAATATATCTCGTGAATAGGTGGGGCTCAAGCACTGATCCTTGTGTTACACCCACTGCTAACTACTCCAAGTAAATGACAGTGCCACAGGGACGAAGATCAGTAAACCAGAGCTACGTTTAAAATGTGGAAGAACTGGGTGGTCTATTTAGAAAGGAAAATTAATGGGCTTTACAGGACAGATGACACCACAAGAGAATGCAAACTTGAAGACCTAGTAATGCCAGAGGGACAGACCCAGTCATGTCAGAGAGATAGACCCAGTGACGTCAGAGAGATAGACCCAGTGACGTCGGAGAGATAGACCCAGTAACGTCAGAGGGATAGACCCAGCAATGTCACAGGAGTAGACGCAATATTGTCAGAGAGATAGACCCAGTAATTTCTGAGAGATAGACCCAGTAATGGCAGAGAGATAGGTCCAGTAATGTTAGAGGGATAGACCCAGTAATGTCAGAGAGATAGACCCAGTACTGTCAGAGAGATAGACCCAGTACTGTCAGAGAGATAGACCCAGTAATGTCAGACAGATAGACCTAGTAAAGTCACACGAATAGACTCAGTAATGTCAGAGAGATAGACCCAGTAATGGCAGAGAGATAGACCCAGTAATGTCACAGGAATAGACCCAGTCATGACAGAGAGATAGACACAGTAATATCAGAGAGATAGACCCAGTAATGGCTGAGTGATAGACCCAGTAACGTCAGAGAGATAGACCCAGTAACGTCAGAGAGATAGACCCAGTAATGTCAGAGAGATAGACCCAGTAACGTCAGAGAGATAGACTCAGTATCGTCAGAGAAATAGACCCAGTAATGTCAGAGAGATAGACCCAGTATCGTCAGAGAGATAGACCCAGTAATGTCAGAGAGATAGACGCAGTAACGTCAGAGGGATAGACCCAGTAATGTCACAGGAGTAGACCCAGTAATGGCAGAGAGATAGACCCAATATCGTCAGAGAGATAGACCCAGTAATGTCAGAGGGATAGACCCAGTAATGTCACAGGAGTAGACCCAGTAATGGCAGAGAGATAGACCCAGTATCGTCAGAGAGATAGACCCAGTAATGTCAGAGACATAGAGCCAGTAATGTCAGACGGATAGACCCAGTAATGTCACAGGAGTAGACCCAGTAATGGCAGAGAGATAGACCCAGTATCGTCAGAGAGATAGACCCAGTAATGTCAGAGAGATAGACCCAGTATCGTCAGAGAGATAGACCCAGTAATGTCAGAGAGAAAGACCCAGTAATGGCAGAAGAATAGACCCAGTAATGTTAGAGAGATAGACCCAGTCATGTCAGAGAGATAGACCCAGTAACATCAGAGAGATAGACCCAGTAATTTTAGAGGGATAGACCCAGTAATGTCAGAGAGATAGGCACAGTAACGTCAGAGAGATAGACCCAGTAACATCAGAGAGATAGACCCAGTAATGTTAGAGGGGTAGACCCAGTAACGTCAGAGAGATAGACCCAGTAACATCAGAGAGATAGACCCAGTAATGTCAGAGAGATAGACCCAGTAATGTCAGAGAGATAGGCCCAGTAATGTTAGAGAGATAGACGCAGTAACGTTAGAGGGATAGACCCAGTCATGTCAGAGAGATAGACCCAGTAACATCAGAGAGATAGACCCAGTATCGTCAGAGAGATAGACCCAGAAATGTCAGAGAGATAGACCCAGTAATGTCAGAGACATAGAGCCAGTAATGTCAGAGGGATAGACCCAGTAATGTCACAGGAGTAGACCCAGTATCGTCAGAGAGATAGACCCAGTAATGGCAAAGGGATAGACCCAGTAATGTCACAGGAG
Organism: Chiloscyllium plagiosum; assembly: GCF_004010195.1. Classification (NCBI taxonomy): domain Eukaryota; kingdom Metazoa; phylum Chordata; class Chondrichthyes; order Orectolobiformes; family Hemiscylliidae; genus Chiloscyllium; species Chiloscyllium plagiosum. The sequence continues at coordinate 12,076,628 of NC_057711.1, read as the reverse complement.
CAGACCCAGTAATGGCAGAGAGATAGACCCAGTAATGTTAGAGAGATAGACCCAGTAATGTTAGAGGGATAGATCCAGTAATGTCACAGGAATAGACCCAGTAATGGCAGAGAGATAGACCCAGTAATGTTAGTGGGATAGACCCAGTAATGTCACAGGAATAGACCCAGTAATGTCAGAGAGATAGACCCAGTAACATCAGAGAGATAGACCCAGTAATGTTAGAGGGATAGATCCAGTAATGTCAGAGAGATAGGCCCAGTAATGTTAGAGAGATAGACCCAGTAATGTCACAGGAATAGACCCAGTCATGTCAGAGAGATAGACCCAGTAATGTCAGAGAGATTGACCCAGTAACATCAGAGAGATAGACCCAGTAATATTAGAGGGATAGACCCAGTAATGTCAGAGAGATAGGCCCAGTAATGTCACAGGAATAGACCCAGTCATGTCAGAGAGATAGACCCAGTAATGTCAGAGAGATAGACCCAGTAACATCAGAGAGATATACCCAGTAATGTCAGAGAGATAGACCCAGTAATGTCAGAGAGATAGACCCAGTAATGTCAGAGGGATAGACCCAGTAACATCAGAGAGATAGACCCAGTAACATCAGAGAGATACACCCAGTAATGTCAGAGAGATAGACCCAGTAACATCAGAGAGATAGACCCAGTATCGTCAGAGAGATAGACCCAGTAACGTCAGAGAGATAGACCCAGTAACATCAGACAGATAGACCCAGTAATGTCAGAGAGTTAGACACAGTATTGTCAGAGGGATGTACCCAATCATGTCAGAGAGATCGACCCAGTAATGGCAGAGAGATAGACCCAGTAATGTTAGAGAGATGGGCCCAGTCATGTCAGAGGGATAGACCCAGTAACGTCAAAGGGATGTACCCAATCATGTCAGAGAGATAGGTCCAGCAGTTACTGGTTGCCGCCCTGAAAATGCCCCCATTTTCCTCGCTCTCTGTTTTCTATTAATTCGCCAAACCTCTCTCCATGCTACTATACATCCTGCAACACCATGGGCTCTCATTAAACAGCCTCATGATGGAATATAGCCTGGTGGAATGGACACATTGACATTCTTCCTATGGTACTGGATTTCTCCAGGCAACTGAGATTGTGGTCAGCTCAGAGGTGGCATAGCCTGTCTCGTCACTTCCACTGCTGGTCCTGGGGGAAGGTCTCCTGTGTAGTTCCCTGGCCAACAGGACCTGAAGCTCTCTACCTGCAAAGCAAGGTTGCCTTTGTCTGGTGAAATCTCTGGAACCATACATGGCACCTCCCGACTGACGGCGCCGACTGGGTGTGCAACGGCCTTGAAAAGATGGCATTGGCACCACGGACGCTGGGAAATTCTTGGAAGTCCTGTGAATTGTTCTGGGAATGCTGTGTGGTAAGATGGGGTAGGAACAGCAATCAATGCGATGGCTTTGGTAAGATTTGGTGAGTAAACCTGTTCAGCCTCGTAGAGGGAATCACTCCATGAAACCTGATACAGCTCGCACTCAGCCAAAAGGCCGTAAGCTTTAGATTTATATCCTTGATCTGTGACCTCAGTTTGTCAGGGAACCACAGCACATGGATAGGGAGTAAAATCGGTTTAAGCTCAGGATGAATGAGCACCGACACAGGGACAATTTGCCGACTAGCCTCTCTGTGTGTCGGCAGATGTTTAAATTCAGTGAGGGATGAGTGACATGGAGTGGCTGGGGACAATGTGAGGTTTCTTGCGGAAGATTGCAACTCTCTGTGAGCTCCTGCTGGGTGTCACAGCTGTCATTGTTCCTGTGGCTTCCTGCTTGGGCTGGTTCATGTTCTCTTTCCTGTGTCCGTAATCTAGTGTACAAACAACTTCCTATTTCACATTTCCTTTCCCTGCCCTCCCCTTCCCTCAATTTAAAGTAGGGTTATCACAGTTCACAGTGCAAACAGAGCATGTGCTTGGACAGAACACACAGAAAGTAGGAATCTGCCATTCAGCCCTTCCAGCTTGTTCCACCTCTCAGTGTGATCATCATCCGATTTAGTTACACCATCCTGCTTTCTCCCCAGACTCTTTGATCCCTTTCATCCGAAGCATTATATCTAACTCCCCGCTGAAAACATTCAATGTTTTAGCATCAACTGCTACCTGTGGTAGTGAATTCCACAGGGTCACCACTTTCTGGGTGAAGACGTTTCTCATTGTCTCAGTCCTCCATATCCTTCAGCTGTGACCTGTTGGTTCTGGGTTTTCCCAATTATCGGGAACATCTTTCCTGCTTTTACCCTGCCTGCTCCTGTTGGAATTCTATCGATTTCCATGAGATCCCCCTTATTTGTCTGCACTCCAGTGAATATCGTCCGAACTGATCCAGTCTCTCTTCATACGCCGCTCCTGCTATCCAAGAATCAGTCTGGTGAACCTTCGTTACACTCCCTCTATCACCAGAACATCCTTCCTCAGATAAGGTGACCAAAGGGTGGCACGGTGGCTCAATGGTTAGCACTGCTGCCTCACAGCACCAGCGATCTGGGTTCGATTCCCACCTCGGGCAACTGTCTGTGTGGAGTTTGCACATTCGCCCCGTGTCTGCATGGGTTTCCTCCGGGTGCTCCGGTTTCCTCCCTTAGTCCAAAGATTGTGCAGGTTAGGTGAATTGGCCATGCTAAATTGCCCCATAGTGTTAGGTGCATTAGTCAGAGGGAAATGTAAGGTAGGGGAATGGATCTGGGTGGGTTAGTCTTCAGAGGGTTGGTGTGGATTTGTTGGGCTGAGTGGCCTGTTTCCATACTGTAGGGGATCGAATCTAATCTAAAACCACACACAGGCGTGGTCTCACTGAGTGAGTTAGAACCCAGCTGTTGGTGCCGAATGTTCGCTGTGGGTTAAGTTCCCACAGTCAGACCGAATATGGTGGTCACCTCAGTCCGGTAGAGGGCATGACCTGAGGGAAACGGCATTTTACTAATGCCAGCCCATCAAGGGAGCTCCACCAGGACTACAGTCCAATCAAATATTGCAACCTACCACCAAGATCCTTGAGTGGGGGTTGGGAGGCTGACCTGAGGCCTGACAGCTCAGCAGTGCCACCACTGAGGGTGTCCAGAGACGGTACAGCAGTTCTGGTTTAAGGGAGCTTAGGTACCCTGAAGACTGTGAAGTATCTCCAGGAAGGTAAGGGCAGGTAGGCCTGGGCGATGTGTGTGGAGATGGTGGAATGTTGCTGTGGGAGACTGGTGGTGTGGCCCAGAGGAGGGCCATTGCTGTCAGAGCTCCCAGCCTCCTCCCCCACTCACACGGGACTTGGAATACCCTACCTTGGAGGGGGTGGCGGGGCCTAGCCTGTGGGAAGGCACTGGGAGGACGTTAATGTTTATGTACTTCACCAGCACCCCCCCTACAGGGGTGGGGGTACAATGCAAAGTGCTCAGTGGAGTATTGAAGTGCCCCTTAATTGGGCAGCTACATGACTCAAATGGCCACTGAGTGACAGTCCTGCTGGCCATGGGCAGTACGTCCTGGCACCTTGGAGATACTCACTCTTCTCTGACTCATTACTCACCTTGTTACTGGATCTCCCCATCTCCCAAACCACAAACCCCATGTCTCCCATTGCAGAATCATCTTGGTGAACGGGTTCAATCTCCTGTTGAATCTGTGCCAACTTTAGAAGGTTATGCCTATAAGGATGTTGCTTAATTGGAACAGCATCTCCTATATTAGGTTAGTACTTCGCAGTTTGTTTCCACGTATCTCCCCATGTGACAGTAATAACTCTTTCAGGCCATTACGATTTTCGCCTTGAAGGTAACTCAATAATTTATCCCAATTTTTGACAACTTCCTCATTGTCCAATTTAATTCAAGCAATGTCCAATTCAGAATCCTCTGAATTGGGTTCTTCCCTCTGTTTTGTAACCAATAGCACAGTCTCCTTTGGTTTTCCTTCCCTGTCAAAATACCTTTTGAGCATGTTCACATGACACACACTGTGAGATTTCTTTCTGTCTGGAGTCCTTATCAAATGCTTCACCTCACTCAAGGTGCCTTTTAATTTGATAAGGTCCACTAAACCTTGCTTTTAAAGGTTCACCTATCACTGGAAGTAATTCTAACACCTTACCCTGAGAGCAAAATTGCGAATTTTTGATTTTTTTATCTGCTCCCAGCTTCATTGCATGGTGTGATACTTTTAAATATTGTCTAGCCAACTCTCCTGCTCTATTTAATTGTTCCCAAAATTTGACACATAGTCCAATTTTGGCTTATCAGTTTCTCCTTAGTCAATTTTAATGGTCCTCTCACTTCATGCCCAAAAACTAATTCAAATGAACTGAATTTGGTCGATTCATTCGGTGCATCTTTGATCGCAAAAAGTACAGAATTCCCTTATCCCGATCATCTGGATAGTCTTGACTATAAGCCCTCAACATGGTCTTTAATGTCTGATGCCACCTTTCCAGTGCTCCCTGCGATTCTGGATGTACACAGTAGATTGGAATTGTTTTATTCATAAGCTGTCCATAACTTCCTTGAATAATTTCAATGTAAAGTTTGACCCTTGATCTGATTGTACATCTATCGGTAGTCTGTATCTAGTGAAAGGTTTGAGTAATTCCTCTCCAATCCTTTTAGCTGTGCTATTGCATAATGGAATAGCCTCTGGAAATCTTGTGGACACATCCATTATTGTTAACAAATACTGATTCCCACTTCTTGTTTTAGGTAGGGGTCCTACACAATCAATTAAGACTCTTGTGAAAGGTTCCTCAAATGCAAGAACAGGTATCAAAGGTGCAGGTTTTATTACTGCCTACGGTTTTCCAATTACTTGACATGTATGACACATCTGGCAAAATTCACAACATCCTCGTGCAGTCCAGGCCAGTAAAAATGTTTTTGTATTTTAGCTTGTGAATACATTCAGATTCTTTTGCCGTGTATGCCTTTTGATACAATTGCTTTAAATTTTCATCTTTCTGCTGTAACTCAGTTAATTTATCTGAGCTAAGGAGTCTGCTGTGTCACCTATCTACTCTTGGTCTGTCTCCACCATCTGATCAAACAGGGTCTCTGTTAATTCCACTTCAACCGTCTTTTCTGTACTCTTTGATCTTTCCTGTTTCAACTGGTGACTTTGTGACCTCGTTACCACACAGTTGGGAAAAATCCCAGGATCTGTGTCCTGCAATAGTTCAGTTGCCTGAGTTTCCACTGGCTTTTCAACCACAGTAGGCAGCACTAGCTATATCATTAGCAAGGGAAAATTGTAATCCTGGAATTGAGAGTTTTTTCCAGTATACCTACCAGGAATTCTCCACTCTTCACTTAACACTCTAACCTCACTTTACATAATTGAGCACTTCTTGTCTCACCGTGATTTCCCGTTATTATAACCTTTTCTGGCAATAGTCCTTTTGAAGTACATACATCCTCATTTTTCAACATCACAGATGGAGAGGATCCTGTGTCTCTTAATATTGTAACCTCTTTACCTGCTGTTCCTGGCCTATGCGAGTAAACTTTACCTTTACAGGTACATGGTTTAAGAAAATCTGGCACCTCCTCCTTAACCAACCTCTGACCCGGTTGTATATTCTGGTGCAGCTTTCTAACCTCCACTGGGCTCTCCGTTATCACTCCAACACAATTCACTGGCTTATCCTGTTTTCCTACGTCTGGCTTTCCCAGTGCTTTTCCTAACCCACCAACACTGTGATTTCATGTGGCCTATTTTATTGCAGTGCCACACGGTAGGCTATTGCACAAAATAAGGTCTTTTGGGATTGAGGGTGATTTAGCGGTTTGGATCAGAAGTTGGCTCGCTGAAAGAAGACAGAGAGTGGTGGTTGATGGAAAATGTTCATTCTGGAGCTCAGTTACCAGTGGTGTGCCGCAAGGATCTGTTTTGGGGCCACTGCTGTTTGTCATTTTTATAAATGATCTGGAAGTGGGCGTAGAAGGATGGGTTAGTAAATTTGCAGATGACACTAAGGTAGGTAGAGTTGTGGATAGTGCCGAAGAATGTTGTGGGTTACAGATGGACATAGATAAAATGCAGAGCTGGGCTGAGAAGTGGCAAATGGAGTTTAATGAGGAAAAGTATGAGGTGATTCACTTTGGAAGAAGTAACAGGAATGCAGAGTTCTGGGCTAACGGTAAAAGTCTTGGCAGTGTAGATCTTGGTGTCCAGGTGCATAAATCCCTGAAAGTTGCATCCTAGATTGATATGGTTGTTGGTGTGCTGGCATTTATTGGTAGGGGGATTGAGGTTTGGAGCCACGGGATTATGCTTCAGCTGTACAAGACCGCACCTGGAGTATTGTGTACAGTTCAGGTCACCACATTATAGGAAGGATGTGGAAGCTTTGGAAAAGGTTCAGAGGAGATTTACTAGGATGTTGCCTGGTATGGAAGGAATGTCTCATGAGGAAAGGCTGAGGGACTTGAGGCTGTTTTCGTTAGAGAGAAGAAGGTTGAGAGGTGATTTAATCGAGACATTTAAGATAATCAGAGGGTTAGATAGTATGGACAGTGAGAGCCTTCTTCCTCAATTGGTGAAGGCTAACATGAGGGAACATAGCTTTAAATTGAGGGGTGATAGATTTATGACAGTTATCAGGAGTAGTTTCATTACTCAGAGTGTAGTAGGAGTGTGGAACGACCTGCCTGCAACAGTAGTAGACTTGCCAATGTTAAGGCATTTAATTGGTCATTGGACATACATATGGATAATAATGGAATGGTGTAGGTTAGATGGGCATCAGAGTAATTTCACAGGTTGGCGCAATATCAAGAGGTGAAGGGCCTGTACTGCGCTGTAACATTGTGTCATAGAGTCATAGAGTCATAGAGATGTACAGCATGGAAACAGACCCTTCAGTCCAGACCATCCATGCCGACCAGATATCCCAACTCAATCTAGTCCCACCTGCCAGCACCCGGCCCATATCCCTCCAAACCCTTCCTATTCATATACCCATCCATATGCCTCCTAAATGTTGCAATTGTACCAGCCTCCACCACATCCTCTGGCAGCCCATTCCATACACGTGAAAACGTGCGTGAAAATGTTGCCCCTTAGGTCTCTTTTATATCTTTCCCCTCTCACCCTAAACCTATGCCCTCTAGTTCTGGACTCCCCGACTCCAGGGAAAAGACTTTGCCCCTATCCATGCCCCTCATAATTTTGTAAACCTCTATAAGGTCACCCCTCAACCTCCGACACTCCAGGGAAAACAGCCCCACCCTGTTCAGCCTCTCGCTGTAGCTCAGATCCTCCAACCCTGGCAACATCCTTGCAAATCCTTTCTGAACCCTTTCAAGTTTCACAACATCTTTCCGATAGGAAGGAGACCAGAATTGCACGCAATATTCCAACAGTGGCCTAACCAATGTCCTGTACAGCCACAACATGACCTCCCAACTCCTGTACTCAATACTCTGACCAATAAAGGAAAGCATACCAAATGCCTTCTTCACTATCCTATCTACCTGTGACTCCACTTTCAAGGAACTATGAACCTGCACTCCAAGGTCTCTTTGTTCAGCAACACTCCCTAGGACCTTACCATTAAGTGTATAAGTCCTGCTAAGATTTGCTTTCCCAAAATGCAGCACCTCGCTTTTATCTGATTTAAACTCCATCTGCCACTTCTCAGCCCATTGGCCCATCTGGTCCAGATCCTGTTGTAATCTGGGGTAACCCTCTTCACTGTCCACTACACCTCCAATTTTGGTGTCATCTGCAAACTTACTGACTGTATTCTTTTGCCGTTTCCTTTTCTTTTGCCTCTAACTCAAGTTGCTTCATTTCCAGTTGAATTTTAGCCATCTGTGAAGATTTTGATGGTGTTTCCAGCAAATTTAAATGCGGAGCGATTGCTGTAATTATCTCTCCTTTCCTTATGGAAGGAGGCAGCTCCAGCTCCAGCTTGACTGTTAATTCCAGCAACTTGGCTTTAATCACCTTTTGTAAAACCCCCACAGTCACTTCTTCCATCCCCAGACAACTCTGGATGACTGAAAGAGCCACCGCTATCTCAAGCACTGTTTAAACCAACCGAATTCAACACCCAGAGCAAAAGACACTAACACCTACCACATTGAGTCCAGCAATCCTAATCCCAATTGGAACTATAGAATAAATCCCACAAAGAGCCCCCAATCTGTTATGGACCAGGCCAGACCCCCTCAAAACAATTCAAGAAATTAGCCCAGACGCGAGCTTTGCTCGTTGTTTTGAGTAGGTGTAAGAGGATATTCCAGGCAGGACGCAGCTGGTCAAACCACTTAGTTTTAAACAAAATTTATTTACAAAACAGAATTTATATACAAGATTACCGAATGAAACACAAACAAAAGAGAAAAAAACCCAGAATAATTTATCCTATCTGAAAACCCAACAGACTATCCCAATTTAATGACGCTGTTCCAAATTCCTGCAACAATCCCCAGAAACACCTGTTTTCAAAAAAGGTAAAATCAAACACAAGGTCTTACAGGAGAGATGTCAGAGAGGGGGAAGATCAGCATCGACCTGCTTCTCTAGGTCCAGCAGCTTCACAACTGCCTGACTACTTTCATTGAGCAGCCAGACTGCTAAAACTAAACTAAACCAAACCAGAGGAAAGCTGAGCTGGGAGAACTGGTCACTCCCCCTTCATTGTACAAGGGTTTTTTTCCAACAAACTTGAAAGCATTCTCAAATAGTTAAACCCAGACTTGTCGGAATCGCTGCTTTTATGACCTCTCTGAAAAAAAGCCAAGGACAGCATAACCTTGTTAAAGGAGCAGCATCATCACAGAGGCATTGGGTAGTCAGGAGGTGAGTTACTTGCTACAGGATTCCCAACTTCTTGTTATGACCATATTAACATGTCGAGTCCAGTTCAGTTTCTGGTCAAAGGTAAACCCCAGGATATTAATAGTTGGATATTCAGTGACGGTAATGCCATTGAATGCCAAGGCGGCAATGGTTAGGTTGTTTTCTTATTGGAGATGGTCATAGCCTGACATCCTTCACATGATGTGGGCATCACTGGCAAGGCCAGCATGTGTTTCCTATCCCCATCTGCCTTTGATCTGAATATCTTGCTCGGCCTTTGCAAAAGACAATAAAGACTCTGAGAAAACGTCATAATGGACTTGAAACGTTAACTCTGTTTCTCCCTCCACAGATGATGCTGGACCTGCTGAGATTCTCCAGAAATGTTTTTATTTCTGATTTCCAGCATCCGCAGCATTTTGCTTTTAGTTACAAACCATCCTGGTCACATCTCGAACAGACCGGGGAAAAACAACAGATTTCATTCGCTGAGGGGTGGGCTTTTACAAGAATTATGATAGCTTTACAGTCATGATTACTCAGACTAGCTTCCAATTCCAGATTTATTAATTGATTTTATATTCTACCAGCAGCCTTGGCTGCATTTGAACCCATGACCCCAGAGATTTAGCCCTGGATCTCTGGTTACAAATCCAGTACCATGGCCTTGTGGTATCATTTCCCCACTACTGAATCTGCTTTGTCCAACCTTTTAGACATGTTCTAAATCACATTAAGAACATTTCTTCGGTTCCCTTTTTCCCTTTCGCTGGTCCCTGGAGGGTTTCTTATATTTAGGCATCTTTATTACTCCAGTATTTGGCATAGGCGGCCCCTCATTACGCTGAAGAAGCTACAGCTTCCACAGGCAAGGGGTGGATTGGACTTTCCAGACTTTAGGAAATATCAGTTAATTTCCCTATTAAGTTACATAGCTGATTGGGTCTTGTCTGATCCACATTCAATCTGGTTGGACATCGAGGCTTCTCAAGTAAAATACCCACTTATTAACCTTTTATTCTCAGACAAGAGGAAAATCATTACAGATCACTGTAAAAACCCTATAATACTGAATACAATCAAGGCTTGGAATATAATGCGGCAAAATGAGGGTAATTCACATAAAACATCCCCCTATGCACCGATAGTGGGAGCATGGGGATTCCAACCGGGGTTAACAGATGCCACTTTTAAACTCTGGAGATCCAGGGGTATCTCATGTCTCGGGGATTTATTTAAAGGTGGGGTCCTGATGTCTTTCGGACAGTTGCGTCAGAAATTCGGATTACCCAATGGAGACCTCTTTTGATACTTCCAAATTCGAGATTATATACAGAAGAAGACTACGTTATTAGATAGTCTTTATAAATCCGATAGAGAATGTAGTGTCCTACGACCAGTGGGGGTATCTTCCGTCAGTACTATTTATCATTTACTACATGATGAAGTATCGGGAGATATGGATAATCTGTTTAAAACATGGGATCAGGATCTGGGACTAGAAATCTCCACAGAAACGTGGAATGATATCTGGGAAAATGCTAGAAGAATTACTATTTGTAACAGAACCCAGGCTATCCAGCTGAAGATACTTCATAGGGCCCATATAGCACCGGTTCGATTGGCAAAATTTAAGGCAGGAGCATCTCCAATGTGTCCTAAATGCAAAATAGAGGTGGGCACTCTTGTACATTGCTTATGGACCTGTCATAAGATCCGTAGATATTGGACTAAGGTAGCAAGTACCCTGACAGAAATTTTAGGAACGGAAGTAAAAGTGGACCCCGTATCTCTCCTCTTGGGCTTTTCGAACTTTCCCTCCCTGGACACGTACGGGAAGAGACTATTTTCTATTCTTTCTTTCTGTGCAAGGAAAAATATTTTGGTGAACTGGGCGGCTGAGGGCCCCCCTGGACTTTCAAATTGGCACAGATTAATTATGGAATGTATTCCCCTTGACTTCCTTACAAATATGGTGCACCGAAAGACCGAATTATTTTATAAAATATGGCAGCCCTTTTTGAATTACATAAATACAGATATTTCGGCTATCCTAACAAGGGCTTTTATTTAATTGAGATTACAAACCTGGCTGGTCCGGGGCCCCCCGGGGGAGGAATCCTGCACGAATACGGGTTTTATTATATCTGATGCTAACATATCCCGAGCATGTAAGAGACTTAAATATACACTCTGGTTAGTTGTAGGTTAGATTAGTAGATAGTTGAGTTTTGTCTGTTTGTTTTTTTTTTATTTTTTTCGGTTTTTTTTTTGTTGTTTTGTTGGTTTTTTTTTTGTCAAATTTTGGCTATTGTATATTTGAGCTAATTGTATATCAATGTTTATATCTGAGAGTTTTGTTTATTTTTGTAAACTTGTAAAAATGTTAAATTTCTAATAAAAATATCTATAAAAAAAAAGAACATTTCTTATTCACCTGAATTATTTTAAATCTGTACCTATCAGTGATCATCTGAACACAGTGAGTGAGCTCTGCATCCTGTAAACATTTCTATTAATTAATGGAATCTCAATACTCAATCAGAGATTATCTCCCACTCCCCCCAACAGTGTGTCTTTTATTTAGCTGAGACCCTTGTAATTTGGTTTCACATCATTAATTCCGGATTCAAACATGGAAAAGCAGGAAACATTCAGCAGGTCAGGCAGCAATTTTGGAAAGAGATGGCGTTAACTGCTGGAAATTCCATTGAGTCCGATTAATTCTGGAGTATTTCAAAACTGTCACGCGGATTGCAGGATTCCCACTCCCATTCCAAGCAGCACTACTCTTCACATTCCATATCCATTGGGAGAAATACATTTCTGGCCGTTTGATACAATTACCAGGTGGCCTCACGATGAATGCTTGGCCAAGTTTTAAGCTGCACAAATAGATTACCTCAGCAGAGTTCCTGCTTTCACGTGGGTAATTTGAATGCCTGTTGTAATTGATTGACCTTATTATGAGGTTGTAATAAGTCCTTTGTTCTGTTTGTCAATGCCTGTATGTCTACTTGGACAATGTTAAAAGGTGAGGAGAGAGGGCAAATTTCAGTTATCTGTTCTATGGATGGCTCTGTCTGACTGACATTTATATAAAGCTGCAGGAACAGCTCATATTGTTCAAAACAGATCCCTGAATGGGTTAGTTTTATTCCCTCAGTGTTTCAGGACTAGCCATTGGTTACCATATGGTCTATTGGTTCTGTGTGTTGTGTACAGGGGCTGAGTGGGCAATAATGGGGCATGGATAAGACCTTTTGAATGTATCTATCTGAATGTTTCTGCACGTGGCTACACTCTGTGATGGGGTGGGGGGGGGGGGGCAGGTTAGGGAGTAGGGAGTAGGGAGGGGAGCACGTATGAGATACTTAGTCCCTTCTGGAGCTGGTCCAGTTGGGGTTTTGGGGTCAGGAGGACGCGCCTGAGAAAAAGGATACCACTGTCAATACGGGTAGGACGGTGGAAATTAGATTGTAGGGTTTCTTTTCTTATTCCTGCCATTTTTAAACACCTCCAGAGTCAGCCAGACTCCAGAGAACGTAAACCCTAAATTCAAATTTCATCCCAAGTGCAGGTGAAAGAACCTGGGGTTTGCAGCAAAACGATGAAAATGCAGTGAGTTGTTGTGACCAAAGCTCATGACGTAATGTCCTTGGGGGCTTTGGAAACTCTCGGGTTCTGCTTTAAATTTGATTTGTATTTCCATTGTTGTGTGAATCAAGAAAGGGAGAGCTACAAGGCAGGGCGTGGGCAGGGTGTGGGCATGATGTGGGCAGGATGTGGGCATGATGTGGGCAGGATGTGGGCATGATGTGGGCATGATGTGGGCAGGGTATGGGCAGTGTGTGGGCATGATGTGGGCAGGGTGTGGGCAGGGTGTGGACAGGGTGTGGGCAGTGTGGGGACAGGGTGTGGGCAGGGTGTGGACAAGGTGTTGACAAGCTGTGGGCAGGGTGTGGACAGGGTTGGACAGGGTGTGGACAGGGTGTGGACAGGGTGTGGGCAGGGTGTGGATAGGGTGTGGATAGGGTGTGGACAGGGTATGGACAGGGTGTGGGCAGAGTCGACAGGGTGTGGACAGGGGGTGGAAAAGGTGTGGACAGGGTGTGGGCAGGGTGTGGA
>NC_057711.1:12059073-12061029 GCF_004010195.1 Chiloscyllium plagiosum | reverse complement strand
TTAGATTAGATTAGATTACTTTACAGTGTGGAAACAAGCCCTTAGGCCCAACAAGTCCACACCGACGCACCGAAGCACAAACCACCCATACCCCTTTCCTAACACTACTGACAACTTAGCATGGCCAATTCACCTGACCTGCACATCTTTGGACTGTGGGAGGAAACCGGAGCTCCCGGAGGAAACCCACACAGACACGGGGAGAGTGTGTGGACAAGGTGTGGACAGGATGCGGGCAGGATGTTTACAGTGTGGACAGGGTGTGGACAGGGTGTGGACAAGGTGTGGACAGGGTGTGGACAGAGTGTGGACAAGGTGTGAACAAGGCATGGACAGGGTGTAGACAGTGTGGACAGGGTGTGGACAGGGTGTGGACAAGGTGTGGACAGGGTGTGGACAGAGTGTGGACAAGGTGTGAACAAGGCATGGACAGGGTGTAGACAGTGTGGACAGGGTGTGGACAGGGTGTGGACAAGGTGTGGACAGGGTGTGGACAGAGTGTGGACAAGGTGTGAACAAGGCATGGACAGGGTGTAGACAGTGTGGACAGGGTGTGGACAGGGGGTGTGGACGGTGTGGACAGTGTGTGGACAAGGTGTGGACAAGGTGTGGACAGGGTGTGGACAAGGTGTGGACAAGGTGTGGACAGCGTGAACAGGGTGTGGACAGGGTGTGGACAGGGTGTGGACAAGGTGTGGGCAGGATGTGGACAGTATGGACACAGCTTTAGATTAGATTAGATTACTTTACAGTGTGGAAACAAGCCCTTAGGCCCAACAAGTCCACACCGACGCACCGAAGCACAAACCACCCATACCCCTTTCCTAACACTACTGACAACTTAGCATGGCCAATTCACCTGACCTGCACATCTTTGGACTGTGGGAGGAAACCGGAGCTCCCGGAGGAAACCCACACAGACACGGGGAGAGTGTGTGGACAAGGTGTGGACAGGATGCGGGCAGGATGTTTACAGTGTGGACAGGGTGTGGACAGGGTGTGGACAAGGTGTGGACAGGGTGTGGACAGAGTGTGGACAAGGTGTGAACAAGGCATGGACAGGGTGTAGACAGTGTGGACAGGGTGTGGACAGGCTGTGGGCAGATTGTTGAAATGGTGTGGACAGGGTATGGACAAGGTGTGGACTGAGTGTGGACAAGGTGTAGACTGGGTGTGGACAGTGTGTTGTCAGTGTGTGGACAGGGCGTGGGTAAGGTGTGGGCAGGGTGTGGGCAGGCTGTGGACAGGGTGTGGACAAGCTGTGGGCAGGGTGTGGACAGGGTGTGGGCAGGCTGTGGACAGGGTGTGGACAATGTGGACAGGGTGTGGACAGGGTATGGACAAGGTGTGGGCAGGGTGTGGACAGGGTGTGGACAAGATGTGGGCAGTGTGTGGACAAGGTTTGGGCAGGGTGTGGACAGTGTGTGGGCAGTGTGTGGGCAGGCTGTGGACAGGGTGCGGAAAGGGTGTGGGCAGGGTTTGGGCACGGCGTGGGCAGGGTGTGGATAGGGTGTGGACCAGTTGTGGACAGGCTGTGGACAGGGTGTGGACAGGGTATGGACAAAGTGTGGACAAGGTGTGGACAGGATGCGGGCAGGATGCAGGCAGGGTGTGGACAGGGTGTGGACAGGGGGTGGACAGAGTGTGGACAAGGTGTGAACAAGGCATGGACAGGGTGTAGACAGTGTGGACAGGGTGTGGAAAGGGTGTGGACAGGGTGTTGTCAGTGTGTGGACAGGGCGTGGATAAGGTGTGGGCAGGGTGTGGGCAGGGTGTGGACAGGGTGTGGACTAGGTGTGGGCAGGGTGTGGACAGGGTGTGGTCAGGGTGTGGACAGGGTGTGGGCGGGCTGTGGACAGGGTGTGGTCAGGGTGTGGACAGGGTGTGGACAGGGTGTGGGCAGGCTGTGGACAGGGTGTGGACAATGTGGACAGGGTGTGGACAGGGTATGGACAA
>NC_057711.1:12037520-12058967 GCF_004010195.1 Chiloscyllium plagiosum | reverse complement strand
GAGTCGACAGGGTGTGGACAGGGTGTGGGCAAGGTGGACAGGGGGTGGACAAGGTGTGGACAGGGTGTGGGCAGGGTGTGGATAGGGTGTGGGCAAGGTGTGGACAAAGTGTGGGCAGAGTGTGGACAGGGTGGTGGCAGTGTGGACAGGGTGTGGACAAGGTATGGGCAGAGTGTGGACAGGGTGTGGGCAGTGTGGGCAGGGTGTGGACAAGGTGTGGATGGGGGTGGACAAGGTGTGGGCTGTGTGGACAGGGCAGGAAAAGGTGTGGGCAGTGTGTGGACAGGGTGTGGACAGTGTGGACAGGGTGTGGACAGGGTGTGGGCAGCGTCTGGACAGAGTGAACAGGGTGTGCGCAGGGTGTGGACAAGGTGTGGACAGGGTGTGGATACGGTGTGAACAGAGTGTCGACTGGGTGTGGACAGTGTGTGGGCAGGGTGTGGACAGTGAGTGGGCAGTGTGGGCAGGGTGTGGACAATGTGGACAGGGTGTGGACAGGGTGTGTACAGGCTGTGGACAGTGTGTGGGCAGTGTGTGGACATGGTGTGGACAAGGTGTGGGCAGGGTGTGGGCAGGCTGTGGACAGGGTGTGGGCAGGGTGTGGACAGGATGTGGACAGTGTGGGCAGGGTGTGGTCAGGGTGTGAACAATGTGGACTGGGTAGACAGGGTGTGGACAGTGTGTGCGCAGGATGTGGACAGGGTGTGGACAGTGTGTGGGCAGGGTGTGGACAGTATGTGGACAATCTGTGGGCATGGTGTGGATAGGTTGTGGACAGGGTGTGGACAAGCATGGGCAGGGTGTGGGCAGGGTGTGGGACGGGTGCGGACAGGTGTGTGCTGGCTGTGGACAGGGTGTGGGCAGGCTGTGGGCAGGGTGTGGACCAGGTGTGGACAGAGTGTGGACAGTGTGTGGACAAGCTGTGGGCATGGTGTGGACAGGGTGTGGACAGGGTGTGGGCAGGGTGTGGGCAGGGTGTGGACAGGTGTCAGCTGGGTGTGGACAGGGTGTGGGCAGGGTGTGGGCAGAGTGTGGACAGGGTGTGGGCAGGGTGTGGACCAGGTGTGGACAGGTGTGGACAGAGTGTGGACAGTGTGTGGGCAGTATGTGGACATGGTGTGGACAGTGTGTGGACAGGGTATGGACCATGTGTGGGCAGGGTGTGGATGGGAAGGGGGCAGGGTGTGGACAGGGTGTGGACAGGATGGGGACAGGGTGTGGACAGGATGGGGACAGGATGTGGGCAGGCTGTGGACAAGGTGTGGACAGGGTGTGGACAGTTTATGCACCTAAGGTGTGGACAGGGTGTGGACAGTTTATGCACCTTGTGTTGACAGGATGTGGACAAGATGTGGATAGGGTGTGGTCAGGGTGTGGACAAAGTGTGGAAAAAGTGTGGACAGAGTGTGGACAGAGTGTGGACAAGGTGTGGGCAGGGTGTGGGCAGGGTGTGGGCAGGGTGTGGGCAGGTTGTGGACAAGGTGTGGACAAGCTCTGGGCAGGGTGTGGACGGGGTGTCGATTGGGTGTGTGCAGGGTGTGGACAAGGTGTGGACAAGGTGTGGGCAGGGTGGGGACAGTGTGTGGGCAGGGTTTGGACAATGTATGGGCAGGGTGTAAACAATGTATAGACAGGGTGTGGACAAGGTGTGGACAGGGTATGGACAGGTGTGGACAGGGTGTGGACAGGGTATGGACAGGTGTGGACAGGGTGTGGACAGGGTTTGGACAGGGTGTGGACAAGGTCTGGGCAGGATGTGGACAGGGTGTGGACAGAGTGTGGACCGGGTGTGGACAAGGTGTGGACAGTGTGGACAGGGTTTGGGCAGGGTGTGGACAAGGTGTGGGCAGGGTGTGGACAGTGTGGACACAGCTTTAGATTAGATTAGATTACTTTACAGTGTGGAAACAGGCCCTTAGGCCCAACAAGTCCACACCGACGCGCCGAAGCGCAAACCATCCATACCCCTTTCCTAACACTACTGACAACTTAGCATGGCCAGTTCACCTGACCTGCACATCTTTGGACTGTGGGAGGAAACCGGAGCACCCAGAGGAAACCCACGCAGACACGGGGAGAGTGTGTGGGCAAGGTGTGGACAGGATGCGGGCAGGATACGGGCAGGGTGTGGACAGTGTGGACAGGGTGTGGACACGGGGTGGACAGGGTGTGGACAGAGTGTGGACAAGGTGTGAACAAGGCATGGACAGGGTGTGGACAGTGTGGACAGGGTGTGGACACGGGGTGGACAGGGTGGGAACAGAGTGTGGACAAGGTGTGAACAAGGCATGGACAGGGTGTAGACAGTGTGGACAGGGTGTGGAAAGGGTGTGGACAGGGTGTTGTCAGTGTATGGACATGGCGTGGATAAGGTGTGGGCAGGGTGTGGGCAGGTTGTGGACTAGGTGTGGGCAGGGTGTGGACAGGGTGTGGACAGGGTGTGGGCGGGCTGTGGACAGGGTGTGGTCAGGGTGTGGACAGGGTGTGGACAAGGTGTGGGCAGGGTGTGGACAAGGTGTGGATAAGGTGTCGGCAGGGTGTGGACAGGGTGGGGACAAGTTGTGGGCAGGGTGTGGACAATGTATGGGCAGGGTGCAAACAATGTATAGACAGGGTGTGGACAAGGTGTGGACAGGGTATGGACAGGGTGTGGACAGGGTGTGGACAGGGTGTGGACAGGGTGTGGACAAGGTGTGGACTAGGTGTGGACAGGGTGTGGATGGGAAGGGGGCAGGGTGTGGACAGGGTGTGGACAGGATGGCGACAGGATGTGGGCTGGCTGTGGACAAGGTGTGGACAGGGTGTGGACAGGATGGAGACAAGCTGTGGGCAGGGTGTGGACAGTTTATGCACCTTGTGTTGACAGGATGTGGACAAGATGTGGACAGGGTGTGGTCAGGTTGTGGACAATGTGTGGAAAAGGTGTGGACAGCGTGTGGACAGGGTGTGGACGGGGTGTCGATTGGGTGTGTGCAGGGTGTGGGCAGAGTGTGGGCAGGGTGTGGACAAGGTGTGGACAAGGTGTGGGCAGGGTGTGGACAAGGTGTGGGCAGGGTGTGGACAAGGTGTGGATAAGGTGTGGGCAGGGTGTGGACAGGGTGGGGACAAGTTGTGGGCAGGGTGTGGACAATGTATGCGCAGGGTGTAAACAATGTATAGACAGGGTGTGGACAAGGTGTGGACAGGGTATGGACAGGGTGTGGACAGGGTGTGGACAAGGTCTGGGCAGGATGTGGACAGGGTGTGGACAGAGTGTGGACCGGGTGTGGACAAGGTGTGGACAGTGTGTGGATAGTGTGCACAGGGTGTGGACATGGTGTGGACAGGGTGTGGACAGGGTGTGGACAGGGTGTGGACAAGATGTGGACAGGGTGTGTGGAAAGGCTGTGGACAGGGTGTGGACAGGGTGTGGACAGTGAGGACAGGGTGTGGACAGGGTATAGACAAGATGTGGACAAGGTGTGGACAGTGTGTGGACAGAGTGTGAACAGTGTGGACAGGGTGTGGGCAGGGTGTGGACACGGTGTGGACAGTGTGTGGACAAGGTGTGGACAGGCTGTGGGCAGGGTGTTGACAGGGTGTGGTCAAGGTATGGGCAGAGTGTGGGCAGGGTGTCGGCAGGGTGTGGAGAAGGTGTGGACAGGGTGTGGACAAGGTGTGGACAGGGTGTGTGGAAATGGTGTGGACAGAGTGTGGAGAAGGTGTGGACAAGGTGTGGACAGTGTGGACAGGGTGTGGACAGGGTGTGGGCAGGGTGTGGACAAGGTGTGGGCAGTGTGTGGACAGTGTGGACACAGCTTTAGATTAGATTAGATTAGATTAGATTACTTTACAGTGTGGAAACAGGCCCTTAGGCCCAACAAGTCCACACCGACGCGCCAAAGCGCAAACCACCCATACCCCTTTCCTAACACTACGGACAATTTAGCATGGCCAATTCACCTGACCTGCACATCTTTGGACTGTGGGAGGAAACCAGAGCTCCAGAGGAAACCCACGCAGACACGGGGAGAGTGTGTGGACAAGGTGTGGACAGGGTGTGGGCAGGGTGTGGACAGGGTGTGGAAAGGGTGTGGACAGTATATGGACAAGCTGTGGGCATGGTGTGGACAGGGTGTGGGCAGGGTGTGGGCAGGGTGTGGACAAGGTGTGGACTAGGTGTGGATAGGGTGTGGATGGGAAGGGGGCAGGGTGTGGACAGGGTGTGGACAGGATGTGGACAGGATGGGGACAGGATGTGGGCAGGCTGTGGACAAGGTGTGGACAGGGTGTGGACAGTTTATGCACCTTGTGTTGACAGGATGTGGACAAGATGTGGACAGGGTGTGGTCAGGTGTGGACAAAGTGTGGAAAAAGTGTGGACAGAGTGTGGACAGAGTGTGGACAAGGTGTGGGCCAGGATGTGGGCAGGGTGTGGAGAAGGTGTGGGCAGGGTATGGGCAGGGTGTGAACAAGGTGTGAGCAGGCTGTGGACAGGGTTGGGCAGGCTGTGGACGGGGTGTGGACAAGGAGTGGGAAGGGTGTTGACAGGGTGTGGACAAGGTGTGGACAAGGTGTGGGCAGGCTGTGGACAGGGTGTGGACAGTGTGGGCAGGGTGTGGACAGTTTATGGACCGGGTGTAGGCAGGGTGTTGACAAGCTGTGGACAGGGTGTGGACAGTGTGGGCAGGGTGTGGACAGTTTATGGACCGGGTGTAGGCAGGGTGTGGACAAGGTGTGGACAGGGTGTGGACAGTGTGTGGACAGTGTGTGGACAAGGTGTGGACAAGGTGTGGACAGGGTGTGGACAGGGTGTGGACAGGGTGTGGACAGGGTTTGGACAAGGGGTGGACTGGAAGAGGACAAGGTGTGGGCAGTGTGAGGGCAGGGTGTGGACCGTGTGTGGGCAGGATGTGGACAGGATGTGGACAAGCCGTGGGCAGGGTGTGGACCTGTGTGGGCAGGGTGTGGACAGGGTGTGGACAAGGTGTGGACAGAATGTGGACAAGGTGTGGACATGGTGTGGACAGGGTGTGGGCAGGGTGTGGGCAGGGTGTGGGCAGGGTGTGGACAGGATGTGGACAGGGTGTGGACAAGGTATGGACAAGGTATGGACAAGGTATGGACAAGGTATGGACAGGGTGTGGACAGGTTGTGGACAAGCTGTGGGCATGGTGTGGACAGGGTGTGGACTGGGTTTGGACGGGGTCTGGGCTTGGTGTGGGCACAATATGGGCTTGGTGTGGACAAGGTGTGGACAACGTGTGGGCAGGGTGTGGACAGTGTGTGGACAGGGTGTGGACATGGTGTGGACAAGCTGTGGGCAGGGTGTGGACAGTGTGTGGGCAGGGTGAGGACTATATGGATAGGGTGTGGACAAGGTGTGGACAGGGTATGGACAGGGTGTGGACAGTGTGGACAGGGTGTGGACAAGGTATGGACTGGGTGTGGAAAAGTTATGGACAGTGTGTGGACAGGGTGTGGACAGTGTGTGGACAAGGTGTGGGCAGGGTGTGGACAGGGTGTGGACAGGGTGTGGACAAGGTGTGGACAAGGTGTGTACAAGGTGTTGACAAGCTGTGGGCAGGGTGTGGAGAGTGTGTGGGCAGGGTGTGGACAGGATGTAGACAAGCTGTGGGCAGAGTGTGGACAGGGTGTGGACGAGGTGAGGACAGGGTGTGGGCAGTGTGTGGACAAGGTGTGGACAGGGTGTTGACAAGCTGTGGGCAGGGTGTGGAGAGTGTGTGGGCAGGGTGTGGACAGTTAATGGACCGGGTGTGGACAGGGTGTGGACAAGGTGTGGACAAGGTGTGGACAGGGTGTGGACAGGGTGTGGACAGGGTGTGGACAAGTTGTGGACAAGGTGTGGACAAGTTGTGGACAGGGTGTGGGCAAGGTGTGGACAGGGTTTGGACAGGGTTTGGACAGGGTTTGGACAAGGGGTGGACTGGAAATGGACAAGGTGTGGGCAGTGTGAGGGCAGAGTGTAGACAGTGTGTGGACAGGGTATGGATAATGTGGACAGGGTGTGGGCAGGGTGTGGACAGGGTGTGGACAAGCTGTGGGCATGGTGTGGACAGGGTGTGGACTGGGTTTGGACGGGGTCTGGGCAGGGTGTGGGCACAATATGGGCTTGGTGTGGAAAAGGTGTGGACAAGGTGTGGACAGGGTGTGGACAGGGTGTGGACAGGGTGTGGGCAGGGTGTGGACAAGGTGTGGACTAGGTGAGGACAGGGTGTGGATGGGAAGGGGGCAGGGTGTGGACAGGGTGTGGACAGGGTGTGGACTAGGTGTGGGCAGGGTGTGGACAGGGTGTGGACAGGCTGTGGACAGGCTGTGGACAGGATGGAGACAAGCTGTGGGCACGGTGTGGACAGGGTGTGGGCAGGGTGTGGACAGGGTGTGGACAGGGTGTGGACAGGGTGTGGACAAGTTGTGGACAGGGTGTGGACACGGTGTGGACAGGGTGTGGACAAGGTGTAGACAGTGTGTGGGCAGGGTGTGGACAAGGTGTGGACAGGGTGTGGACAGGGTGTGGACAGGGTGTGGACAGGGTGTGGACAAGGGGTGGACTGGAAGTGGACAAGTTGTGGGCAGTGTGAGGGCAGGGTGTAGACAGGGTGTGGACAGGGTATGGATAATGTGGACAGGGTGTGGGCAGGGTGTGGACAGGATGTGGACAGGGTGTGGACAAGGTATGGACAGCGTGTGGACAGGGTGTGGACAAGCTGTGGGCATGGTGTGGACAGGGTGTGGACTGGGTTTGGACAGGGTCTGGACAGGGTGTGGGCACAATATGGGCTTGGTGTGGACAAGGTTTGGACAACGTGTGGGCAGGGTGTGGGCAGGGAGTGGACAGGCTGTGGACAGGGTGTGGACAGTGTGGGCAGGGTGTGGTCAATGTGGACAGTGTGTGGGCAGGGTGTGGACAGTTTATGGACTGGGTGTAGGCAGGGTGTGGACAAGGTGTGGACAGGGTGTGGACAGTGTGTGGACAAGGTGTGGACAAGGTGTGGAGAGGGTGTGGAGAGGGTGTGGACAGGGTGTGGACAGTGTGTGGACAGGGTGTGGACAAGGTGTGGACAAGGTGTGGACAAGGTGTGGACAGGGTGTGGACAAGGGGTGGACTGGAAGTGGACAAGGTGTGGGCAGTGTGAGGGCAGGGTGTAGACAATGTGTGGACAGGGTATGGATAATGTGGACAGGGTGTGGGCAGGGTGTGGACAGGATGTGGACAGGGTGTGGACAGGGTATGGACAGGGTGTGGACAGGGTGTGGACAAGCTGTGGGCATGGTGTGGACAGGGTGTGGACTGGGTTTGGATGGGGTCTGGGCAGGGTGTGGGCACAACATGGGCTTGGTGTGGACAAGGTGTGGACAACGTGTGGGCAGGGTGTGGACAGGGTGTGGGCAGGCTGTGGACAGGGTGTGGACAGTGTGGGCAGGGTGTGGTCAATGTGGACAGTGTGTGGGCAGGGTGTGGACAGGGTGTGGACAAGCTGTGGGCAGGATGTGGACAGTGTGTGGGCAGGGTGTGGACAATATATGGACAGGGTGTGGACAAGGTGTGAGCAGGGTGTGGACAAGTTGTGGGCAGGGTGTGGACAAGCTGTGGGCAGGGTGTGGACAGTGTGTGGGCAGGGTGTGGACAATGTATGGACAGGGTGTGGACAAGGTGTGGACAGGGTGTGGACAAGCTGTGGGCAGAGTGAGGACAAGGTGTGGACAAGGTGTGGGCAGGGTGTGGACAAGCTGTGGGCAGGGTGTGGACAGTATGTGGGCAGGGTGTGGACAATGTATGGACAGGGTGTGGACAAGGTGTGGACAGGGTGTGGACAAGCTGTGGGCAGAGTGAGGACAAGGTGTGGACAAGGTGTGAGCAGGGTGTGGACAAGTTGTGGGCAGGGTGTGGACAAGCTGTGGATAGAGTGTGGACAAGCTGTGGGCAGGGTGTGGACAGTATGTGGGCAGGGTGTGGACAATGTATGGACAGGGTGTGGACAAGGTGTGGACAGGGTATGGACAGGGTGTGGACAGGGTGTGGACAGAATGTGGACTGGGTGTGGACTGGGTGTGGATAGTGTGTTGTCAGTGTGTGGACAGGGTGTGGACAAGGTGTGGACACAGTGTGGACAGGGTGTGGACAAGGTGTAGACTGGGTGTGGATAGTGTGTTGTCAGTGTGTGCCCAGGGTGTGGACAAGGTGTGGGCAGGGTGTGGGCAGGGTGTGGACAGGGTGCGGAAAGGGTGTGGGCAGGGTTTGGGCACGGTGTGGGCAGGGAGTGGGCAGGGTCTGGACAAGATGTGGGCAGGGTGTGGAGAAGGTGTGGACACAGTGTGGACTGGGTGTGGATAGTGTGTTGTCAGTGTGTGGACAGGGTGTGGACAAGGTGTGGACACAGTGTGGACAGGGTGTGGAAAGGGTGTGGATAGGGTGTGGACAGGGTGTGGACAGGGTGTGGACAGGGTGTGGACAGGATGTGGACACAGTGTGGACAGGGTGTGGATAGGGTGTGGATAGGGTGTGGATAGGGTGTGTATAGGGTGTGGACAGGGTGTGGACACAGTGTGGACAGGGTGTGGAAAGGGTGTGGATAGGGTGTGGACAGGGTTGGACAGGGTGTGGACAGGGTGTGGACAGGATGTGGACACAGTGTGGACAGGGTGTGGAAAGGGTGTGGATAGGGTGTGGACAGGGTATGGACAGGGTGTGGGCAGAGTCGACAGGGTGTGGACAGGGGGTGGAAAAGGTGTGGACAGGGTGTGGGCAGGGTGTGGACAGGGTGTGGATGGGGTATGGACAAGGTGTGGGCAGGATGTGGACAGGGTGTGGACGGGGTGTGGACAAGGTGTGGGCAGGATGTGGCAGTGTGTGGGCTGGGTTTAGGACAGTTTATGGACAGTGTGTCGACAGGCTGTGGGCGGGGTGTGGACAGTGTGTGGACAGTGTGTGGACAGGGTGTGGACAAGGTGTGGGCAGGGTGTGGACAGGGTGTGGATGGGGTATGGACAAGGTGTGGGCAGGATGTGGACAGGGTGTGGACGGGGTGTGGACAAGGTGTGGGCAGGATGTGGCAGTGTGTGGGCTGGGTTTAGGACAGTTTATGGACAGTGTGTCGACAGGCTGTGGGCGGGGTGTGGACAGTGTGTGGACAGTGTGTGGACAGGGTGTGGACAAGGTGTGGGCAGGGTGTGGACAGGGTGTGGATGGGGTATGGACAAGGTGTGGGCAGGATGTGGACAGGGTGTGGACGGGGTGTGGACAAGGTGTGGGCAGGATGTGGCAGTGTGTGGGCTGGGTTTAGGACAGTTTATGGACAGTGTGTCGACAGGCTGTGGGCGGGGTGTGGACAGTGTGTGGACAGTGTGTGGACAGGGTGTGGACAAGGTGTGGGCAGGGTGTGGACAGGGTGTGGATGGGGTATGGACAAGGTGTGGGCAGGATGTGGACAGGGTGTGGACGGGGTGTGGACAAGGTGTGGGCAGGATGTGGCAGTGTGTGGGCTGGGTTTAGGACAGTTTATGGACAGTGTGTCGACAGGCTGTGGGCGGGGTGTGGACAGTGTGTGGACAGTGTGTGGACAGGGTGTGGACAAGGTGTGGGCAGGGTGTGGACAGGGTGTGGATGGGGTATGGACAAGGTGTGGGCAGGATGTGGACAGGGTGTGGACGGGGTGTGGACAAGGTGTGGGCAGGATGTGGCAGTGTGTGGGCTGGGTTTAGGACAGTTTATGGACAGTGTGTCGACAGGCTGTGGGCGGGGTGTGGACAGTGTGTGGACAGTGTGTGGACAGGGTGTGGACAAGGTGTGGGCAGGGTGTGGACAGGGTGTGGATGGGGTATGGACAAGGTGTGGGCAGGATGTGGACAGGGTGTGGACGGGGTGTGGACAAGGTGTGGGCAGGATGTGGCAGTGTGTGGGCTGGGTTTAGGACAGTTTATGGACAGTGTGTCGACAGGCTGTGGGCGGGGTGTGGACAGTGTGTGGACAGTGTGTGGACAGGGTGTGGACAAGGTGTGGGCAGGGTGTGGACAGGGTGTGGATGGGGTATGGACAAGGTGTGGGCAGGATGTGGACAGGGTGTGGACGGGGTGTGGACAAGGTGTGGGCAGGATGTGGCAGTGTGTGGGCTGGGTTTAGGACAGTTTATGGACAGTGTGTCGACAGGCTGTGGGCGGGGTGTGGACAGTGTGTGGACAGTGTGTGGACAGGGTGTGGACAAGGTGTGGGCAGGGTGTGGACAGGGTGTGGATGGGGTATGGACAAGGTGTGGGCAGGATGTGGACAGGGTGTGGACGGGGTGTGGACAAGGTGTGGGCAGGATGTGGCAGTGTGTGGGCTGGGTTTAGGACAGTTTATGGACAGTGTGTCGACAGGCTGTGGGCGGGGTGTGGACAGTGTGTGGACAGTGTGTGGACAGGGTGTGGACAAGGTGTGGGCAGGGTGTGGACAGGGTGTGGATGGGGTATGGACAAGGTGTGGGCAGGATGTGGACAGGGTGTGGACGGGGTGTGGACAAGGTGTGGGCAGGATGTGGCAGTGTGTGGGCTGGGTTTAGGACAGTTTATGGACAGTGTGTCGACAGGCTGTGGGCGGGGTGTGGACAGTGTGTGGACAGTGTGTGGACAGGGTGTGGACAAGGTGTGGGCAGGGTGTGGACAGGGTGTGGATGGGGTATGGACAAGGTGTGGGCAGGATGTGGACAGGGTGTGGACGGGGTGTGGACAAGGTGTGGGCAGGATGTGGCAGTGTGTGGGCTGGGTTTAGGACAGTTTATGGACAGTGTGTCGACAGGCTGTGGGCGGGGTGTGGACAGTGTGTGGACAGTGTGTGGACAGGGTGTGGACAAGGTGTGGGCAGGGTGTGGACAGGGTGTGGATGGGGTATGGACAAGGTGTGGGCAGGATGTGGACAGGGTGTGGACGGGGTGTGGACAAGGTGTGGGCAGGATGTGGCAGTGTGTGGGCTGGGTTTAGGACAGTTTATGGACAGTGTGTCGACAGGCTGTGGGCGGGGTGTGGACAGTGTGTGGACAGTGTGTGGACAGGGTGTGGACAGTGTGTGGACAGTGTGTGGACAGTGTGTGGACAAGGTGTGGACAGTGTGTGGACAGGGTGTGGACAGGGTGTGGACAGTGTGTGGACAGTGTGTGGACAGTGTGTGGACAGGGTGTGGACAAGGTGTGGACAGTGTGTGGACAGGGTGTGGACAGGGTGTGGACAGTGTGTGGACAGTGTGTGGACAGTGTGTGGACAGGGTGTGGACAGGGTGTGGACAAGGTGTGGACAGGGTGTGGACAAGGTGTGGACAGTGTGTGGGCAGGGTCTGGGGGCTGTGGACATTGTGTGGACAGGATGGACTCTAGAGACACGTGGGGCAGAATCAGGAGGAAAGTTTAGTGAGGCCCATTTTGATGCAGAGATCGTCTCACTCTGTCTTTTATACTTTTCACAAGTGGTAGGGAGAGATTCTTGCTGGGCAGTGGCGAGTTGCCGAGTGACTATTGTTCACCATCGTTTGTTAAATGCCTTGTTAATTTGCCTCATTAATATGCAGGTTCCCATCTCGACAGCAGGAAAGCCTGACAAGGAAAACCAGATCGAGCACCTGGTGGAGTCAACTCATTTTTTGCTCTGAATAAACTCCATGTTGGAAACCAGGCAGCAACATCTCCCTGGGGACCAGGCACACACACCTCCAATCCACGGAGATTAGCATTTGACCTGTGCTCATGAACCCTTTTGTACATCTCTGAGCCACTTACCAGACACATTCTACTCTACAATACTATACCTCAGGCTGCCTCGGTAACTCTCACTGTAACACTACAGTGAGGACACTGTGTGCTCAGGGATGTACAGCCAGTTCATGAACAGACCAGGCTGTACCTCTGGGCTCTTTGTTCACTCACTCTGAACTGCCCTGGATGCTCCCAGCATCGCCAACCTAAATTGATATTTGTGCTTTGCCTGCTCCCCCCAAATGTAAGAGACACCATTGGGGTGTGGGGTGTAATTAATTAGATGGGTTTGGTCAGATACAGTGAGGGAACACGCAACCCCCTGAAACAAAAAAAACCATTGCGTCTTCGACTTAGTCAAAAAAATCAAGTTTTATCGCATAGTTTCAGTTTCATTTTTAAATTTTGTGAGTTGACCTGAGATATGTAGAAATATACTTGTTTAGACATTTTAATTAGATGGTTAGTTCCTGGAGGTGAACAGTTCATTGCATTAGAAAAAGAAAGAGTAGGAGAGGGAATTTAAAAAAAACCTGTTGTTTAGTCACAGGAGTCCTGAATCAGAGAATGATATATAAATATCAGACAGTGTGCAGATTTCGGTCAGAGAGATGTGCTCCTTAGCAGCAGAAGTGCTTTAAGAAGGGAAGTAAAGGATTTCAGGAATAAGCCCTGAATTGCTCAGAATAAAACACTGATAGCAGAAGGCTGTGAGGTTCAAGGAACCCACTTTAAATGATAAACAATACCATTGTTTAATCAGTTTGCTTAATGCTCTTAGGAAAAGACATTTAGTAAAGAAAATAGTATCAGGTGACTATGGAAATTTGCTGGAAGGAAACCAATTGCAGCTGTGCCAACTGAACAGGGAGCTTCAAATTAGAAACAGGATTATCGTTCCCCAAGGTCTAATTATCTGTAAAGTTGTTTAGGGTAAAATGGTTGAATCTTTCTGATATTTGTGAGAAGATCATTTCGAATAGTTTTTATATTGAATAATTTAGTTATTACTTGGCATACAATAAACTCTGCTGTTAAAAGATTCCAACATGCCAGATGTGGATTTACTCTCAAACACTGCCCCCAATCCACATTCTCCAGTTCCTGTCTTATATTGTAGAAGTTAGCATTCTCCCTGTCTAGTACTTTCACCCAAGGACTACTCTTATCCTTTCCATGAGTAATTAAATCTTATTGAATTATGGTCATTGTTCCCAAAATGCTCCCCCTCTGACACTTCAAACACCTGACCAGGCTCATTCCCCAATACTGCATCTAGTATGGCCCCCCTCCCATTGGATTGGACTATTTACATGTTTAAATTCAATAAAGGTCTGGAATGAGAGTCTAATGTTGATCATTGTCACATTTAAAAATTATAATCTGGTTCATTAATATCCTTTAAGGGAGGAAACTGCCAACCTCACCTAGTGGGGCCTACATGTGACTCCAGACCCACAGCAATGTGGCAACATCTTAACTGTTCTCTGGGCAATTAGGGATGGACAATAAATGCTGGCCAAGCCAGTGAAAACCTCATCAAATGGAAAAACATTTGATACAACCCTGTCCATACAACCCTGTCATGGTGGACGCTGCAAGACATGTCAGATTGTGGACATAGATACCACTATCACCGTGTACATGGCAGGTACTCATGTGACTCAGCCAACGTTGTCTATCTTATACGTTGCAGGCATGGATGCCTGGAGGCAAGGTACATTGGGGAAACCGAGCAAAGGCTACGACAACGGATGAATGGGCACCGCACAACAACCAACAGACAGGAGGGTTCCCTCCCAGTTGGGGAACACTTCAGTGGTCCAGGACATTCAGCCTCGGACCTTCGGGTGACCATCCTCCAAGGTCGACTTTGGGACAGGCAGCAGAGAAAAGTGGCCGAGCAGAGGCTGATAGCTAAGTTCGGTACCCAGAGGGAGGGCCTCAACCGGGACCTTGGGTTCATGTCACATTACAGGTGATCACCATTGCACTACACACACACACTCACACACACACACGGACACAGATACACACAGACGCGCACACAGACACCCACATACACCCTTATAGACACACACACTCCCACACATGCACCCCTCACAGACTTAAGACACTCTGCACTCACTATACACACACACTTTCTCACACTCACAACCCCCACCCCAGACACACACCCACACACACAAAGACCCACATGCACACATATATTTTGTGGGGTGAATTTGTACTTGCAGAGTTACATTGCACTTTGCTCAAAAACTGCATACATTCATGTAGAACTCTGAGCTCAAAAACTGCATGAATTTATGTAAAACTCAGTTATCTCACTTTTTAGATTAGAATCAATCTAAACATAAGGTCATAGACAGAGAACACAGCGGGCTAACACCTTCAACATATTGTCTCGCTATCACCATTGTTAACAGCTCACCCGAGAATGCAACTTTAAAAAAAAGGGTTTTGTGATTTACACATGAAAGAAGTGAAACTATCACTGTATTCTAACAGATGGAAGGCTTAACAGACAATCGATTCTTCAATGTATAATTTCAGTTACATCACACTGCAAATTTTTGCTATAAATTCTGTGTTACGATTGAGCCTTCCACAATCACCTGATGAAGGAGCGTCGCTCCGAAAGCTAGTGTGCTTCCAATTAAACCTGTTGGACTATAACCTGGTGTTGTGTGATTTTTAACTTTGTACACCCCAGTCCAACACCGGCATGTGAGGTGAGGTGATGGGGGGAGGGTGAGGTGATGGGGAGGGGACCTTTGGATTTGATATCAAAACACAGTCCCACTTGCCCTCTCAGGTACACATCAATGATACTCAGAGACAATATTGTGAAAATACACAAGAGAGGTCACCCAGCTCTTCAATCCTGACACCCCTCATTCTGATGATGTGTAAACATTGTAAAGTAGCAATAGGTTAGTCAGCAAGCTCATCGCTGCATCCAATTAGAGAGATTTCAGTGCTCCTGCTCTGTACAAACTTGTCAAATTCCCCTGATGATGTAAAAACTGCCCCGATGCCAAACAGACATGTATCTGGCAGACTCTAGAACCTTGGACAATGCGGGGTAGGTTCTAGAGAAAATACCATTGTTACTGGTTCAATCGTGATAAATAGTTTGCCAAGAAATCTCTATGTTTGGACCCGGAATCCTATTTACTGTGGAGAAGGGATTTTCTTTTTGTTACAATCTGCAAATCTCTCCACCAGTTAATCAGCAATTTAGCTTCAATAACAAAAGAGTTTTTATATGAAAAGAGGGCTTTTCGTGACTGCAACTTTGTGTGACTGTTAGTTTAAAAAAAAAACGAGGACTCAGTGATTCAATGGAATGGGAGATTAAAACCAGGACAAAGGTGAGTCCGAATTCAGCACATGGGTTTTTACTTTTAGAACCCGGTTTAATAACCCATACACAAACAAAAAAAGAGCGTTCTCCTTTTCCAATCAGCACCACAATGGATTATTTTCCAATTGGCAATTTTATTCACCATAGGATCTCACACACACAGTGGGCGCCTGGTGTGGGAAGATATTGCAATGAAACTGCTGGCAGTTATGTTCCAGTGTTGGTACAGAGTATGCTGCTCTTTTACAGGGAGCGCGGCACATTGTTTACAACCTTTACACATTATTGAGGGAAGAGGAACTGTGTCAGGTTCTATCTCGCTCCCTGAAACCTCTCGGTGCACACCTCTGAATGTACTGTTCTAGAAACAAACATTGGTGCACCCCTGTGAATATTGGCAGAGTACTGAGAACAATTCCTGGGGATATCGTGCATTCCTGGGAACACTTCATCTTTGAGCATTGCCTTTTAGCCAGCCCAGCTTGGTTCGCTGTTCAATGAGGCGAAAGTGAGGACTGCAGATGCTGGAGGGAACAGAGTCAAGATTAGGGTGGTGCTGGAAAAGCACAGCAGGTCAGGCAGCATCCGAGGAGCATATTCCTGATGAAGGGCTTCTGCCCGAAATGTCGATTTTCCTGCTCCTCGGACGCTGCCTGACCTGCTGTGCTTTTCCAGCACCACTCTAATCTTGACTCCCCATTCAATGATGCTATGGCTGCTCTGTGACCGACCTCCGACCGACCGACCAACCTCACTTCATTCCCATGTCCATAAAATGTCAGACAACAACTAGCTCACCTCACCTCACCATTTGGTCTTCAACTGCATAATCATCAATGTCTTTGGGATTTCCATTGACCAGAACTGAACTGGACTCATTATATAAACATAGTGGCTCCAAGAGCAGGTTAGATGCTAGGACTCCTGCAGCAACTAATTCATCTCCTGACTCCCAACAGCCTGTCCATCATCTACAAGGCACATGTCAGGTGTGTGGTGGAATACTCCCCACTTGCCTGGATGGGGGCAGCTCCAACAACACTCAAGAAGCTTGACACCATCCAGGACAAAGCAACCCACACCCACAAATATAAGTCTGTACTATGTACAAGATTTGCTGCAGAAATTCACCAATGATATATACACTTGGCAATAAGTTTCCAAGTAAGGCTGGTGAATGACTTGGAGGGAACAGAGTCACAGAGGTGTACAGCACGGAAACAGACCCTTTGGTTTAACTTGTCTGGATATCCTAAATTAATCTAGTCCCATTTGCCAGCGCTTGGCCCATATTCCTCTAAGGGGGTAAAAACAATGACTGCAGATGCTGGAAACCAGATTCTGGATCAGTGGTGCTGGAAGAGCACAGCAATTCAGGCAGCATCCGACAAGCAGCAAAATCGACGTTTCGGGCAAAAGCCTTTCATCAGGATTCCTGATGAAGGGCTTTTGCCCGAAACGTCGATTTTGCTGCTCGTCGGATGCTACTCTAATCTTGACTTTAATCTGCAGTCCTCACTTTCGCCGCAGTGTGTACTATGTACAAGATGCACTGCAGAAATTCACCAGTGATATATACACCTGGCGATAATTTTCCAAGTCAGGTTGGTGAGTGGCCTGGAGGGAATTCTGTAAATGGTTGTGTTCCCATGCATTGGCTGCTCTTCTGCTTCTAGATTGATTGCAACATCCTTTGGAACATGTTGGCGTGACATTTAAATGCTAGTTTATTTTTGAAACCACAGATGAAAGGTTCCTATTGCAATGGGTATGAGATTGTGAAGCATGAGATTGCAGGATGGGACAACACAAAGCTGGGTGGGAGGGTGAGCTGTGAGGAAGAAACTGAGATGCTACAGTGTGATTTGGATAAGCTGAGTGAATGGGTAAACACATGGCTGATAAAGTATAATGTGGATAAATGTGAGGTGAATCACTTTGGTCGCAAAAAGAGGCAGATTATGATCTGAATAGTGATTGATTGGGAGGGGGGAGATGCAATGAGGTTTGGGTGACCTTTCACAACAGTCAACTTACTCATAGTAAAGTGCACAAGGTGGTGAGGAAGGCAAATGGCATGTCAGCTTTCATAGTGAGAGGATTCAAGTACAGGAACAAGGATATCTTGCTGCAATTAGACAGGGCCTTGGGGAGACCATATTGTGTGCAGTTTTGGTCTCCTTACCTGAGGAAGGATGGTCTGGCTATGGGCCAAGTACAACTGAAGTTTACCAGACAGATACCTGGAATTGCAGGACTGACACAGGAATGGAGACTGGATGGGTTAGGATGATATTCACTGATGTTTTGAAAGCTGAGGGGGATCGCATAGAAACCTATAACATTCTAACAGGGCTAGACAGGGTATCGAAGGAAGGATATTCCTGAGCACTAGGGGAGTCCAGAACTGGAGATCTCAGTCTTAAGAATTAAGGTAGGCCATTTCAGACAATGACGAGGTGAAATTTCTTCACTTCCAGGGAGGCATGGAGTCATATAGCACAACATTTGGTCCAACAGAGAACAAGAACAAAGAAAATTACAGCACAGGAACAGGCCCTTCGGCCCTCCAACTCTGTGCCAATCCAGATCCTCTATCTAAACCTGTCACCTATTTTCTAAGGGTCTGTATCCCTCTGCTCCCTGCCCGTTCATGTATCTGTCAAGATACATCTTAAATGACGCTAACATTCCTACCCCTACCACCTTCGCTGGCAACGCATTCCAGGCACCCACCACCCTCTGTGTAAAGAATGTTCCATATATATTTCCTTTAAACTTTTCCCCTCTCACCTTGAACATGTGATCCTGAGTAATCAAGGCTCCCACTCTGGGAAAAAACCTTCTTGTTATCCACCATGTCTATACCTCTCGTGGTTTTGTAGACCACAATCAGGTCCCCCTCAACCTCAGTCTTTCTAATGAAAATAATACTAATCTATTCAAACTCTCCTCATAGCTAGCACCCTCCATACCAGGCAACATCCTGGTGAACCTCCTCTGCACCTTCCTTGAAGCATTCACATCGTTTTGGTAAAGCAGTGACCAGAACTGTACACAGTATTCTAAATGTGGCTGAACCAAAGTCTTATACAACTGTAACATGACCTGCCAACTCTTGTACTCAATACCCCGTCCAATGAAGGAAAGCATACCATATACCTTCTTGACCACTCTATCGACCTCTGCTGCCACCAACCAGCCCGTGCCAAACATAATCCCAACCTAAACTTGTCCCATCTTGCCTACACTTGACCCATATCTCTCCAAACCTTTCCTATTCATGGACTTATCTAGATGTCTTTTAAACATTGTAACTGTACCCACATCCACCACTTCCTCAGGAAGACCTTCCACACACAAACCACTCGCAATGTTAAAAATAGAATTGCCTCTCATGTCTTTTTTTTTACATCTTCCTACTTTCACCTTAAAAATATCACCCCTAGTTTCAAAATCCCCCGCCCTTGGTAAAAGAAACCTACCATTAACCCTATCCACGCGCCTCATGATTTTATAAACCTCCATAAGGTTACCTCATAACCTCCTCAGCTCCACTGAAGCCAGTCCCAGCCTATCCATCCTTTCTATTTTTAATGTATTATTATACATTGCATCTTCCCATTCTCATTGAAATAAAAATGTAAATGGGTCCTGTAGAAGAGGGATTATCAGACTCCAGCTTGTTGAATTCACACCTAAACTATCTGTGTACTATTTATGTCATTCAGCCTTAATAAAGTTGCTAGTGGGATGAGATATATACCAAATGAAGGAAGTTTATTATCTTCAAAGTCAGCTGAGAGTCATAGTCATAGAGTTGTACAGCACAGAAACAGACCCTTTGGTCCAACTTGTCCATGCTGACCAGATATCCTCAATTATCGAGTCCCATTTGCCAGCACTTGGCCCATATCCCTCTAAACCCTTCTATTTGTATATCCAACCAGATACCTTTCAAATGTTGCAATTGTACCAGCCTCCACCACTTCCTCTGGCAGCTCATTCCACACATGCACCACCCCCTGTGTGAAAAAGTTGCCCCTTAGGTCCCTTTTATATCTTTCTCCTTTCACTTTAAACATATGTCCTGCAGTTTTGGACTCCCCTTTTATATCTTTCTCCTTTCACTTTAAACATATGTCCTGCAGTTTTGGATTCCCCTTTGATATCTTTCCCCTTTCCCCAGGGGAAAGATCTTGGCTATTTATGTCCCTCATGATTTTACAAACCTCTACAATGTTGCTGCTGTAAAGGACATTTGTTAGGCCACTGTTGGAATATTGTGTGCAACTCTGGACTCCTCCCTTTGCATAATAAAAGTATAGTAAATAGGTCAATTAGTACTCATCCATTCAGAGATTAAAGATACATAGAAATAATAGAGGCTTTTCACATCAGAACTTATTCAATTCTGGTATTTAAGTAAAGCTAAGGGAATGCCAGCTGGATCAAAGAAATGCCGAATTATTACAGGGTAGGGAGGGTCCCCATTTTAAATTCTGGAATAGGCCTTACTCAATTGAAGTCTGCCATAATTGGAGGAAACCCTCCACCAGTTTAATCTAGAAGGACAAGGACAGGAGATACATGGGAACATTACCCCTGCAGGTTCCCCTCCAAGCCACTCACCATCCTGACTTGGAAAAATATCGTTCACTGTCACTGGGTCAAAATCCTGGAATTCCCTCCCTAAGGGCATTGTGGGTCAACCTACAGCACATGGACCGTAGTGGTTCAAGAAGACAGCTCACCCCCACCTTCTGAAGGGGCAATTAGGGACGGGCAATAAATGCAGGCACAGCCAGGGATCCCCACATTCCTTATTTTTTAAAAAATCTAAAAGCTAGCAATATCATTTTTAAACTTAAATTGTTTGAGCATCAGCTGCATTCTGGAGAGAGCTTCCCTCTTCCATCCTTTTCATGTAAAAGTGTTGCCCAATTTCAGTCCTGAAAGGTTTGGCTCTCGTTTTTAGATCAAATTGACTGATCCCAGACTCTGCAACCAGGGCAAGCAGTTTCTCCTTCTCTACTCTACCAATTCCTATCAATGTCTTGGGAACCTCTATCAAATAACCTCAAAATTCTAAATTCTAGGAATACAGCTCTTGTGTGTGAGATCTCTCCTCAAAATTTAACTCTTGGAGTCAGGTCATTCTGGTATTTCTAAACCACACCCCCTCCAAAGCCAATAGAACCTTCAGTGCCTAGAACCACATGGGGAGATGACAGCCCAGTGGTATTGGCACTGGCTTTTAAATCCAGATATCCCAGTAATGCTCTGGGGACCTGGGGCCGAATCATGCCACGGCAGATTGTGGATTCAATAAATATCTGGAATTAGGAGTCGAATGATGACCATGAAATCACATCCAATTGTTGGAGGAACAACCCACTGCCACAGTATTGCTAGTTCCTGACCTGCCCTTGTAGCCACTGAATTTATATGGCAAGTCCAGTTCAGTCTTGGTCAATGGAAACCCCTGAAAGACACTGATGGTAATGATGTTCCTTGAGGGAAGGAAATCTGCCATCCTTACCTGGTCTGACCTACATGTGACTCCAGACCCATGGCAATATGGCAGTGAATGCGGCCCAGGCAGCGATGCCCTCGTCTTGTGAATGAATTAAACAAAGCACACTGACTTCAGCCGTGTACTAACTCGGGCTTGGAAACCTTGGTGTGACTTCCACCTGCTTCAAACCAAGTCCCGCGGGTAGACTGGCTGACTTTCCATTTGTCTGTTTTGATAATTTGCTCTCTCCGTTAATGATTACCAACACCAATCCTTAACCCCCACCACCCAGGGATTTTGCACATTCATTAGATTTACACTAGTTAGAAGATGATGGATTCACTCCTTTTACATCCAAAGCCGACTCATTTACCAATCTCCTTTGTGGGTCAATGCTTTGTCTATAATCTCATTACCTTAAACTTCAGCAACCAGCCTTTCAAGGGGGATGTTATCAACTGCCTTTAGGAAATCCAAATAAATAACGTCCACAGATAGTTCCCAGCCACTAAATCACCTCTTCGTAAATATTCAATTCTTATCATTTGTCATGTCTTATAACCACCCACTGGGGTGGCTCACTGTAAATCAGTCCTGAAGTCATACCTAATATTAACTTTGATTCTTGAAATACACATAGTTCCCCAATTTACCTGACTCTCAAACCCACGTTAATAAACAGCACAGACAAAAAACACAGCTAACTAAAATGCTAATTCCCTCATAAACCGCTCTCCCTGCCCTTACACACACACATACCATGTCTCCCTCACTTACACACACACATACCATGTCTCTCTCCCTTACACACACACACACACATACCATGTCTCTCTCTC
>NC_057711.1:11985440-12036873 GCF_004010195.1 Chiloscyllium plagiosum | reverse complement strand
CCGACTTCATACCACGTCTCTCTCTTCCTTAAACACACATACCACGTCTCTCTCTCCCTTACACACACATACCATGTCTCCCTCACACACTCACATACCATGTCTCCCTCACTTACACACAACCATGTCTTCCTCACTTACACACAACCATGTCTTCCTCACTTACACACAACCATGTCTTCCTCACTTACACACAACCATGTCTTCCTCACTTACACACAACCATGTCTTCCTCACTTACACACAACCATGTCTTCCTCACTTACACACAACCATGTCTTCCTCACTTACACACAACCATGTCTTCCTCACTTACACACAACCATGTCTTCCTCACTTACACACAACCATGTCTTCCTCACTTACACACAACCATGTCTTCCTCACTTACACACAACCATGTCTTCCTCACTTACACACACACATACCATGTCTCTCTCTCCCTTACACACACACCATGTCTCTCTCTCCCTTACACACACAGAGTCAAAAACACAGGGAGGATAAATTATTCGCAAAGGTGGAGAAAAACTGAAAAATCAGTCATGCGATCTAACTTCCCAGTTCCATTGTTGTGATATTCGCCTTCACCAGCAAGGTCCTGGGTGTTCAGTTGCATTTCTCTGGAAGCACTGGTTTATTATAAGGGGAACAGACTAATTCAGTTGGAAAATGTCTCTGATTTATCAATTCAAAACTCAGAGCAACTGCAGGAAAGCTATCTCCCTCCCCCCCACCCCCCCAACTTTAAACTGAGTTTCTTACTGCAAACTACAGGCAGCTTCTGCTGGACAGAACAACAGAATACACTTGTGTGTCTATCTCTCTTTGTATACGTGCATCTCTAATGTGTTTCTAGTTCCAACCTGCTCCAGTTAGTGAGAACCCGTGGGCTTCATTGGTAAATAACTTAGTGAATCCCTACAGTACAGAAAGAGACATTTGTGCCATCAAGTCTGCATTGACCCTCTGAAGACTACCCCACCCAGATCTGGCCCCCTACCCTAACCCCGCACTTACGCCATGGGCAATCCACCTCAACTGCTCTGCTCCTGAATGTCCGCACATTGCAAGAAACCACAGTCATTCTAAATATCGAAGTTATTGCTATGAAATTATGCTGCTATCCTGGTAAATTCTTGTTTTTTTTAGGAATGGTATTTTCTCCTTGTAGTCTGCATTTTTTAAAAATAAAAAGAGCCAGTTCTTACACAAGTATGATCACTGCTGGTTCTCTCTGATCATCTGAAGAATTGCAAGACATTGACTCACTCTTCCTTCATTTGTAGAACCCAGTCATTTTCCAACAATTAGCATCTGGAAAAGATACCTGTAATTTCACGGCTTCCCAGTCCTGGCTACGTCAACCTAAAGGGATACTTCCTGAATTGAAAGAATGCTACAAGACATAAACATTCATTTTCTTTGAAACTCTGTAATGGAGACCACCTGGTCCTTGGGATTTGTTCCCCCTTAGCACCATTTAAGATTGGGGGTTGGGGATGGTGGGAGATAATGTTGAGTGTATGTGGGAGGGGTGGTCAGTGGGGGCGGGTGTGGAGGTAGGATTGGAAAATCTACATGATAGAGTTGTGAACAGGAGTTTCAGCTTGAAATTTTAAAATATTAACATTATACAACAAAATATTTGCGATTGATTAGATTACTTAATTAAGATTAGATTACTTACAGTGTGGAAGCAGGCCCTTCGGCCCAACAAGTCCACACCAACCTGCCAAAGCGCAACCCACCCAGACCCATTCCCCTACATTTTACCCCTTCACCTAACACTACGGGCAATTTAGCATGGCCAATTCACCTAAGTTGCACATTTGTGGACTGTGGGAGGAAACTGGAGCACCCGGAGGAAACCCACACAGACACGGGGAGAATGTGCAAACTCCACACAGTCAGTCGCCTGAGGCGGGAATTGAACCCAGGTCTCTGGCGCTGTGAGGCAACAGTGCTAACCACTGTGCCACCGTGCCATCCACCGTGGTTTGTGAATTCACATTTTATTTTAAATGTTGCTTTTCAATTCAGGGAATATGTGTCAAACTCAGAATCCATAGCTAAGAATCCATGCAGATATGATCACCAAGTTTCATGGATATTTAGACAGACACATGAACTGGCAGAGAATACAAGAATATGGACCACGTGCAGGTTGTGATTGGCATAGAGATGGTGGGCCAAAGGGTATGTTCCTGTACTACACTCTTCAATGGCTTACTGTTGTATATTAAATTGATACATTAAAATATTTTTATGTATATCATTAGTGAATATTTACTATATTTCTGTTTGGGTAGTTAATACATTAATGTAATCTATAAAAATCAGAGTCTCAATAGTCCGAAAGGACCATAGGTTGCTTTCTGAGAGAGAGAGAGAGAGACAACTGGTACTGAGTTTAACCTGAGACCATTGCCTCAGGTGAAGGGCAACATTTAGAAACCCATGCTGCTTACATCACTCTGAAAACCAGCTTTCCAGCCAACTGAGCTATCCACCCACCCACTACATCTGTAAAAAAATATATATAGAATCTATGTAAGCTGTGGATTTTTAGCTCTGAGTTTTCACTACTGGCTTCCGGACACAATTTAAAAATTTGCAGAAAATGTGAAAGTATGAGTTCTGAGGAGCACAGCGGTAAATTGAGTGAACATGGACAAGTTGGTGAAATGTATAGGCCAGTGACAGACAACATTTGATGCAGAGAAGCATGAGCACATCATTTTGGCAGCATCAAGCAGAGACAATATTAAATAAAGGGTACAACTCTGAAAGGGATGCAGGAAGAGCAAGCACTGGGAACATAACACAAATTGTTGGGCAGAGCAAGTTGAAAAAATGATTCAAAATGAATACAGGGAAGAATGAGACTAATTGGCTGACTCTTTCAAAGCTTTGACCTCAGTACAATGGGCTGAATGGCCTTCTCCACCTGAGCTGTGCTGTGCAAATGTGTGATGGCAAGAAATCTTTCTTTGCATCAGTTCCAAATTTCTGCACATGATATACCTTTTATTTCCACTAGATGTCAGCATTTACCACTGATACATGAGAGTTGTTTGAATACCATGCCTTTGAGAATTTCTTGCTTTCACTTTGGATTATGGGACTGAGATGTCCAAAGTTTGATCTGCAAACTCTGCATGATGGTTGTGTTTTTGCATTGAATGGATGTCTGCAACCTCTCTCTGCAAGACTTGTAGGCTTCACTCATGTAGGAAGTGGACAAAGTCTCTCCATAAGCCTTCCCCCAAATCTCCCCTCCATCTTAGTAAAGGGACGGGGGACAGGGGACAGAGGTCAGGGGACTGCACCCCCCCCCCACATGTGAGAATAAGAATGAGTGTTGATTTTGGTTCACATAGAATATTCTTGCGAAAGACTTAAGAGTTAGGCTCTGACATAGATCTAACAGCCTCCAAAAGGACTGCTTAGATGTGGCAGTTATCTGTCAATTGGTTGAAAGAGCACAGAATATACTCCGTCACAGATGCCAAAAACCCACCCATAGGGTGAGTTGGTAGCACCAATATTGACCAAGCTCATTTAGTCCTTAAGAACATAGCTAGGTTTGGCCTGGAGTAGGTGCTGGAAGTCGAATCAGGTTGGTAAAAATGTATATGGGACAAGACTGGCATCTACCCAATGTGGAAACTTGCCCAGGTATGTCCTACACACAAACAGTAGGATAAATCCCATCCTAGATTAACATGCCATCAGACTGCTCCTGATCATCAGTTCAGTGATGGAAGGTTCGACGGGTCTCTGTGGGAAATAATTCCACAGATTTACTACTCTAAGAGAAGAACATCCTTCTCAGCTCTCTTCCACAAGGAGAAACAACATTTCCACATCTATCCTGTCAAGTTCCCTAAGAATCTTGTATTTTCAGTAAGCTTGATTCTCATTCTTCTAAATGGCAATGAGTAC
This sequence comes from Chiloscyllium plagiosum, assembly GCF_004010195.1. Taxonomy (NCBI): domain Eukaryota; kingdom Metazoa; phylum Chordata; class Chondrichthyes; order Orectolobiformes; family Hemiscylliidae; genus Chiloscyllium; species Chiloscyllium plagiosum. The sequence goes on along the minus strand of NC_057711.1, from coordinate 12,032,925 downwards.
ATGTCCAAAGTACTGAACTTCTCCTCATACTCAGTATCAGCCTAATGAAGACTGTGAACCATCTCTGGACTGCCCCCAGTGCCACTATACCTTCCCTTACATGAGGAGCCCAAAACTGTTCACAGTATTCTGAGTTTATAATTTTAGCAAGACTTCTCCAGCAGACTATCACCACCAGCACATCTTTCCCTCCATCCCCTTGTCAGTCTGAGGGGACCATGCCCTTCATGAGCTTTTAAGGCTGAGACAGATGTTTAATCAGTAAGATGGGGAAAGGGCAGGAAAATGGGTTGAGGATTGAGATCAGTCATGATCTCATTGAATGTGATGCAGACTCAATGGGCTGAATGGCCTATTTATGTTACTACTTTTTTAAATGGATTGTTAATAGTTCCTGCTGCAACCCCACACCAACCAATCAGTACCCTCTAACCTTGCTGCAAACATTTTTGTTCCTAAGTTTGGTTTTCTTGTGTTTCAGTCCTGATCAGTCCTTTTAGCTCCTTTCAGCTCTTTAAATGAAAGCCACCTTTCAGGCAAGCTAATAAACTGAGGCTCTGGTAGGATGGAAAAGATTCAATGAACACTATTTTGAAGAAGAGCAGAAGGGGGTACCTGAACAAATAACAGGAAAATAGATTTGCCTTGTCGGTAACTCATTGCTGTTTGTGGGAGCTTATTGTGTGCGAACTGACAGCCATGTTCCCCAGAATTGCAACAGTAACTGCAAAGAGGGTAAACAACTTTGTAAAGTCCCCCTATCGTAGGAGCTGTACAAATGCGAGTTCTTTCTGTACTTAACGAACATGGCAACAATTGTCAGAATTGAGAGAGTCTGTTAGTTGAGGCTATTGTGTCTGTTTGTAGCTGCCTCTCCAACCTTCAGTCACCTTACAATCATTCGCCCACCACCAACTGGGACTGTCGTTCCCATTTCTACCACAAGAACCAGGAGCAGGAGGAGGCCATTTTGTCAAGTCGCTGCCTGTACACCATACAATACTGGCTGACCACATGCTTCAACTCCACTTGTCCCATTCCTTAAATACTTTCAACGATAGAGCATCCACAACCAGAGCAGGTAGTCAATTATATAGATGCGGAACCCTGAGGGAAGAAACGCTTCTTCATCTCAGTCCTCACCTTCAGACCGCATGTCTGTCTTCTAAACTCGCCATCCAGGGGAGTAAGCTTGGTGTCTGCCCTGTCAAACCCATTAATGTACCGAGTGGGAATTGTCACAAAGCTGTTCCTTTTCTCAAGGATATGGTGTCCTTGATTTTTTTTCAGCAGGGTTGTAAACAACTCCCAGCCTCCAAGGTGACTAGTTTGGTTCCGAGATCAAAGGGTATTTGTTTATACGTAAACAGATGAGACTTCAGGCCAAAGTGGTCATGTTTTATAAGTGACCTGTATAATGAAAGGGGAGTGGTCAGCTCTCTAGCTGAGCAGTTCAGTCCAGAACTGGCTAGAAGTTCAGCAGTGGACTATGTGAACAGGCTGCAAAAACTCTCTCTCCTTCTGCCCTTCTAACTTCAACCTGTGAGCCTTTGTTCCATTTTTACTGATTTTAAGGGGGTCTGCTTATTGTTGTGTATATTCAGAACAGCATAATTAAGTCGAGTTTGGGTAGATGGAGTTCTGTAGGGGCTCTTTATTCTGTTCTTTGCGTTTGTGTAATTTTGTGAATAAATTTTTGTCTGTTTTAAAACCTGGTAGTCAACCTAACTAATGTACTCTGGGTAATTTTCATTGTACATTTACTGAAACAAATTACAAAGTTATGGTCAGGGTTGCCTGCTTAAGAATGTTTTGAGTAGTCCATAACAGAATTCAGATCTATAAGTAGCAACTTACCCTTTCATGCGTGGACATGAACAACTGCCCCTCAACCCAACTGAATGGCACCGGCTAAGAAGGAATTTCTTCAATCTTTGAATCAATATCAGAGATTGAGCAGAGTGGCACTTTTGGACTTGGGATTAAGATCGATGCCAACAGTGTGGGTTCAATTCCCACTCCAGCTGAAGACATCATGATAAGTCCAGCCTTCATCACACCTTGGCATCATGATGACCCTCAGGTTAAATTCAAAAACAGTGATCTCTCTTGCCAGACTGTGGGTGGAGGAGTAAGTCACCACTCCAGGAGTGTTGTTAAGGAGGTATTTAACCATCAATAAAACATCAGATTTTGCATGTGCAGGTATACATTTGGGGTAAAACAGTAGGAAAAGCAAACCAAAATATTGAAAATCTAGTGGTTCCCACTAAACTTGCCTCAAAGAGCAGTGAATGCGGCTTGGACTTCTAAACAAGCCATTGCTGCTAAAGCATTGGCTTAATCTTGATGGGAGATATCTCCAACACATTGCACTCAGAATTCAGGGGTTTTCTTATCCCATTCTGCTTGACTGTGTTTTACACTAAACTGAATGCCTGCGCTGTAACTGTAATATGTTTGTGTACTGTAATCAGGATAGGTTTTGGCACTGTAATTTGTTGACAGTGGTAGGTGTGACAGGGGTGATGTGTCTGAGTCTAGACCTATAGTTTATTCTCTTAGTCAATGGGATTTGAGAACTGAGAAATCAGGATGATGGTGCGATTTAATCTTTTTTTTCTGGGCTGGGAGTGAATGTATGTGGATGTGGTGCCAATCGAGTTTTGGCTTAGTCCTAGGTGCTTCAGAATGTTGTTGGAGCTGCACTCATCCAGGCAAGGAACCAGGTGAGTTTTTACAACAATAGACATGAGCAGTCATGGTTGCTCTTAAATGACTTTATATTACAGAATGTAAATTCCATCAATAAAAATCTACCAGTGTTCGCCTGGGCCTTGAGATAATTTGCCCAGCAGCATTACCAATATGCCACCATCTCCCCCAATTCAGGAGCAACAGTGTGTACCATCTATAAAATGTACTGCAAAAGTTCCAAGACAACTCCTTCCAAACCCACCAAGGAGGGAATGGGCATCAGAACACAGGAACATCAGTCGCTGCATGTACCTCTCACACAAACACTGATGGAGTGCACTCCTTCAGCCTCAGTCGTGATGACACACAAACAGTGAGCATCTCCAGAGTGACTGGCATTCACAGAATTGTATCCTGACAAGGAGTTAATTGTATTGTGACAAGGGGGATGAGAAGCTTGGTTTGAAAAAAAAAAACAAATCTTAACAGGTTAAGATAGCTAGCACCATCAGGCAAGGCCTAAAGGTTGAACAGTCTACATCCAGGTTCTCTTCCATCTTTAGAGTTTGCTCCTGGCCAAACAATAAATGAAGTGGGTAGCTTATCCAACGGAAGCAATATGACACACCTGTGAACAATCCAAGGGTAACAGCTCCTGATACAGTCAGCTCCTGATGGCACCCTGTCTCCCACCAACCCCTGGACAACGACAGAGGTGAGGGTGGATATCCTATAATAGCTTAAGACAGGTTAGACGGAGCAGCAGGACTCAGTCTGTGGTTCCATTAAATTCCTGTGAACATGACCCTGAGGGTAATCTGGGGTGGAGTGAGGTGGGGTTGGGGACATGAATTCAAGATTACAGGTAAGCTACATGTCTTAACAAAAATGGAGTACAACAATCCATATAATGGAAGCTGCAGAACCAGATTCAATTATGTTAATGGCTACACTTTAGGGAAAAAAAGAATACTGAAGGAGAGGCAAAATATGGGAAAAAGGCAGGAAAGTGGAATTAAGGATGCAGATCAGCCATGACATCACTGAATGGTGAAGCAGATTCGATGGGTTGAATGGCCAACTCTTAAAGCTTTTGGTCTTGTGTTCAGGGTAGCAAACAGCCGCTACCGAACTTGATTCCAAATTTATTCTTGTTCATTCCGGTTGACAGCAACAATATTTGAAAAGAACTGGATGCAGACTGGCTCTATATAAATGTAAGTTCTTTAAGCTGTATTGCTTTCATATGAAAATGTTAGTGACTTGCATTTAAGCAACAGGGCTATTCATCCTCTCATCCATTATTAATCCTCACTGAAAGAAAATCCAAAAAGACAGGAACAGGTCATCTCAGACCCCCCTGCCCTCAGACAAGAATCCCCTGTTGCACCAGGTGACAGTTCCTTTTCGCTCTGCCAAGCTTTCTAATTGAAGCTATAATCGCACCATTAACTGATGCTCGCTGGGGACCATGTTTAGATGACATGGATGGCTTTGCTTTTCCATCATGTGACCTTTTATTCACTACTTCCAGAGCAGAGTTCAAACACAGATCATAGAGCACCAAAGGGAAACAGACCCTTTGGTCCAACTCGAACATGCCAACCAGATATCCTAACCTAATCTTGTTCCACCTGCCAGCACTCAGCCCATACCTCTCTATTCGTATACCCATCCAGAAGCCTTTTAAATGCTGTAATTGTACCAGATTCCACCACTTGCTCTGGCAGCTCATTCCATACACGCACCACCCTCTGTGTGATAAGATTGCCCCTTAGATCTCTTTTATATGTTTCCCCTCTCACCCAAAATCTATGCCCTCTAGTTCTGGACTCCCCACCCTAGGGAAAAGGTTTTGTCTACTTACCCTATCCATACCCCCCATGATTCTATACCCTCCCTATTCGTATACCCATCCAGAAGCCTTTTAAATGCTGTAATTGTACCAGATTCCACCACTTCCTCTGGCAGCTCATTCCATACACGCACCACCCTCTGTGTGAGAAGATTGCCCCTTAGATCTCTTTTATATGTTTCCCCTCTCACCCAAAATCTATGCCCTCTAGTTCTGGACTCCCCACCCTAGGGAAAAGGTTTTGTCTACTTACCCTATCCATACCCCCCATGATTTTATAAACCTCTAAAAGGTCATGTCTCAGCCTATGACACTCCAGGGAAAACAGCCCCAGCCTGTTCAGCCTCTCCCTGTAGATTAAATCCTCCAACCCTGGCAACATCCTTATAAATCTTTTCTGAACCTGTTCAAGTTTCACAAAATCCTTTCGATAGAAAGGAGACCAGGATTACATGCAATATTCCAACACTGCCCTAACCAATGTCCTGTGCAGCTGCAGCATGACCTCCCAACTCCCCTACTCAATGCTCTGACCAATAAAGGAAAGCATACCAAAATGCCTTGTTCACTATCCTATCTACCTGTGACTCCACTTTCAAGGAACTATGAACCTGCACTCCAAGGTCTCTTTGTTCTACAACACTCCCCAGGAGCTTATCATTAAGTGTATAAGTCCTGCCCTGATTTGCTTTTCTAAAATGCAGCACCTCGCATTTATCTAAATTAAACTCCAGCTGCCACTCCTCAGCCCAATGGCCCATCTGATCAAAATCCCGTTGTACTCAGAGGTAACCTTCGTTGCTAGAAGCTTCTCTTTTGCCTCCTTGATACATGTTTGCTTGAACACCGATCTGTGTCATTGTGTAGATGTGTCATGCAATTTCATCAGCCCTTTTAATTCAAAAGCAGTCAGGAGTCCACTTCACTTCACTTGTTGAAAAGGGCTCAATGAGGATCTTGAACGTCTCAATCCCACCTGAAATCTACATGCATTTGAAATTATCCATATAAAATATCAACCATTTTATTTGAACACTGATGGTAAAGTCAGTAAGTGTAGCTCTTACAATCCATTAAACAGCAATAATTCATTAAAACTGTACAATTTATTGTGCTTTTCATCAAAGTCCTTTAGATTTTATTAATTTATATCATATATGAAACTACTGTATTTAAGATCTCAGTTAAGTGTCATACAGCATTATAATTCAGTGAATTTCAGTATTAGCATTTACAAAATAAGATCAGAGAAAGCTTTGAATAAATAGTTTACAATCCATTAAATACAGTTCAAGTTATACAGAGAAAAATCAAACTTTGTGCATTTTATAATCAAAGTTATTGTACTCTTTTAAAAAAGCTTGTTTCAGTTTTTTTTCTCTAAAAGTAAAAATGCATTGCAATGTATTCAAGTGAAGCCTGAGATTTGAAGCTCAATTCACATAACATCACTGTGTGGTCAGTGGCTTTTCTGAAGCATTCAATAAGCCATTAGCCTGAACTGCAGCTGACCCATCTAATCCGCCATTGTCTACGTAACAGGTAGATGAGCATTGCTGGTCATTAAGCAAGAAAATTGTATTGGGTTCATATAGCATTCAAGAGGGTGGACAGCTTGCTAAATGTTCACTGCTTGCTTCATTCTGTTTGGAAACAGGGAAGATGCACAACAAAAAATCCCGAGCACTCAATCTGGCCACAACATACTTGAACCATATCTCTAGAAATTGAGATATCTTTTATTTCATTATCTGGCAGCACTTATTGCTTGCTGCAACATTATTAAGAGTCTAAACAATGACCATGAAACTGTTGCTGATTGTCAGAAAGACCCATCTTGTTCACTAATGTTCTTTAGGGAAAGAGAAACTACTGTCATTACCTGGAAGGCCTACATGTGACTGCAGACCCACAGAAATAAGGTTGACTTATTTGCCCTCTGGGCAATTAGGGATGGCCAATAAATGCTGGGCTAGTCACCAGTGCCTACATCCTTTAAATAAGAATAAATATAAAAATATTTTTCAAAAGCCCTTGCTACTATGAAGGTCTTTCAATGGGAATTAGAAAATTTGCAATTGACTGTAGTCAGGGAGAATAACTATGCTTGGTAGATAATTCCTGGGTGACATTGGCAAGTGTTCCATCCAAGCTGCAACAGAAAGCAGTATACATCCCAGTGGATAGCCAACTCAGAAAAGGGACAGAATTGATTCATTCACACACATCCAAATCCTCTGGTACTTTTTTCAATAAGGTCGGTTAAGTGTGTTTGTTACAAACCATTCTCGTCTGTTGTTAACATACAGTTTCTTTTAGTGACATTTGGAATGAGCATTTAGTCAATTAGACTCTGACTGGAGTATTATCGAATTTGCGATCGAGAACTCTGTGTGTAACTTCAAGTCTTTTACTCTGTAGCAAGCAATTATAGCAAAGCCGACATGTTTTTGATCTCTCCAAGTTGGAATAAGTTAAGGTGACATACCTTTTCATTGCAGGAGGGTACGAGAGTGATGGAAAAGGATACAGCACAGGCTTACTGGGTTCATACCAGCAGTGAGAAGCCATTAAGCAGCAAACCTTGGAAAGCTGGTACCTTTCACAGTGGGAGAGAGGTGGTGGTCAATGGAAGGTTTTACAGCTTACCAAAATATTGTTAAAAGGCTCAAGAGTGGGAACAGTTCCAGTGCTGGCAAACTAGTGGTACCACTTGAGGATTATCACCAAAAGTTAACAGAATGGGGTAACCAGAATATAGAATGTTTTTTCTCTCTTAAACCAGAAGACTCACCCTTGGGGGAAATCAAGTCAATCAACAACATGATAGACTGGAGGTACATCTTCCATTTCAGTTATAATATCTCTACTGGTCAATACAGAGAAACTTAAAAAGATAACATCATCAGAATTAATGGTTCAAAGGAGGACTGTTTTGGAGAATTATTTTTCAGAAAACTCAACTTCTATGCAAAGAAAACAGGTGATAGCTTACCAAGAAGATCACAAGCGAGGTCTTCCTGCTTCCCTCGTCCCGCTATGGAGAGGAACTCGGGAAAAGCTTTCAAATAAAACCTTCCAACACCAATAATAAGAGCATATTTGAGTAAATTCAATTAGCCAGCACACACAGAAACTAAACTACTAATGAGGCCAAGACAAAGAAGTTTGAGAAAGAAGTTCAAAATGTTGGTTAAACATTTGGAAATAGAGTGAACTATACTTTGACTTTAGTTTGAAATACAAGCTTGAGTTGTTCCCAAAACACAGATAAACTGTAGTATGGCAGATATTCAACTTGAACTGAGTTTGGAAAATGTTTAACAGGGAATAACAACAAAAAGATACAAGATACATTCTTCTGCTCTCAAGAGGATTTAAAAAAAATTTGAAGGTTTTAAGACAATTGGAATGTGAGTGAAAATCAGAGAAAGCACAATCAATTTTAATAAGGTCAGTTTGAAAGTCAGGAAATTTCAGTTTCTTAAAAACAAAATAAAACCATAACATGAGATTACCTGGTGCCTTGGGCTACTCCTCTTCCTCAGGCAACTTTCTTTTAATTTCACCACACACCTTCCATATTACTAGGTGTGGGGTTTTGGAATTTAGCGATATCCAATTGAGATTAAAGACTTTGCCTTTTAGAGATTTGGCCTTGACCAGTCAGACCACGTTACTTTCTGAAACAAAGTGCTCAAGATTGGGAGAATCCTCAACTGACTCCGATCACTTGGATTTCTAATTTAAAAAGAACTGTATAAGACAACCAAGCCTGGACATAATTGTGTCTCAAGTTGTGACTGATAAAGAATTTGGTAGAAATTGTGATTTCAAACACTCAAAACATTTTAACACGTGCAGCCAAAAGCAAAGATGAATACACAGACTAGTAGTTTCTTGGGAAGCATCAAGTCCTTAAGAAACTAAATATGAACGGGAGCTGGTCAGTTTCAATCTGGAATATTTTGAGACATGTAATATCTAACAGAATTTAGATTAGATTAGATTAGATTACTTACAGTGTGGAAACAGGCCCTTCGGCCCAACAAGTCCACACTGCCCCGCCAAAGCGCAACCCACCCATACCCCTGCATTTACCCCTTACCTAACACTATGGGCAATTTAACATGGCCAATTCACCTTACCTGCACATCTTTGGACTGTGGGAGGAAACCGGAGCACCCGGAGGAAACCCACGTAGACACGGGGAGAACGTGCAAACTCCACACAATTAGTCGCCTGAGGCGGGAATTGAACCCGGGTCTCTGGCGCTGTGAGGCAGCAGTGCTAACCACTGTGCCACCGTGCCGCCCAACCTAGTAAGTTATCTTTGAAAACCTGAGATACCTAATTGTAGAACATGAACACATGAAAACTTTTAATGCCTGGAATCAGAGAGGAATGATTGATTTTGGTTAACAATGTTCTGAAGATGATAGAAACAGTGAATGTGGTTTGTTTCATCATTATTAGGAATGTTAAGAAATAACGAGAAATATTGGATGCTGGTTACAGTTTAAGGAAAAAAGAGCGATAGAATCTGTTGAGGCTATGTTGGGGAGGATGGGCAAATACTGGCAGTGAGTGCAAAGAGATGTCACTAAACATCAGCAACGTCTGATAATGTGCACAGTACAATCCAGGAAGACCCATTAAAATCTGTATGTCATACCAACCTCAACTGAAGGGACCACAGGAGCAGACACATTCCGTGAAATGGCGGGGAGGGAAAAGAGTAATGTTGTCTGGTCATTACAGATCAATTTACAAAGTGGGTGGAAGAATCCAAACTTTTGTGTTGTCTGGTGGTAAAGTTTGTTCAGAAATCCGTTTATCTATATTGATGATAAAGGCATGTCTTACTAAAATTAACTAACTTCTAAAATAGAATTTTGGCAGAGTCAGAAAAGCTCTGTGGACCTTTTAAAATGGCAGGTGGGACGTGGGTATGGAAGTCCCTCTCCAATTTCCAAAAGATTCAATTTTTACCAGTACAGGAAAGTGAGATTCACACGAACAGGAAACCCAAACTTAGTGGACACATTTCAGCCAAGTGTTGAGCTCAAACAAATCCTAATTTGGCTGCTGCTGGGTCAGAGTCACAGCATGGTTGACAAATTGATGTAAATCAAAAAGTTTTAAGGGAACTTAACATTTGCATATCTATTGCAGCATGAAGATTTTTAAAAATACCCTGATACTTAATCTTTAAAAAAATTAAGCAACCAGCTATAGCTTTGAGAGTTATAAAAGCCCTCTGCCAGACTGTTTTGATCAACAGACAGATTAGAAACAAGCACCAAATCTGTTCATGCTCTTTACTGATTTTGCCCCACAAGGGGTTTGAGCCACAGGTTTTATGCTGAGGGGTGACCGCAGAGGTTTAGAAGATCATGAGAGGCATGGATAGGCAAGGTTTTTTTTCCCAAGGATACGGGAGTCCAAAACTAGGGGAGGTTAGTTTAAGATGAGAGGAGAAAGTTTTAAAAGAGACCTAAGGGGCAACCTTTTCACACAGAGGGTAGTGCGTGTATGGAATGAGCTGCCAGAGGATGTGGTGGAGGCTGGTACAATTACTACATTTAAAAGGCATTTGGATGAGTATATGAATAGGAAGGGTTTACAGGTATACGGGCCAAATGCTGGCAAATAGGACTAGATTGGCATGGATGAGTTGAACAAAATAGTGCGTTTCCCTGTTGTACAACTCTTATGAATATCATTGTGTCTGTGTGTATGCTTGGCTGAGCTTCAAAAGTGAGTGGGGGAGGGGATGAAGGTGATAGGTCAGGGAGGAGAGGGTGGAGTGGATAGGTGGAAAAGGAGATAGGCAGGTAGGACAAGTCATGGGGACAGTGCTGAGCTGGAAATTTGGAACGAGGTGAGGTGGGGGAACCTTCAACATATTGTCTAGCTATCACCATTGTTAACAGCTAACCCGAGAATGCAACTTTTAAAAAAAAAGGTTTTGTGATTTACACATGAAAGAAGTGAAACTATCACTGTATTCTAACAGATGAAAGGCTTAAAAGACAATCAATTTGTCAATGTATAATTTCAGTTACATCACACTACAAATTTTTGCTATAAATTCTGTGTTACGATCGAGCCTTCCACTATCACCCAATGAATGAGCTTCCAATTAAACCTGTTGGACTATAACCTGGTGTTGTGAGATTTTTAACTTAATCCAATGATAGCCTTTTGGATACTTTGGTTGAGGGGGTGGGGGGGGAAATGACTTTTCTGGAAATATCTCTGTACTCTTGAAGAACCAAGTAATACGATTATCACTCAAGAGTTAATACTGAAACAACTAATATTGCAACTGGGATGTAACACTAAATATAGGGAAAAGACAACTGGTCCAGCTGAAACCCATGCCCAAAGTCTGCATATGGGGAAGCAGGGGTGGACAAGGATTATCTGTACAATATGTGATAGCACTAAAAGCTGTCCCAAGTGCAATAAACAAACAATCAGAGCACAAGAAGTCATCAGGTCGCAGCTTCCATTATGACTGTTACCATAATCACTGTGGGACATTCTATTTCCTTGACAACTACCTGTGCAGCTCTGCTTCCAGAGAAACTTCCCCTTATAAAGAAACCCAACTTGCCGAACCTAACAGTAACTTTTGAACAGAATAGCAAGACTCGCAGTAAATGGGCTTACAAATATAATTTTCAAAGGGATATGCTTTCAAAATTCAGAAACTGAGCAGAAGGCAGTGATTCTGCTGGGTTGCTGAATATCTTGAATGTGACCATGCTAATGGCATGTTCCACAACTTGCTTTCAGTATTTAACATTTCCTCACTGCCAAAATTCATTTATTCATCTCTCAAAAGCTAGAAAACAGTTGCGATTACCTGAATATAAAGATTTAAAAGGGATCTGAGGGGCAACTTTTTCACACAGAGGGTGTGCATGTATAGAATGAGCAGTCAAAGGAAGCAGAGGAGGCTGGTACAATGAAAACACTTAAAAGGCAACAGAATGGGAATATGAATAGGAAGGATTTAGTGTTGGCAAGTGGGACTAGATTAGTTTAGGATATCTGGTCGGCATGGACAAGTTGGGCCAAAGGGTCTGTTTCCATGCTGTTTGACTATGACTGTAAATAGCTGCAGATACTGGAAATCTGAAACAAAAGCAGAGATTTAAAATTTTGAATCCAATTATCCAATCATCAGAACTGAAAAGTGATATTTATGTTGATGATGGGACTTGGGAGGTATGTTGTGGTGGTGATGATGGTGAGCAAATAAAAGGGGAGTGAATAAAGAGGCAGTACCTGGATCTGTTCTGTATTGGTTGTCCCCAACACAAAAAGCCCATTTTCATCTGTTCACATTTCCCATCACCATCCAGTCAGTATTTATCTTCATCCCAGCTTACCATGAGCAATCCTGTTTACCTCTCCTCTTCTTTCCCCCTCTCTCCAGGCACCACCTCAAATATTCAACTCTCTCCTCTGTACCACCACAATCTCCAACACTCCCCTCATTAGCACAAGTACTATTTTCCAGCTGCTGAACGGTCGCTTAATTCAAAACATTAACTTTGCGTTTTTTTCTCTCTACAGATGCTGCCAGACCTGCTGAGTTTCTTCAGTACTTCATTTCTGTTTCAGACCTCCAGCATTGGCTGTTGGTTGATTTATAATATGATTATACATTCTTGCACAGTATTTGCCCCATATCCCTAAGTCACTCAACAGCAGTGACAAGTGCGACCCCCTCAGACTGTTAGTTTATGTTTCATGGTTACCCCATAGCCAGTCACAGCACTGGGGAAAGGTGAACAGCAACAATAATATGGAGCCCTAAGTGTGGCAATGGAAGAATGGGTCATAGGGTCATAGAGATGTACAGCATGGAAACAGATCCTTCAGTCCAACTCGTCTATGCCAACCAGATATCCCAACCTAATCTAGTCCCACTCACCAGCATCCGGCCCATATCCCTCCAAACCCTTCCAGATATACCCAACTCGATGCCTTTTAAATGTTGCAATTGTACTAGCCTCCTCCACTTCCTCTGAACCAAATTCAGTTAAAGGGTTGGTAGCAACAAAAAGATAACACTTGTGAAAAAGGTAGCGTCACACCAAGCTGACACTCTTCAAAACCATATGGAGTGCTTGGTTCACAAAGTTCTCCCAATATGGGACTTCCTTGCCTGATATCTGGATTTGTTGTGGATTAATTGGCAAGAGATTGACTGCTACGATCAATGGGAGGATGGTGTTCTTTGAACTTTTAACTTCCTTAGTGTATTGGCTTGGTCTGTTTCTCATGTGGCGTGAGGAAGAAAAACAGAGAATAAAAAGGTGGGTGCCAATCAAACTCCCATTGCTAAACCACACAATATTATGCCAGAATATCATTGCCTGTAATCAGCAAGTAAACGTAGGTGCTGAGTTGGAAACGTATTAAGTTACTTTGGGAGAATGTGTGCCAGGTTTTTGATTTAAAGGGGAGGGGTGGGAGGAAAGATACTAGATTCACTTTCCTCCCAAGGTGATCAGATTGAGACGTAACCAACAATTCTGAAGAAAACAGGTCAGAAAATTCTCCTGCCAACTGGCATATTTGCTTCAAATGCAGCCAAATATTTGAGAAGAGAGTTAGGTAATAGTTAGAAACTAAAATCCTCTAATAGATGAGGACTTCTGGATGTACTGACCATATTGCACAAAAAATACAGGTCATTTTCTAGTAATACCCTGTAACAAAGTCTTTAATTTTCACTGTCACTACAGCCATTGGTCTCCCACTGAAATTATTTTATCCTGCAGATGCTGGATTCCTGCAGCGATTTCCATTACAGCCAAAATTGATCATTGCTTTGCTGTATTACAAAATCAATTTCTGCTAGATTCTTGGGTTTTTCTGAGGCCAAAGCCCATATTCTGTCAAGCACTTTACTCATTTGATGGGAGCCTGCCAAGGTGGTAATTTTTACATGCTTTATCGACCACATTGCTGGTTGTGCCTCCTTGCTGGCTTTGTTGCAAACAGGGGCAGTGATTTTCAACCAAAGAGGAAAAAACATGAGACATCCATTGATCCACAGGGATCACAATACCAAACAGTGTTAGACGGCAATGCAAAGAGAATTTCAAATGGTGTTTCTGAATACCACTTCAGACCAGTTGGGATGGGTCCTGAGAAAGAAAAAAACCTCCTGCAGTGTTGTTTGTGGCTGTGATCTGTGAAAAATACCAACGTCACACAGTAGCCAATAAGACCGCCAGTATCCATGCAGACTGGGAAGATGGAATCAAAACCCCTGAGACTTTGTGCTGGCTCCGACGTGGATGTGGATCTCGGAGTCAGACCCTGAGGACTCATTTTCTGGTAAGTGTAAACTTTAATGTGATGGAAGGGCAGACTGGGGAGGACCAACAAACAGAGCATGAGGCCATATTTTAAGGGTGAACCTTCTAAAAACAACAAATACAAATGTGAGGGCGTGAATAACATAGATGTTGGTGAAGAAACAACAGAGATGGTTTATCGAACTGACATACAACCATACAGATGTGAGGGAGGTTGTAATCCAATACCCCCTTGATGGGTTATTTCATTTGCAATGTGAGTCACTCTTCATCACAATCTTGTGAAAAAACATCAGATTAAGAATATTAGAACTCTGTGTGCTTCGTGCAGAAAAAGCGGTGAAGACCACACAAAGCATGTCATTACACCAAATGTGATGGCAAAAGTTCAGTTGTACAGAAGGCCATACAGATGCTCTGGTACTTAAGTTTACATACAAGATTGGCCTTGGTGACATGAATGTCACAGACACTCCCAAATACATAGCCAGGAGCGCTTAGAGCCAGCCAAAACCGAATCTAAACTTGGGAGAAGAGGTTACGTGTGGATGAAGGAGATCATCCAACTACTCTAGTTAGAGCGACAATTTGTGGGATGGAAATTTATCAATAAGATCTCAGGCATCCTTACTAGTAAAACACAGATAAAAGCAGGCTGGTACAGAAACCCCACATGACAACCCAAACACAACAGTTTGACAAAACTTGGAATGTTATTTTAGAAATGGATCTATATGAGGTTACCATGACCCAGGAAGGGTAGGCCCAAGCTCAGGAAAGTCCACCAGCCAGTATCTTCAAGTGTCAGGACAGAATAAAGGCCAAACTTCTCAGGCTGAGGAACTGCTGAGTAAAAGAGGTGACCCTGAGGTCAGAGTGCTGGGACTAGGGTTTGTAGACTGCATCTCTAATCTGTTATTTATTAGATACGATTTGAACAGAATGGTTAAAGAATCATGATTTAAAAAGATTGAAGAGTGGAGGGAAGGAAGTCAAGAAATGATGATGGACTAAGAAATTAGCAAAATTCAGAGAAACTCAAACACTCTATATAAAAAAAAGACTCCAGTTAACCCGTCAAAGTATGGGGACTCCGGCTATTTCTTTGTCACTCTCTCAAAATAGGAGCTTGAAACCAATCTTTACACTGAAGTTGTCAGTGCCAAATAATAAGGCAAGTATCAATTGATTTTTAAAATATTCAAGGCAGAGAGTGAGGAGGGTGAATTAGAGCACTCCTTAAATGAGGAAGAAGTCAACATGAAATTGGAGGATTCCAAGACATTCATTTGGAAGATGCTACACGCTTGCCTTGTCTTTACTCATGCTTGAGATCATGCACAATTCCAGACTCTGAAAAAGATAAACGATCTTGATCCCTAAATCTGAAGATCAGGAATGTCTTAAAAATATTGACAATTTGAGGCCCATTCTAATAGGCCCCATTTTGCTTTGTTTATTTACTAAAATCATGAAGAAGCCTCGTGCTGTCATTCAAATACAGCCTTGACAGAAAGAGTTTCTGGCAGTGGCTCTAGTTTCAAATGAGAACATAGCAATCCTAGACATCATCATCCAGGGAGTACAAAGAAATAGGAGGAACCTCACAATTGTCTTTATCGATTTGGCAAAGGCATCTGACAAAATAGTTCATCAATGTTTAAAATGGATGAATCTATCGAAACCATTTATAACAGTTAGCCAATGATCTTTATACTAATAATTCAACTGGAATCACTTGAAAACTAATCTGATTAAAATTAAGAGAATAAAACAAGACACTCACTCTCCTGTATTGTTCTAGCTTTGAACGTGCTATTACGTATCCTGGAAGAAGCTAGGTCAGGAGCGACTTTGCTATTACATGAGGAAAGAATAAATTGCTCTGCCCTAATTTTTTCAGGTGGCATTGCCCTGCTAAGCAATTCACATACAATGATGTGTAAAAACTTTGAAATTATCTAAGATTTCTGAGAGCACACTGGGTTAACTATCAACATCTATTTTGTTCACAAAGGTAAGACTTTTCCACATAACTTTGAAGGTGGCTGGAATTTGAACCATGAGAAAATCAAGTTTATCCCCTTGGACAGTTTGGAGAAATTTCTTAGCGCATGTATTTATCTGTGGAAGGGTGTTGCAGAAAGTGATTTGGAAAGGTTGAAAACTGGGTCACCAATTTAGAATTGGTTGCGCTCTGCCCAAATTAAAGAAACCGAGCTTCAGAGAACGTGTTGTCCCCAAATTATATGACCACCTTATTCTCACAGAAGCTTCTCAGAATATCTTACATAATCTTGACTTAGTTATCTTACTACTAAGTAATTTCTCCACCTTCCACCTTAGATAACAGATGGTGGTTTATATGCCTGCAATAGGGTTAGAGGATTTGGTTTCCTGAAGCTAGAAGTACAAATCCCAATTGCTATTAAATGGAAGAGGGAATCACTTGAGGCTTCTTGAGATCTGGTAACAAGGGCTTCTTTCCAGTGTTTGAAAAAGATAACTTGCACATCATTTTGAGTTTAAGGGAGCTCAAGATCCTGAAAAACGTTGAGATCCTTACCCTTAAACAGAACACCAGTCCCCCAAGAGTGATCGCCAAACTCCTAGATCAACCTGATCAGTTAACATATGATTGATCGGATCATAAATTACGGTAGTGGAGACATTGAACCATAGAATAGAATCATAGAATCCTTAGTGTTGAAACAGGCTTACTGAGTCCACACCTACCCTCCAAACAGCATCCCACTCAGACCCACGCCACTACCATATAACCCTGCATTTCCCATGGCTCTTCCACTTAGATAGCACATCGCTGGACACTATGGGCAATTTAGCATGGTCAATCCACCTAACCTGCACATCTCTGGACACTGGGAGACAACTAAATGAATTGAATTAAAAAGCTAAGGGACAGGGATAAATTATTTTAAAAATGATCCAGTCTCAAGCTCTTAGATGCGACCAGCACACAAAATCAAATCATTGAGACTGATCAATGGATTGATGTTAAGCTGTAATTTGTACCCAAGATAGATTACATTATCCCAAGGCAGCCTACATGCAGGAGATGCAGAGTGCAGGAGATGAGACACCAAGTTAGAAACATGAGCACACATTTCAGGTCTTTGCCCATTTGTCAAGTATGCATGGATTAAGAGGCACAATAAATTGTTGCCAAATTACAACACAGTATATAGGGGAATACAGTTGGACAACTTAAGGACAACAAAGGCCACCTCTGCAAACTGGATTTTATTTTAATGAAGAAACAACAGATTGCAGTGGTCAATATGATAGTGACTTTTGAGAATGACAGTAAATATTTGGAGTCAAGAGTATGGTGTTGGAAAAGTACAGCAGGTCAGGCAAGATCTGAGGAGCAGGAAAATCTATGTTTGACCCTCTTTCCTGATGAAGGGCTTTTGCTCCTCAGACGCTGCCTGAACTGCTATGCTTTTCCAGCATCACACTCTCGACTCTAATCTCCAGCATCTGCAGTCCTCATTTGTGCCTAATAAATATTTGGAAACAGCATGAACAGAATAGGTGTTGAAATACTGCAACTTAAAATTGAGAAATCAAGGAACTTACAGGAGGAGTGTAATCCTCATGTTTTGTTTTCATAAGTAGAATACCAATGAATCCCTACAGTGTTGAAACAGGCCATTTGGCCTAACAAGTCCACACCAACCCGCCAAAGAGTATCCCACCCAGATCCTATCCCTATAACTCTATCATAAGAGCGAGAGGAAAATGGCTTGAACAGAACAACAGTTTTCTGGAATTTGTAGGGATTAAATAGTTCAAGTCGTCTGCACAAGATCTCTTGCTTGATCATAGACATGATGCTGGAGATTCCTCAGATCTTCAACGACAGGCGAGATAGTAAATCTTCATTTTCATTGATAAATCTTTAGCAGAGAGCTTTAACTTGTAAAAGTAGAGAACCTATATATAAATAATGGGTAGTTATGGTGGAATTATATTTTGTATAAACATAGAACATAGTTGTTAAGCATTTAATTGGTGAAGGGTTTTATTTTGCAACATATCAAATATCTTTATGGTATTTTAATCAAACTGGCTTCCATCCAGTCTTTGTTTCCGACTGATGGGTTATCCTTTTGCTTGGTGAGGTAGTTCCCCTAGCCCCTGGTATGTCCGTAATCCTGTTCTTTTGAGCATCAGTGGTTTTCCCACTGGCGATACTTTATGTTGATGGGCAATGACAAAATCTGGACCAGATAGTTATCGGAGAATCCTTCAAATAGTTAGGAGTTAAGGAGCTTAATTTGTTGTTAATTATATGGAACAGAATTGAGTGAACACCCAGATTATGCACACCTGAATTACTTACTAGGTAAAGGCACTGGCTAGTATACTCCTGAGACAAGGAGGCAGGAATTCCAGGGATTATATACTAACTTAGCTGTAGGAGCTACTGTAGGGACACAACAATTGTTCTCTTACTCTAGAGCTTGGGGCGAGGAGTTAACAGTTGGTATCTCTTTACAAAGGAAGAGTGAATACTTGGGTGAGAGTTACTGAAACAACAACCATAGTCTGTATCTGGTTGAGAAAAAAAAGCACTTCCAGGGTGAAATGTGAAGCTTACTCTGGGTATTTGAGGAAGGAATTTGAACCTCAGCATGTTCTCATGTGGTCACCACAGATTTGATTATTAACTTTATCAGCTGTTTGGTTCGGCTCAATATGTGTCTCATAAATAGTCTTGTCACCTTAAAGAAAAAATATATTTGGGAAGAAGTCAGCCCAAGGCTTCCCATAACAGTCACACTACCTTATTTAGGTACAATTTCAAACTCTTAAACACACTGGAATGCTTCTCTCTTTTTCTAAATGTGCATGCAGCAGCATTGAACAAATTATCCAAGATCCAGACGCCCTCTGATCCCTCCACGAGTAAGTTGGTGTCATTTTGCCTAACATTAACCTCAACAGCACAGCTGGGATTAAGAAATTTGCAGTGTGGACACCTGTTCGTCACCATGCCACCTCAATGTACCACATCAATACATTGGAGACAACATCGTCACTTGCTCCTCAACAATAAGAGATCTAAATGGACTGTAAAACATAAGATAAATGTCAAAAGAAAATTGTGCAAATCTTTTGTCACAATGTACAAAGCGGGTGACGTCTGCTCAAAACAGTTTTAACAGTAGCGTTGATGTTGCATGACAGACAATGACTGACTTTGATTAATCAATACATTAGAACTTCAAAAGAATTTTTCCATCTCAAATAAATATCTGAAAAATTTCTTTTTCTGATCAGATGAACTTTAGCCAACATTTAAACCATAAGGAGTGTATGGCACAGGAACAGAAGGTCATCAAGTATTGCAAACCCTTCAGAAGCGCTCCTCTGCCAACCCTCACCACCCCTGCAGTGCCTTCCTTCAGTTTAGGATAGTTTTATAATTTCAATACAAATTTGTGGAAGACCATACTACAGTGGAACAACAATAGAAGCTCAGCGCTTCCTTTTAGCAGCTCATTATCAAAATGCATTTAAAAAGGTCAGTACAAAAATTTCTACTTGGAGTTGCAGCTTCTCTCAGAACTACCTCTAAGGAAAGCTTATCCAAATTTCCATTCTAAACTAAAAATAAACAATGCCAAAATAAACATCCCGCTGCTGGCATCCAGCATCAGTTGCAACCTTATTGAGCTAGTTCATACATGCCAGAACCAGGCAGTTCACTCAGCAGTCATCAGATGCTTGGTTTGTCACTGTAGAAGGGCGTCACATGGAATATGTAGCAGTGTGTGCAGACCCGGACTGGTTTCATCTGGCCGTATCGAGGTAAGGGAGCCGAATGAGAAGAGCAACGTGAGCAGAAGATCTGTTAAATGAAAAGGCATTTAAACTTCATGTAGGGAAAGGAAATTGGTTAACAGTCAAGTTTTGGAGACTCCCATAACAATTTTGATTTGAAACAGACATATATGAATGGCTCACATAGAATTTACAGTACAGAATCAAGCAGTTCATTCTAAGTGATCTATAGCAATTTGTGAGCAGAAAGCAAGAACAATGTATAGATTTGGATGATTAGCCATTTACCAATATTGATATTCCATGAGTCATCCATACTCCACATTCTTGTAGTCTCTGCTAAAATATTAACTATTTCTCTTTGATTAGCTCATAACTGTCAAAATCATTTGGCCCATGATAGATCAGATTAACTTTCTCAAAGTTGAAATTAAACTTAAACATTTGTAGTTATCTGTTATATCATCCTTTTGCAATCTCCTAATCCAAAAAGATACAATTCTATAAACCTTATGATGAACGCACTGCAATTTCTTGATCTGTTCCCTTTAGCATGCTGGTGTGGAAACTAGCAGCTCCTATCGATTTGCCTAGTTTACCAGATTATTTTCTGTATTGTCATTTGATTTTAATGTTTGAAGTTGACTAAATTCATCACGCCATATTTTAAATGTTCATACTGATGAGAGTAGTTAGACTCCCTACTTCTATAATATCTAAACTACACAATCTCTTCACTCTTTGATTTATAACTAATAATTTTAATGCAGATGTCAGTTGTGAGGCTGTATTTATGGCCAAATTCGATTACTTTGAGGACAAGAACCAACCAGTGAGAGACTGGAGTCAAATGGAGACTAGACAGGGCAGCATTGCTGGAAACCTTGCTTCAAGGGCACCAGTTGAGCTTTTACAACAATTGGGGACCGCTAATGGTCTAATGTCTGGTGATTAGCCCAGAATTTACCAGATTGATTGAATTCAATTTTGCACCGTATGTTACAATTAAAATTTAACTCAAGACCTCTGAGTTGCAAGTCAAGTATCATAATCTATAGTACTCTTGTGCTTTGTAATTTGTTGACACAAAGGTAGGGAAATTAGTTGAAGAGGACAGAAGAGAGTTACAAATTATATTTGACAAATTATGAGAATAGGCAAAGATGTGGTAAGCAGAATATAACGTGCAAAAACAGAAAATGTCTATTTGGGCAGGAGGAATATAAAGGGAGTATACTGTCGAAGTGGTCAGAGATTGCAGAGCTTTGAAATGCAGAGATATCTTGGAGTCCTCATGCATGAGTTACAAAAGGATTGTATGTAGGTACAACAAGTAATTAGGAAAACTAGCAAAGTATTTTCATTTATCTAGAGGGGATTCAAATACAAAGAGTAAGATTATGCTGCAGCTACAGAGTGCTGGTGAGACTGCATGTGGAGTGCTGTGCAGTGCAGTCACTTTATTTACAGAGGGATATAAATCCATTTGAGGCAGTTCAGTTCAGGTTTATTGGATTAATACCTGGAATGAGAGGGTTGCCTCTGAGAAAAGACTGAAAGGCTGGTCTTGTACCCTCTGGAGTTTTACTAGCGTAAAAATAACTTGATTGAAGTATATAGAAAGCTAATAGACTTTGACAGGTTGAGGATGTTGACTGTTAGGGGAGAAGGTAGAAGAAGGGTTCTGTGTTTTAAAATCCCATTTAAAACAGTGATCAGTCAGATTTGCTTCCTCCATGGGTCATGTCTCTTTTAAACTCTCCCTGAAAAGGTGGGTGGAGTCCAGTCCTTGAATATTGTTAAGATAAAAGTAAGAGTCTTGTTAAACAATGAGGTGAAAGGATATCAGGGGAATGTGGGAATGTAGATTTGAGGTTACAGTTACATCAGCTGTTATCATACTGAATAGAGCAGCTCAAGAGGCTAAAATGGCTCTCCTGCTGCTGATTCATACCTTCTTCAGTCATGACACAAAGTTAACATCTTACTCTCAACTCCAATCAGCACACCAGCCAGGGAGAAAAACTCAAACATAAGTCAAGTGAAACTGGTTGTTTTTTTTAATGAATTCCATAACAAAGGCACATGATTGACTTTGAGGCGGGAAACCCATTTCGTTCAAAATTCTCCATCAAGCCCAGTGCTTGACCAATTACCTTTCCACAGCTTCTGCAATGATGCTTCCTTCGAATCACAGTGAACGGTGCCTTGCATGCAGTACAGTAACTGCAGACTTCATCTGGTACCCATTCCGGAGGATCTGTCAGAAACAGGAAAAAAGACTCCATCAGTAACAGGAAATCATGCAACAAATCATTTCACCAAAGTCTGTAATTTCTACCACCCCACCCATAATACTATTCAATGATTTTAAAAAATATATAAATATGGCACATTTGCATTTCACACTATTTTAGAATTCAGAAATAGATGTTTCCCCTGGAGATTTGGAAACTGAGGGGTGACCGTATAGAGGTTTATAAAATTATGAGGGGCACGGATAGGGTAAATAGACAAAGGCTTTTCCCTGGGGTAGGGGACTCCAGAACTAGAGGGCATAGGTTTAAGGAGAGAGGGGAAAGATATAAAAGGGACCTAAGGGGCAACTTTTTCACACAGAGGGTGTGTGTATATGGAATGAGCTGCCAGAGAAAGTGGAGGCAGGTGGTACAATTACAACATTTAAAAGGCATCTGGATGGGTATATGAATAGGAAGGTGTTAGAGGGATATGGGCTAAGTGCTGGCAGATGCGACTAATTAATTTAGGGTAGCTGGTTGGCATTGACGAGTTGGACCGAAGGGTCTGTTTCTGTGATGGACATCCCTATGACTCTAATATAAAAATATCAGGTGAAATATCTCAGTATTCAAAATTTACATGATGGTGCACTCACAATTAGAGGAGGAAAGCACAGAGCAAACTTTCACAAAGCTCTGATTTGATCATAGTGATAGCATTATGCCCAATTTTGGTTGACACCATTTAGAAAATATGGACGAAGGTGCAGAAAAGATTCATCAGAATGGTTCAGGGATGGTGATTCATCTACAAAGGTTAGGTTGGAGAAGCTGGGTTTGTTCTCCTTGGAGTGAAGATTGAGGTGACATTTGATGGAGGTGTACAATATTGTGATAGCTTTAAATCTAAGGTAGACGAGGACAAACTGTTTCTATTAGCTGGTACAAGGACTCAGACACAGATGATATATATTTTTGATGAAGAGATGTCAAGAGAGGTCTATTATTTGGAACATGTGCCCACAACAGTGTTTGAAGTGGGGATTATGAATTATTTTAAAGGAAATTAGATGATCACTTGAGGGAGATAAACTGAGATCTTGGGAGATACCATGGGAAATGAGACTGACTGGTTTCCTCAATACAGGCCTGAATAGACTCAGTCAGCAGAATGGCTTCCTTCCTTGCGATAGATGATAATGAGTGTGCGTACTAAATGCACATGTGTGTGAGGGAGGTGAAGAAAAGTTTCAACCGAGCAAGATCCCTCCTGTACTTTCTCTCTCATTTGACAGTCACTTTACTGCCGCTTCCTCAATAGAAACCTGCAAAGTTTGAAAAGAAAACCAGTTATCAAGAACTGGGTCTACTCTTAATGGCACCCGTGACTATCTGTGGTGAGATTATTCTCTTAAAAAAAAAGAAAAACTATGCCCGGTATACTTGGAATGCAATTACCCCACAACCTCAACTGCACTCATTTCAATTCCTTTTAAGACACTTATTATGTATTCTTCATTTTGAGAAGGTCTTGATCAACACTTGAAGATTTCGATTTGAAATAATTTCAAATGGTAATATTCCAGTTTTCTCAGTGAAAAGAAGAGCTAGCAGTCAAAGGAGCTGCTGAACAGAAGCATTAAACCACAAAAAAAAATCCACATTCACAAAAACAGGTTAGTGCACACGTTCTTTGCCAGGAACAGCCTGTGCCGTGCACGTATTTTTCCAGTTACAGTGAACAAAGCCAAATTATTTGAGGACAGCTGCTGCCAAGCATAAAGAAAGTGCTACAGTGGCATATTTTAGATAAAATCTGCAGATCAAAATAAACAAACAAACAGTCTCACAGTACCACAAGTGTAACATGCACAATTTTAACAAATAAAAGTAGTTTGAAATTAAAATTAACTTTGAGTTCCTGGATAGATTATGGAGTTGGTATAGGTGACCACTGGTTTGAGGCTGGATACAGTCACAAGTAGAACACCAACTTTTTTTTTGTCTGATCGGAAGGTGGATATCACTGGCAATATACACAGCCATTTCAGCTGACAGTTAATGGTCAACCTGATTCTATGGACCTGGAGTCACAGGTAGGCCAGACCAGGCCGGGAGGGCAGATATTCTTGCCTAAAAACAATATATAAAAAAAAAATCAACCAGGAATATATGTGGCCTACTGACTGGAGAACAACCACCAAATTCAAACTCCACAAGAATCCTTTAAAAGAACTTTAAGACAAAAGCAACTTGTGGACACAAATCAATACATGGCTTTTTAGTTTGGGCAAGTGTCAAAATGAATAATGGTATGTGGATAACAATTTCAGGAGACTTCAGCCAATATTACAAATTGGTAGCTGTCAAGTGAAATACAGCAATACATGAAAATTGTGCACTCAGGAGGAAAATGCACACTTTTGGAAGAGCAGTTACATTTAAGTTTGCCTGAATGATTATTGAGGACATGATGGGAAAAGGACATCCACACAATCAGAATCTCTACGATGTGAAGCAGGCCATTCAGCCCATTGAATCCACACCGATCATCCAAAGAGCATTCCACCCAGGCCCATCTCCTACCCTATCCCCATAACCCTCATTCTCCATGGTTAATCCGCCTACCCTGTACATCCCTGGACAGTGGGCAATTTAGCATGACCAATCCTCCTAACCTGCACATCTTTGGACAGTGGGCAATTTAGCATGACCGATCCTTCTAACCTGTATATCTTTGGACAGTGGGCAATTTAGCATGACCAATCCTCCTAACCTGCACATCTTTGGACAGTGGGCAATTTAGCATGACCAATCCACCTAACCTGCACATCTTTGGACAGTGGGCAATTTAGCATGACCAATCCTCCTAACCTGCACATCTTTGGACCGTGGGCAATTTAGCATGACCAATCCACCTAACCTGCACATCTTTGGACAGTGGGCAATTTAGCATGACCAATCCACCTAACCTGCACATCTTTGGACTGTCGGAGGAAACCAGAGCATTTGGAGGAAACCCACACAGACATGGGGAGAATGTGCAAACAAAGGTGGAATCGAATCCAGGTCCCTGGCACTGTGAGGCAGCAGGGTTATCCAATGAACCACTGTGTCACTCCAAATATTGAGCATATTTGCACAAGTTTTAAAAATTATACTGCCCAGATTTATCTGGATAAAAGGTTTTATATTTGTCAAACTCTTTACTGAGAGTTCTAAACTGCTTAGTATTCTAGTTATCAAATACTTATTCATTAATTAAAGCAAATGCTGAATCTTTGATATCTTGCTGTAACAGCAAGTTGGCCTCCTGTCTTTTGGCGTGATCCTAATTAAATTTGAGTTAAGTAATTTGAATGTTAATCATTAAAGCAATAAGGTCACAGTAGCGTTTGAAGATTTTGCTGCCTCTATCAAATGAGAGTGTAATAAATAATTGGACTAATTATTTATGCTGGTCATGTTAGTTTAAATGGGTATTGAACTTGTATGTGCAACCAAAGACCGGATGCACAGGCCTTGCAGCAAGTATAGCAGCCATTTGCCACAATAGCTGGCACAAAGGGAATTGATTACAGGCAGATACAGGATGAGATCCGCTGGATTTGAGTGGAGGAAATAAAGACCCGACTGTTCTGAAGAAGGGTCAGTGGACTCGAAACATGAACTGTTTCGGTTTTCCCCACAGATGCTGCCAGACCTCTCTTTCTCCAGTAATTGCTGCTTTTGTGCATCATAGAGACTTGATTCAATCGTACGCAGTTGTGAAAATTTCCCTGCAGGAAGCAATCCTTTCCGTCATGTTTGACATGGAGGTGAACTTGCAACAACATTTTATGCCATCACTAAGACTAGCTATTTCCACCTCTGTAACAGTGCCTGATTCAACTGTCTAATTTCACCTCTTCCATTCACCAATAAATTTGTAAGGCTACTAATCTGGCCAAGCATTTGCCCATCCTCATTAAGAAGTTACCTCCAGACTGGACTACTTGAACAGATCGCTGAACAGGTTGGTCAGCCTTGAACATTTTACTCTTTGCAAACCGAGGTTATTTCAAAGTCTGTTGTCTGATCCCCAAGTCACACCAAACGCCAGTCACCCACTATCCATGTTCACTAACCCCATAAGCTCCTGGCTATATGATGCTTCAATTTAAAAAGTCTTTATATCCCTCCATGTCTGACCCCTCCTTATCTCTTATTTTCTGTAGCTGTACAAGTTTTCAAAGTATTGTAATTCTGAATTGGGTGCCTTTAGCTGCTTAGATTTTGAGCTCTGAATGCCCTTCCTGCTTCTCTACTTCATTTTCTTCCTTTAAGGCCCGGTCCAAAACCCATCTTTTCGACCAAGCTTTTGATCACTGCACCAAAATATTTCTCTGTGTCAAATTTCACTTGATGTTACTTCTGTCAAGTGCCTTGGGATGCTTTATGTTAAATAGTGATAAATACAAATAGTTGTTACTGAAATCCAAAACAAAACAGATAATTTCAAAATTGAAATTAAGTTTGTTAAAAAATCAATAAGAAGGACTTTATAGATCTGAGAAAACCTGCAATGCACAGTCCCAGGAAACCAAACATATAGAATTAATTGGCATCATTATGGATGGTGCATTTGGCAGGCAGCTCTTTAATAAGTGCCACTTGATCATGATTTATACCTGGCAATCTTTATTCAGTTGACGAGCCAAAAAGGAATTGACGCATAGAAGCACATACAAACAGGAAACAACAATGAGGACCTTAGGAGAGCACTCAAACAAAAAATGATACACAATCGTAGACATAAAGGAAGCAAGAGATGAGAGGGAAAGAGCATCTTTACAAGAAAAAAAAAATGAATGCATAAGGAGAACTGCGTCAGACAGAGTGCATACATCAAGAGGCAAAACCCCCCCCCCTCCCTCCCCCCACACACACGATGATCAAAGGCCAACAGTTTTAGTTTGTCTTTCTACCTTTGAGTTATGTGAAAAAACAACAAAAAACAAGTGCGCTTGCTTGTACCACCTGCATGGAAATTCTTTTACATAATTTTTATCAGTTGAGTTGTTTGTCAATTTAAGTACAATCTTCCTCTTTTATCCATTTATCCTAGCGCAGGAGATTAAGGACACATCATCAGCTGGCATAAGAGACATACCACACTCTCAATAATTTCCTCCAGCTCTTGTAACTTTCCAAGAACCTGGCTACAACTACCAACCCAACAGCACAATGTACCAGCTAGCTTCTCAAAGCTTGCTAAGCTAAAGTCATCGGCTTACCTGGAACTACAATTTAAATAAGAGTTATACCTCTCCATATTCAATGAACGAGTCAGATTGCTGATTAATCATCAAAACAACCTTGAAAAACAGCAGGGATTTGTGGCAGACCAACAAGTTAGATACCTGAGCAGAGATTTGGCTTTTCTACGAATGTCAGCAATGAAATTAAATTCCCAAGCAGTTCCTGACTGATTCTGCAAAGGTTTCAGGTTGAAGATACCCTTCTATAGTAATTTCTGAATTTAGGTTGTTACGATACGGTGGTGAACCCTTCTGCTAATTAAACCAAACACCCAGAAAAGCTCACCTCACATTGTAATCTGTTAAAATATGAGTGACAGAACTCCCAAATTCCACTATTTAAATGAAAAATATAGATTTATTCTTTAACTCTAAAGTAAACATTAAAAACAACTATTTACAAGTCTAAGCCTCCTTTCTCTAAACTGCTTGTTACCTGCCTTCAACTCTATAACAATATATTGTTCCATAAAACGCCCCAATTAAAATTACATCCATTTAATTTTCAAAATCTTACAGCAGCTGTCGTCTCCAGTGTCTGCCTTCCTCTGGCTGTAGATCTCCCTGTATTGTCTTTGGTCTTTTGTTGCAAAGATGTACCATACGAAAAGGTACCTTTGATAGGGAGTGTTTTGCTCGCAGTTACTCTGACGATGGCAGTTGGTCGTTCTCTCTCTGGCTAACTCTCAAAATGCCTGCTTCTTTATACCCCAAACATCGAATCGTCTCATTGATTCAATGTTTTCAAAACATTAAATTCATATTTGATTGGCTTTGAGTATCTTGGGGCATAATTTAAACTGATTGGTTAAATTCGAACTATTGTGAAAACACAGCAACCAAAACTCAGGTATTTGCTTCACAGCCAAATGTTACATATTTTCAATTTTGCAGTACACACTGAGACTGCTAGTCAGACACATGACAGGTGCCTGCAAGCTCTCCGTGCAAAACAGCTTTCACTCTCTCTTAAAGGTACAGCACACGCCTTTAACTCCATAACAAGATACAAACTGACATGATATAGAGTGAACAGGTTAATTTGCTTTTATAAACATAACGTTGCGAACAAATGAGCCATTTCTCACAGCCCAGGAAATCCAGGAGTGCTCTTTAGAGAAGCTGAAGAGTTGTAATGAAAACAAAGTCAGCTTCATATCAGCTCTGATGAACACCTAGACTCAAAATGTTAGCTTGCTTTCTCTCCATGGATATGGCCTGACCCCGTGATGTCCAGCATTTTTGGTTTTCAATACAGATTCCAGCACCCGTAGTAATTTACTCCTGCAACAGTAAAATGCCACTGTGTGCTCTGCTGTGAAGTCCTCAGATAAGATGTGATACACAGACAAAAACAATACTGCATAGTGTCCCAGCTACAGACTAAATGGCAAGATAATCACTTCAAACTCAGCAAATGAGGTTATCCCTTATTCATGGGGATTTGCAGTGACAAAACAAACAAAAAAATTGAGGATACAAAGCCAGAAACTATTCTTCGGGTAAAACTGGGCAGTCCAATTAGTTCTCGAATACTTCATACATAGCTGTTCAGGTGTCCCATATAGTGGGGAAGGACCAAGATCAACTTCCTGTGAGGAATCTTCTGAAGCTAACTGAGCAGAAGTGACTCATCCTGCTCAAGGGAGTTTATACACTTCAAATACTGAATTTTACATAGGGAGTAAACTGATAAAGGAAATAAATTAGTCAAAGTCAGTAAAAATTAAAGTTTCAGTAATTATGAAGACCTTGATTCAATGAGATGATTTGCTTTGTATGGTCAAAGGTGGAAAATCTGTGCTCTTGAATAGTGCCAAGTCAACATAAACCCCTCCCTCAATAACACTTGCAATTTTATTTCAAAACACTGAAAAACATAGTCAAGCAAATGAGATGTACTTCAAAAGAAAATCAATCCACACAACATTTAATGTTTTAAGGCAGCTATTTATCCACTTCCAAATGTTATTACTATATTAAGAAGTGCTCAATACCTCACCTTCAAGGTCCTCATCTCTTGCCTTGTCAGCAAGTTCAGAGGCAGACACACTTTCTCGACATAAAGCACAGTCTTCAAGTGCAGGACTTCTCAATGTCTGGTCACCTGAAACAAAGAAGCCGACGGTATTGGAGAAAACTCAGTCAAACTTGTAAACTCAACGAATGGTTTTTATACTTATATACTCAGTTATAGAACAGGGTTTCACTGTTGCCCTTATTTGGTTAGCTCTTAGCTTGATGGTTGGTTTGCAATATAGAGTGATGCCAACAGCATGGATTCAACTCCCGCACAGGCTGAGGTTATCATGAAGGACTCTCCTTTTCAACCTTGCCTCTCACTTGAGGCATGGTGACCCTGACCATCACCAGTCATCTCTTTCTAGTGAGACAGACCTATGGACTAGTAAGGAGAAAGTGAGGACTGCAGATGCTGGAGATCAGAGCTGAAAATGCGCAGCAGGTCAGGCAGCATCCAAGGCACAGGAGAATCGACGTTTCGGGCATAAGACCTTCTTCAGGAAAGGCTATGGACTAGTAAGACAATGATGACTTAACCTTCACCATTTTTACCTAGCAACTCAGGTTTTCCTCTTGGTAAGCCTGCAAGCTTTTCACACTGTAGTGTCAGCTGTAGCTCAGTTGAACTCTTGCCTTCGACTCTGAAGGGTCTGAGTTCAGGTCCTACTTCAGGACTTGAGCAGAGACATTCAGACAGACAGTCAAATGCAATTAGATTGCTGCCCGGTCAGAGATTTCATCTTTCTGGTGAAATGTCAAACTGAGGCCCAGTCTTCGATGAATGCAAAAGATACTATTTCAAAAAAAAAATCAAGAGCACTCTTCCTAGTGTCTTGTCGAATATTTATTACTCAGACATCACAGAAACAGATTTTCTGGCTATCTCAAAGGAGGCAATGGGCAAGTGGCATTAATGTTGGACCCAGGTAATGTTATGTAGGCCTGAATTAAAATTCAACTATTGAATTCAATAAATATCTGGAAGAAGAGTCCAATAAGAGTCTAATCATGAAAACAAGGTCGGTTGTCAGAAAAATCTATCTGGTTCACTAATGTTCTTTAGGAAAGGAAACTGCCACCTTTACCTGGTCTAGCGTGCACATGATTCCAGACCCATAACTGTCTTCTGATCAATTAGGGTTGGGCAATAAATGTTGGCCAAGCCAGCAAAGCTCACATCCCATGAATGAATTTTTAAAAAAAGTTCTTCCATGCTTCCAATATTCCAATAATGACAACACGTAAGAATCAGCTCATTGTGTTCGACGTGCTTTAGTACATTCCCCAGTCACAACAGAAATATAGCAATTCCTATTTCTTCCTTTTGGTAAAAGAAACTTTATGCAATTAATCACCATCACACTTTTTTATTTGTAGTTACCTATTTAATTATAGTTTGTGTTTGGAGATCAGAAAGAGCCAAAAAGAGCACTCTCCACTCTTTTTTTCTTGCAATTGCTGTCCATTACCATTGCACTCTGTTACCTGGATCACATGTGGGAAACTAGATGAAGTTCTCAAGAATAAAAACTTCTAGGCAATCTCCTTACAGTGACTGAAGTAACTCAATAATGTGCATTCAGCAATGGTGAAGTCTTTCACTACTGAGATTTGCAGAAAAAATGAACGCCATTGTATAGTGCTCAAACTTTCCTCAGCATCCTCTGGGCCATTGGAAAAGAGAGGTTTCTCACATTGCAACACCCTAAAATACAACAAAATGCTTTTTTTCTGCGGGAATTCAAATCATTATTAGTGCTGTCTCTCACATGGACTCCGCTGACTTAATGAACCTAGCCACACAAACGGGTTTTTTTCAGACTGAAACCATAGGACTTTTACAATAATCCACCATCTGCTGTTGGAGTGCTCGACCCCAATCACTAATGACTCTAACAGAAACCTTTGTGCAGATTAGAAAAGATATTTTAATTGAAATTTAAATTTTGTTTTAGGATATAGATTGCTTACAATCCAAAAATAAAGTCGATTAGAGATTTAAAAAATCTCTCCCTATGATAGTCACTAATGGATTACAAAGAAAATAGATTTAATAACATAGTACGCAGGTAAACATCCGAACTGAAGAACATTTTGCGGTTCAATAAGCTCCTATGCACAGAAGAGATGTTAATGTTACAGTCATAAATCTGTTCCCAAAGTTAGCTGATTACCTTTTTTCTCTGTCCTGCTGCCCTCATATTGTAACTTAGTTGCCATGACTTCAAATAGGGTTTTAAGAATGCTTCGCAGGTCACTTGCATAGTTAGTCTGTAGTTGATCAGCAACACCTATAATGTTGACAGAGAGATTTTGTTTTTAAAATCTAAGCTTACATAATTTTCTACTCATGGATGAAGTCACTGGATCTGGTTGTGATGATGACAAAGACACCGCAAGGGGTTATAGATAAGTAGTGATTAAAATCTGGCTGATGGACATTAATGTTGAATTGTAAGGTCATGCATTTTGGCAGGAAGATTCAAAAGGCAGATTGGTATTTCAATAGAAAGAGATTCCAGACTAGTGCAGCATAGAGGGATCTGGGTGGCTTCTGCATAAAATGTAACAAATGTTAGCAATGCAGGTACAGCAAATAATTAAGGCAGCAAATAGAACGTTTTTCTTCATCACTCAGGGCTTTTAAAAACAGGGAAGTCTTGTTACAGTTCTACATGTGATTTAGTCCCCATATTTTTCAGAATGATCTCAATGGAGGCACGTCAAAAGAGATTAGATTAGTTGGAGCACAAGGATGAAGGGGTTAACTTATTAAGAATGGCTAAACAGGAATTAGAATTTAGAAGAACAAGGGGTGATCTGATTAAAACATTGATGATCCTGAGGGAGCTTGACAGATTGTGTGTTGAGTAAACATTTCCATTAGCTAGGAAGTTTTGAATTAGGGAGATACAGGCATTGAATAAGGGTACACTCATTTAAAAATCAGAAGTCACACAACACCAGGTTATCGTCCTACAGGTTTATTTGAAATCACAAGCTTTCAGAGCGCAGTCCCTTCGTCAGGTGACTTCACTAAACTTGACTAATGAGTTAAAAATCACACAACACCAGGTTTAATTGGAAGCACTAGCTTTCAGAGCGCTGCTCCTTCATCAGGTGGTTGTGGAGTACACAATTGTAAGACACAGAATTTATAGCAAAAGTTTAGAGTGTGATGTAACTGAAATTATGCATTGAAAAATACCTTGATTATTTGTTAAGTCTCTCATCAGTTAGGATTACAATGTTAGTGTCACTTCTTTCATATGTAAATCACAAAACCTTTTTTAAAAGTTACGTTCTCAGGTTAACTTTAACAATTGGTGTCAGCCCAGTTAATATGTTAAAGGTGTTAAGCCCCCTGTGTGCTGTTGTCTGTGCCATAATGTTTAGACTGATTCTAATCTAAAAAATGAGTTAACAGTCTTACGTGGATTCATGCAGTTTTTGAGCAAAGTACAATGTAAGTCTGCAAGTACAAATTCACCCCACAAACGTGTGTGTGTGTGTGCGCGTATGTCTGGGGTAAGGGTACCCATAACGAGGGGGGCCTCAACCAGGACCATGTGTTCATGTCACACAAAGGTGACCACCATTGCACTATACACACATAGATACTCACACTCACATGCACCCTCTCTCAGACTTAGATCCCTTCACACACACACATTCACAGACACTCACAGCCCCCCCCCCCCCTCCCAGACACACATAAACATATGCACATGCAAGTTTGTGGGGTGAATTTGTACTTACAGAGTTACATTATACTTTGCTCAAGATCTGCATGAATTCATGTAAGACCCTGTTAACTCATTTTTTAGATTAGAATTAGTCTAAACGTTATGGCACAGACAACAGCACACAGGGGGCCAACACCTTCAACATATTATCTGGGCTGACACCAATTGTTAAAGTTAACCTGAGAATATCACTTTTTTAAAAAGTGCTGTGATTTACATATGAAAAAAGTGAAACTAATATTGTCATCCTAACAGAGGACAGACTAAAACAATTGAGGTATTTTTCAATGTATAATTTCAGTTACATCACACTTCGAACTTCTGCCATAAATTCTGTGCCTTACAATTGTGTACTTCACAACCACCTGATGAAGGAGCGGCGCTCCGAAAGCTAGTGCTTCCAATTAAACCTGTTGGACTTATAACCTGGTGATGTGTGACTTTAAACTTTGAACACCCCAGTCCAACACTGGCATCTCCAAATCAAGACTAGTGAGGAGCATCTGTAAAAATGACGATCACTTCCAGAGACCCTGGATAAAATCATGGAACTATTCCTCGTGGACTGATTAGTGGACTACCCATAGATTTGCAATGCAGTGATGATATATGCAATTATAGGAATTGCTGAAAATTATTTCCAACTTTCTGTCAGCATTCTGATTGTTAAGAGTACCATTGTTGTCAATCCACTTCATTTAACAAACAGTTTGCTCAATCACATGCCCCTTGATTTCCTTCCATTTCTGCACAATTCCTTTAAACCTCTACTCCTTCAACTTTGGCAAAGATTTTAATTGCATCCCAAGAATCTCCAAAGTTTTCAGAGTTCTGACCTCTTATTGTGACACCAATCTTTAATTGTCCTGGGCCTTTTGTAGGGAAAAGTGAGGTCTGCAGATGCTGGAGATCAGAGCTGAAAATGTGTTGCTGGAAAAGCGCAGCAGGTCAGGCAGCATCCAGGGAACAGGAGAATCGACGTTTCGGGGATAAGCCCTTCTTCAGGAATGAGGAAAGTGTGTCCAGCAGGCTAAGATAAAAGGTAGGGATCCAAAGACCTGCATATCCTTGGTGGAGTGGGAGGGGGAGTTGAAGTGTTGAGCCACAGGGTAGTTGGGTTGGTTGGTCCGGGTGTCCCAGAGGTTTCCAAAGACCTGCATATCCAAAGCACCTCATCTTCCGCCTAGGAACCCTCCAACCACAAGGGGTAAACTCGGATTTCACCAGTTTCCTCATTTCCCCTCCTCCCACCTTGTCTCAGTCAAATCCATCGAACTCAGCACCGCCTTCCTAACCTGCAATCTTCTTCCTGACCTCTCCGCCCCCACCCCAGTCTGACCTATCACCCTCACCTTGACCTCTTTCCACCTATCGCATTCCCAACGCCCCTCCCCCAAGTCCCTCCTCCCTACCTTTTATCTTAGCCTGCTGGACAAACTTTCCTCATTCCTGAAGAAGGGCTTATGCCCGAAACGTCGATTCTCCTGTTCCCTGGATGCTGCCTGACCTGCTGCGCTTTTCCAGCAACACATTTTCAGCTCTGAGCCTTTTGTATTCAACTTGCAAGGAACACTATGCTGTTATGTACCTGCTCTGCACATCTGTCCAAACTTGAAATTACACTAATACGTGGACTTAGGAAAAAGGGTGTAAATAGCCCACTTTCATATAAAGCTCTATAAAATCCTTCAATTGCCATTTTTGCAGTAGCTGCAGTCACAAAGGAAAGTCTAGGGTATAAGACTCAATTTTGGTAAAACACAGGTAATTTATGGAGAAATGAGAAAATTGAATAATGTATTATCTATTTTACTTAACAGTCCAATTAAAGCACACAACACAAATTCATTTAGGTAGAAAGAGGAGGGCTACAAAGACAGGGTAGGTAGGTCTGACCCTCAGTAAATTAGGCCTCTATCTCAAAATTCAGGCTAATCAGATGATCTAGTTAAAAAGGTAAATGAATGGGCTTTACAAGGTAGATGTTAAGTGCATTCTGCTGGGTGGGGAGTCAAAAATAAGGATTGAACCACTTTGAATAGAGATGAGAAAAACTGCTTGACTTAAAAGGATAGTGAATTTTTGCAATTCACCACCCCCAGAAAGCTGTACAAACTCATTGAACATATTCAAAGATAAAAATATACAAACAGCAGTTTTGTACACCAAGGGAATCAAGGGTACGTGGACAGAGCAGGAAAGTGGCATTGAGATAAAAGATCAATGATCCTACTAAATGGTGGTGCAGACACAAAGGGTGAGTAGTTGACTTTGGCTCCTATTTCTCATTTAATTGTATCGGGTCATGCTGTGACTGACTAACACATATCAACGCTTTCAAGGTATTCTTTGCATGTATTTTCAAAATCTACTGCTCGGGCATAACATGAATGCAAATATAAAAGCAGGAAAACAAGTATGAAAGAAGACCTCTCCAGCTACAGTATGAATTGTAGGGCAGATCAATAAAGTACATTTCCTCTGGAGGTTACTTAACAGCTGTGTTAAGTGCGTCACGTTGGATAATTTTATGAACCCATTTGATTCAATGATGTAGAGAAGGTGAGCACAAGTAAATACAACTGGTATGAAAAGAAGAATGGGACAACGGACTTCAACAAAATAAATACTAAGGAGGAAAGATTTCAAATGGATAATATAAAGGTAGTCTGTCAGCACAAAACAGAGATTTATGAGAAGTTACAAAGAACAAAGAAAATTTACAACCTGGGAACAGGCCTTTCAGCCCTCCAAGCCTGAGCCGATCCAAATCCACTGTATAAACCTATTGCCCAATTCCTAAACATATGTATCCCTCCCCACCTACTCACGCATCTGTCCAGATGCACCTTAAATGAATCTACCATGCCTGCCTCTACTACCTCTGCTGGCAACACGTTCCAGGCACCCTCTGTATGAAGTACTTGCCGCGTGTATCCCCCTTAAATTTTTCACTTCTCACCTTGAAAGCGTGACCTCTTGTTATTGAATCCCTCACCCTGGGAAAAAGCTTATCTCTATCTACCCTGTCTACACCCTTCATGATTTTGCAGACCTCAAACAGGTCCCCCCTCAATCTCCTTTTTTCTAATGAAAACGATCCTAACCTACTCAATCTCTCTTCATAGCTAGCAGATTCCATTCCAGGCAACATCCTCGTAAACCCTCTCTGCACCCTCTCCAAAGCATTCACATCCTTGTGGTAATGTGGCGACCAGAACTGTACACAGTATTCTCAACATGGCTGAACCAAAGTCTTGTACAATTTTAACATGACCTGCCAGCTCTTATACTCAATAGCCCGCCCAATGAAGGGATACATACCATATGCCTTCTTGATCACTCTATCCACTTGTGCAGCTACCTTCAGGGTACAATGGACCTGAACTCCCAGATCTCTCTGCTCATCAGCTTTTCCCAAGGTTCTTCCATTTATAGTTCGCTCTAGAATTAGACCTACCAAAATGCATCACCTCACATTTGCCTGAATTGAACTCCATCTGCCACTTCTCAGCCCAACTCTCGAGTCTATCTATACTCTCCTGTATTCTTTGACCGTCCCCTATGCTTTCTGCTACTCCACCAATCTTCATGCCATCTGCAAACTTACTGATCAGACCAACAATGCCTTCTTCTAGATCATTTATGTATATCACAAACACCAGTGGCCCCAGCACTGACCCCTGTGGAACACCACTGGTCACCTTTCTCCATTTCGAGAAACTCCCTTCAACTACTACTCTCTGTCTCCTGTTGCTCAATGAGTTAACTGTGCATCAGCAACACACCAGAGTGAGAGAGAAATTCCATCAGCAAAGCCCAAGTATCATTCTTGAGATTCAGTGGTGGAACTACTCAACAATCATTCATGTCCTTGAAACGAGTTCTGGAGATATTCAGGCAAAGCTTCTTTAAAATCAACTATAATGGACTGGATCTCTGAATGGCTGGGAAGGGTTTGTCCCTACCGGATCCTGTTTTCTAAACTCTCAAATGGTCAACATTCCAGGAAAGGACAAATAAAAATTAAAGACATTCTGGACCTGAATCCCTGAGGTATGGTAGCACTGACATTAATGTGTGGAAGGAGCTTGCTGCTGATTGTTAATACTGGGGCAACTTATCTATGAAGCTGTACAGCAGAGTGGTGATAGAAGAGGAAAGAAAAAGAAGCTAATCCTGCATTCCAGATCCCTTTACCTCAGAGATATCCTTCTGCCAGTGCCGAAGGTCTCTGTGTCAAAAAGGAAATGAATCATGAGCATCCACAACAGGAACCCAGATAAGACATCACCCTTGAAATCAGGGACCGTCAATGACAACAACATCGCTGAATATTTACCAGTTTAAACAGCTACTTGTTGTTCCTTAGGCCACTCACACTAAAATATTAGAAATTTGACAGACTGTTCCACCAAAGCAATTAAACAACAATAATATGACCACAAGAGATTACAGCAAAGAAGGAGGCAAAGCAGGCAATTTTTGTAACTTGAAATAAAAGAATAAAGATACCTGCAATACACACAAAAAGCCTGTGAATAAGATCATTGCTGTTATGGAAACGGGCTCGGATCTTTTCTCTCGTAGCAACTTTGGCAGCCAGAAGTGCGAGTTGGATTTCCTCTTGATCTACATCCTCGGAAGTGTACGAACTTGAGAGACTGCCAACAGGGCTGTAAAAACACAGCATTTGTTAACACTGGCTGAGCTGAAAAGACCAGATATTAAAAACTACAACGCAAATTATTAGCTTATGTCTGCAACAAAAAGAAATGTTGACTGCGCCTCCTGGTCCATTCACTTTTGGAAATGTTTCAAACCTGTGACCAAAAGGCAGGAGACCGAAACAGCTTGAAGAAAAAGGACATCAAATAAAAATTTAAGTAATACATTTATTCCAAAGAACATTCAAATCAAACTGAATAGCTGGCTTTCTTCGCCAATTCCTGTTCACTCATCACAACAATGCTCACCAACTT
The DNA here is from genome assembly GCF_004010195.1 of Chiloscyllium plagiosum. Taxonomy (NCBI): domain Eukaryota; kingdom Metazoa; phylum Chordata; class Chondrichthyes; order Orectolobiformes; family Hemiscylliidae; genus Chiloscyllium; species Chiloscyllium plagiosum. The sequence goes on along the minus strand of NC_057711.1, from coordinate 11,994,925 downwards.
GCAATCCAGCAACACCGCAATGTTTAACAATTCTCAATGTTGCTTTCAAGTTTAAAGCCTCTCTCTGTTTCATCTGTGACCTTCCCAAGGCCAAAAATGTTCCTCGATCTCTGCACTCCAATGTGGCCTTTGGGATGCAGATATCACTCATTAGGCCAATATTTATTTCCCATCCCTAAAGGTGGCAGTTTAACACTAATCTTCGAAAGGTGGCAGTTTAACATTAACAATCGCAGTTCATGTAATGCAAAGATACCCACTATCCTTTTTTGTTTACAAGGACGGAGCTCCAGAATTTTGACCCAGCTACACGGAAGAAATGGTAACAAGGATGGTGTACAGCTAGGAGGGGAGCTGGTAGGCGGTGGCATTCTCATGTATCTGCTGTCCTGGCCTATGTAGGAGGCAGGGTTTGTGGGTTTGGAAGGCATTGTCGAAACAGCCTTGCAGAGTTGCTGCAGTGCATGTTGTAGATGGTACAAGGTACTGTCACTGTGCTTTAGTGTTGGAGAGAGAGAATATTGAAGGTGTTAAATGGAGTGTAAAGAGACAGGGAATTGAAGAAAATCAGTATTACTAAAATACAATGCTGCTAGAGAAATAAATGGAGTCAACTATTAACTCAGAGACACAGGTTCAAATCGGATGGTGAAAGGACCCGCATTATGAGCTTCACTTTGCATTCCTATCCAGATCTCCAGTTAATAAATGCTGGGCTAGCCAGCAGCGTGATGAATAAAAAAATCCCCAGGGACTGATGATGTGCATCCCATACTAAGTGAAGTGAGTTGGAAATACTGGATGCATTGGTGGTCATCTTCCAAAATTCTAGAGACTTTCGAACAGTTTTGCCAGATTGGAAGGTAGTAAATGTAACCCCACTATTTAAAAATGGTGGGGGAAAGAAAAGGGAAAAAAAAAGAGGATTACAGGCCAGTTAGCCTAACATCAGTAGAGGAGGATATGTTAGCATCTATTATAACAGATGTGATAACAGAACACTTGGAAAGTATCAATAGAATTCGATAAAATCAGTATGGATTCATGAAAAGCAAATCATGCAAACATATAGATGTAGAAATTACAGAAAGGATCAGGCCCATTTCCATAACAGCATATGGTACACTGGCCTTCAATGCAAGGGGATTTGGGTTCAGAAGAAATAATACCTTACTGCACTTACATAGGAAGCCTGGAATATTCTGTGAAATTTTGCACTCCCTGATTCCAGGGAGAGATTGGTTGAATTGGGCTTGTATTCATGTAAGTCTAGAAGAATGAGAAAGGAACTGATTGAAACATATAAAATTCTAACAGGGATGGACAGATTAGATTCAGGGAGATGTTTTGCCTTACTTGGGGAGCCTTGAACAAAGGGTCACTGTCTCAGCACATAGAGTAAGCTATTTAGGATGAGATGGGGAAACATTTCTTCATTCAGAGGGTAGCCAACTTCTGAACACAGAGGTTCTGGAAGTCAGGTCACAGTTTATTCACAAAAGAAACTGATAAATTTTTAGATCCTAAAGGCATCAATGTGTACGGAGAGAAAAAGTGGGAATACGGTGTTGAGATAGAGGATCAGCCATAGAGTCATCGAGCACAGAAACAAGGTAAAAACAATGACTGCAGATGCTGGAAACCAGATTCTGGATCAGTGGTGCTGGAAGAGCACAGCAGTTCAGGCAGCATCTAAGGAGCTTCGAAATCGACGTTTTGGGCAAAAGCCCTTTTTATTCCTGATGAAGGGCTTTTGCCTGAAACGTCGATTTCGAAGCTCCTTGGATGCTGCCTGATCTGCTGTGCTCTTCCAGCACCACTGATCCAGCACAGAAACAAACCCTTTCGTCCAACCAATCATATTGAAGAGCGCAGCAAGCTCAAAGGGCCAAATGCCCTAATTTGCTCCTAGTTTATATGGGTGTCAAACAAAATGGCCATGTTGCCCAGCATGGTGTTAAGCCTCTTTAGGGGTTGTTCCTTGGTGCGAACTTTGTCTGATTAAGCTGTTATGAGCCTTGGTATTTAATTACATGAAAGGCACTTGAATGCATGTGGCCCTTCTTGGGGGCATCAGGTAAAAGTAATCCAACAGCTAACTTAGAGTCACAGAGTCATAGAGATGTACAGCATGGAAACAGGCCCTTCGGTCCAACTCCCCCATGCCGACCAGATATCCCAACCCAATCTAGTCCCACCTGCCTGCACCTGGCCCATATCCCTTCCTATTCATTTACCCATCCAGATTACTTTTAAATGTTACAATTGTACCAGCCTCCACCACTTCCTCTGGCAGCTCATTCCATACACGTACCACCCTCTGAGTGAAAAAGGTCTCTTTTATATCTTTCCCCTCTCACCCTAAACCTATGCCCACTAGTTCTGGACTCCCGCATCCCAGGGAAAAGACTTTGTCTATTTATCTTATCCATGCCCCTCATGATTTTATAAACATCTATATGGTCACCCCTCAGCCTCTGACGCTCCAGGGAAAACAGCCTTGGTCTTTTCAACCTCTCCCTATAGCTCAAATCCTCCAACCCTGGCAACATCCTTGTAAACCTCACTTAAATTTATCATCTGCCAGGTAAGGCAAACAGAACCTTAACTAAACATTCACAGCTTGAAGAGCTCTGGAGCTGAGTAGATGAGCTGGAGTCCAATCTTCAGATACTGCAGTGCATAGAGAAGGGGAAGTTACATTGACACTTTCCTTTGAGAGGCAGTCACACCCATTAGATGAGGTGAAAACTTCCCAATCAATGGGTCATGTCCCCACTAGGGTCTGAGACACAAAACTTTGGTTTTCCTATTATGATGATTCATTATATGAGTGGAAGGAAAATGGGTTTTAGTCTTAGTTCTCCAAAGATTTGACTTTTTTAAAAAACAATAAAGGTCAAAGTCATTTTGAACACTGAATTTAAAACAGCAAGTTATAATAAGTCTCGTAGTTTCAGCTCAATGAACAGCAAGCCACCTGGGTAGCTCAGTGCTAAGGTTTTTGCTAACGTGAGTTTATAACCAGAGTAGAGAGACAGAAGGTTCATGCAGACAGAAAGAGGTCCATTACAGCAATATTGCTGTTATTAATAGACTACAAGTTACCCCCTACACCAACTGCTTTCCTTTCACACCCACCACTTGAATAATTTATATTGTGGTCAAGTTATACTTGCTCATACTTATGGTAGTCCCTGTCAAACCTGCTGGACAAGTGAAAGGGATGAAAATCTTCCCTGTAACCTCCTGGATCCCGATATCTGCCTGACAGTCGCACCCTTCTGTTCCTGACTACAGCCCTAATGTAACACTTGAGAAGAGGTCTTAGAATGCTGAGACATCAGTGAGAAGGCAGCTTCAGAAGTAGCTGTGGAGTGGTCAGAAACAAAAAGTCATCCTACAAGGCTGTTGAAGACATGAGTTTAGGGAAACTATGTTAGGGCCAATCAAAGACAGTAGTGGAAGGTTGTGTGTGGAATTTAAGGACATAGGGGAAGTGCTTAATGAATACTTAGCGTCAGTATTTACATTTGAAAAGGCAATGTTAGTGAGAACATGGAGATACAGGCTACAAGATTAGATGGGATTGAGATTGACAAAGAAGAGGTTTTAGCAATTTTGGAAAGTGTGAAAATATATAAAACGCTGGGGCCAGATGGCATTTATCCTTGGATTCTCTAGGAAACCAGGGAGGAGACTGCAAAGCCTTTGGCTTTGATCTTTATGTCATCATTGTCGACAGGAGTAGTGTCAGAAGACTGGAGGATAGCAAATGTTGTTCCCTTGTTTAAGGAGGGGAGTCGGGACAACCCTGGGAATTATAGGCCAGTGAGCCTTACTTCGGTTGTGGGTAAAATATTAGAAAGGGTTATAAGAGATAGGATTTATAATCTTCTGGAAAGGAATAATTTGATTACGGATAGTCAACACTTTATTCAGTTCTTTGAGAAGGTGACAAAACAGGTGGATGAAGGTAAGGCAGCTGATGTGGTGTATATGGATTTCAGTAAGGTGTTTGATAAGATTGCACACGGTAGGCTATTGCACTAAATAAGGAGTTTCGGGATTGAAGGTGATTTAATGGTTTGGTTCAGAAATTGGCTTGCTGAAAGAAGATTGAGGGTGGTGGTTGATGGGCAATGTTCATCCTGGAGCTCAGTTACCAGTGGTGTGCCGCAAGGATCTGTTTTGCGGCCAATGCTGTTTGTCATTTTTATAAATGATCTGGAGGTAGGCGTAGAAGGATGGGTTAGTAAATTTGCAGATGACACTAAGGTAGGCAGAGTTGTGGATAGTGCCAAACGAGGTTGTGGGTTACAGATGGACATAAATAAAATGCAGAGCTGGGCTGAGAAGTGGCAAATGGAGTTTAATGAGGAAAAGTGTGAGGTAACAGGAATGCAGAGTACTGGGCTAATGGTAAAATTCTTGGCAGTGTAGATGAACAGAGAGATCTGTGTCCAGGTGCATAAGTCGCAACCCAGGTTGTGACTCGGGTTGTGAAGAAGGCATACGGTGTACTGGCGTTTATTGGTAAGGGGATTGGGTTTTGGAGCCATGAGGTCATGCTTCAGCTGTACAAGACCACTGGTAAGGCCGTACCTGGAGTACTGTGCGCAGTTCAGGTCACCACATGATAGGAAGGATGTGGAAGCTTTGGAAATGGTTCAGAGGAGAGTTACTAGGATGTTGCCTGGTATGGAAGGAAGGTCTTACAAGGAAAGGCTGAGGGAATTGAGACTGTTTTCATTGGAGAGAAGAAGGTTAAAAGGTGACTTAATTGAGACATATAAGTTAATCAGAGGGTTAGATAGGGTGGACAGTGAGAGCCTTTTTCCTCGGGTGGTGAAGGCTAACCCGAGGGGACATAGCTTTAAGTTGAGGGGTGATAGATTTAGGACAGATATTGGGTAGTTTCTTTACTCAGAGGGTAGTAGGGGCATGGAGTGGCTTGCCTGCAACAGTAGTAGACGCACCAACGTTAAGGGCATTTAAATGGGCATTGGACATACATATGGAGAATAATGGAATGGTGTAGGTTAGATGGGCATCAGATTAATTTTGCAAGTCGGCGCAACATTGATGGCTGAAGGGCCTGCACAGCGCTGTAATGTTCTATGTTAAGTAGTAGTGAGCTAAGTTAACTTGCTTGCAAGTATCAGGGAGACACATGAGCTGAAGAAACCGCATCTTGCAAATGTGCAGAGATTCACCCGAAGGAAACCGATTGCAGTTATGTAGCTGAGCAAGAAATCTCAGCCCGAAGGTAGGAATGACGCTTCACTGAGGTTTCAATGTTGTTTTCCCATTTATATTGCTAGGATAAAAGTGATTGATCTTTCTTTTCAATGTCTGTAACGTGTTTGTTTCAAAGTGAAGGGCTTATGCCTGAAATGTTGATTCTCCTGCTCCTCGGATACTGCCTGACCTACTGTGCTTTTCCAGCACCACACTCTTGATTTGTTTCAAAATATACCTCGTTTAATATTGTTTGTTTTCTCTTTGGTGTAATAAACTTTGATGTTCTTTTGTTAAAAGTACATTGGCAAACTCTTAAATACATTCAGGAATTGACTTCCACAGTAAGCAAAAAGCAAAAATCTTTTGGTCTATTAAGTCAGGTTTCACTCTTAGGATGAGAATTGTCCATTAACTGCAATGATAACAGTAACAAGCTCTGAGGCAGCAATGGACCCTTGAATCCTCACATGAAGAAAACGGTGGGCATGGTCTAAGATCAGACTTCTGCAATCCAATTCCTGTGCAAAAGGACAAAGCGTGGCTCTGTTAATAAAGGATGAGATCAGCATGGTAGTGAGAAATGGTTTTGGTTGGTGGATCAAAATGTGGAAATCAGTTGGGATGAGATAAGAAGGAGCAAATGAAGCAGGGAGGAATTATTTTTAAGTCCCCACCAGTACCTACAACGTAGGACAAAGTATAACTCAAGAAATAATGGGCTTGTAATAAATGCACTGGAATAATAGTGAACAATTGCAATCTTCATATAGACTGATGAATTAAATTGTCAAACATAGCCTGGAGGATGAGTTCGGAGTGCATTCAGCAATTTCTTTGAACAAAATGTTGTGGAGAAAACCAAGGGACAGGCTATTTCAGACTTGGCAATGCAAAAATCAATGATGCAGGATTAATTGATGACCTTACAGTAAAGTATCCTATCGGTAGGACTTGGCGAAATTTCACATTCAGCTGGACAATGAAAGATGCGTCAAAACTAGTGTCTTAAACATAAGGATACATAAGAGTTGGTTTGAAAAAATATTAAAAGGTAAGACAGTAACGTCGATCCTCCTGCTCCTCAGATGCTGCCTGACCTGTTGTGCTTTTCCAGCGCCACACTTTTCGACACAGTTGCAAATCAATGACACGTTTAATGAGATATTTCATAAGTCAAAGATATGAATATAAATTGAGAATAAAGACTCTACAAGGGCTAGGGTTAGAAAATATTAAGGGAGAAATTTGAGTATAAGAGAAAACAAGCAAGAAACATAAAATGACAGTAAAAGTTTCTATAAGTATATAAAAACAAAATGAAAATGTCTTTGTGTGCAGCACTCTTGAACCACTGCAGTCCTTGGGATAGACTCCGTGCTGTTAGGAAGGAAGTTCATAGATTTTGATCAAGCGACACTGAAGAAGTGCAACACATTTCCAAATGAGGATGGTGTGGGGCTTGGAACAGAATTTGCAGGTTTCCATACATCTGCTGCTCTTGTCCTTCTAAGCAGAAGAAATTGAAGTTTTTTTGGGAATGAGCAAAGAATGTTTAACAACTAAAAAGAGAGAAAGTAAACTAAGTGAGAGAAAGCTAGCTAGTAATTAAATAGAACAGGAAGAGTTTTGGACGTATTTGAACAGAATAAGTGTTGGTCCTCCAGAAAGCATGTCTGGGAATTGTTTGTGGAGAACAATGAAATTGCATAGGCTTTAAACAGGTACTTTGCATCTGTCTTCACTGTGGAAGATTCCAGAGGATATTCAAAATCAATAAGGTGAAAAAGAAATGGAAGAACTTAAAACCACCACTAACATAAGGGACAAGGTATTGGGAAAACGGACTCACCTAATAAACAGGAATTGCTGAAAAAACTCAGCAAGTCTGACATCTGCAGAGAGAAAGCAGGGTTAATGTTCTGCATCCAGTGATCCTTCTTCACTTAAAAACTGGCGTCTCTCGGACCAAGAGAGCCTATATCAGAGGGTCTTAGGAAAGCATAAGGAAGTGGTGCAGGAGTTGGTAATTGCCTGCTTTGTCATTTAATGTGATCATGATTGATCTTATCTCAGCCTCATCTACTTTTCTGCCTGCTCTCAATAACTCTTTAATCTGTTGTGAATTAAAATTCTGTCCATCTTCTCCTTACTCAGTGTCCCAGCATTCACCACAGCCTAGGATAGTAAACTTCAGAGGCTCCTTTTGACAAAAGTAATCTGCCATTCCTTAGCCTAAAACTATGATGTCACATTCTAAATTGCTCTACAGAGGGAAATACCCATTCTACATCTGCTTTGTCAATCTAGCATGTCTAGCAGGGCTAGTCAAAGACAGAAGTGGGAAGTTGAGTGTGGACTCTGTAGAGATCGGAGAGGTGCTAAATGAACATTTCTAATCGGTGTTCACTCAGGAAAAGGAGAATATTGTAGAGTAGAGGAATGAGATACGAGATATTAGAATAGAAAGGATCGAGGTTAGTTACACACAGGTAGAGTGAAGGAGTGAAAGTAGACAAGTCCCCTGGGCCAGATGGGATTTATCCAAGGATTCTCTGGGAAGCTAGGGAAGAGATAGCAGAGTCTTTGGTTTTGATATTTGAGTTGTCATTGTCTACAGGTTTAATACCGGAGGACTGGAGGATTGCAAATGTTGTGCCATTGTTCAAGAAGGGCAGCAGAGAAGACCCAGGTAATTATAGACCGGTGAACCTTACTTCTATTGTAGGAAAGGTTTTGGAAAGGATTATAAGAGATAAGATCTATAATCATCTAGCAAGCAACAATTCGATTTCAGATAGTCAACATGGTTTCGTCAAGGGCAGGTTGTGTCTCACAAACCTCATTGAGTTTTTTGAGAAGGTGACCAAGCATGAGGGTAGGGCAGTTGACGTGGTATACATGGACTTCAGTAAAGCCTTTGATAAGGTTCCACATGGTATGCGGTTGGAGAAAATGAAGAGGCATGGAATTGAGGGTGATTTAACAGTTTGGATTAGAAACTGGCTTTCTGATAGGCAGCAGCGAGTGGTGGTTGATGGAAAATATTCAGTCTGGAGTCCGGTTACTAGTGATGTGCCACAAGGATCTGTTTTGGGACCACTGTTGTTTGTCATTTTTATAAATGACTTAGACGCAGACATAGGTGGACGGGTTAGTAAATTTGCAGACGACACTAAAATCGGTGGAGTAGTGAACAGTTTGGAAGAATGTTACAGGTTGCAGGGGGACTTGGATAAACTGCAGAATTGGGCTGAGAGGTAGCAAATAGAGTTCAATGCAGTTAAATGAGAGGTGATGCACATTGTGAAGAATAACAGGAAGGCAGAGTACTGGGTCAATGGAAAGATTCTTGGTAGTGTGGATGTGCAGAAGGATCTTGGAGTCCATGTGCATAGATCTCTGAAAGTTGCCACCCAGGTGGATAGTGCTGTTAAGAAGGTATACGGTGTGTTAGGTTTCATTGGTAGAGGGATTGAGCTCTGGAACCGCACTATCATGCTGCAACGGCTACATTTGGAATATTGTGTACAGTTCTGGTCACTACATTACAGGAAGGATGAGGAATCATTGGAAAAGGTGCAGAGGAGATTTACCAGGATGCTGCCTGGTCTGGAGGGAAGGTCATATGAGGAAAGGCTGAGACACTTGGATCTGTTCTCATTGAAGAGAAGGCGGCTAACGGGGGATTTGATAGATATACAAGATGATCAGAAGATTAGATAGGGTAGACAATGCAAGACTTTTTCCTAGGATGATGACGTCAGTTTGCACGAGAGGGCATAACTACAAGTTGAGGGATGATAGATTTAAGACAGATGTCAGGGGCAGGTTCGTTACGCAGAGAGTGGTAAGGGCGTGGAATGCCCTACCTGCTAATGTAGTCAACTCAGCCACATTAGGGAGATTTAAACAATCCTTCGATAAGCACATGGATAATTTTAGGATAGTGTAGGGGACGCGCTGAGAATAGTTCACAGGTCGGTGCAACATCGCGGGCCGAAGGGGCTGCTCTGCGTTGCATTGTTCTATGTTCTATGTCTGACCTTTACACCGCTGAGGCTAAACACCAGCTCGCGGACACCTCCTCCTACTGCCCCCTTGACCATGACCCCACCTCCCACCACCAAACCATCATCTCCCAGACCATCCAGAACCTCATCACCTCAGGGGATCTCCCATCCACCGCCTCCAACCTCATAGTCCCACTACCCCGCACCGCCCGTTTCTACCTCCTGCCCAAA
>NC_057711.1:11923656-11984120 GCF_004010195.1 Chiloscyllium plagiosum | reverse complement strand
CATTTCCAAAGCCCCTCCCCCAAGTTCCTCCTCCCTACCTTTTATCTTAGCCTGCTGGACACACTTTCCTCATTCCTGAAGAAGGGCTTATGCCCGAAACGTCGATTCTCCTGTTCCTTGGATGCTGCCTGACCTGCTGCGCTTTCCCAGCAACACATTTTCAGCTCTGATCTCCAGCATCTGCAGCCCTCACTTTCTCTCTATGTTCTATATGTCAATTACATCGCCTCTCATGTTTCTAACCTTCTAACCAGTGAGAATAGGTTTAAACTGCTCATTCTTTCTTCATAAGACTTAATCTGGTGAACCTTCTCTGAATTGCTTCCAATGTCATTTATCTATTTTCCTTATTTGTCAGTCTGATTCTGCCTGGGCATGCATGTGCACATATAAAGGGGAGGATTTTAACAAGGATTAGAGTTCTTGTTCATAGCTCCATATGCCAATAATTTACACAAGTCTGCCTGTAGCTTTAGTCCAATCACAAATAATGATTTTTTTTAAGTACAGAAACCTGGTTCATGACTTCTATCAATCTTGGTTTGAAAGTTAGGGAAATTGGAATACACTGCATACCTTTAAAAAAACATTTAACATTTGGTAAGACTTCAGGGATAGCAGGGTTTAACTTAAAGCTCACTAACCTAGTGGGTTGTAATATAGTACAGAAGACCCTGAGGGGACACGATAGGGCAGATCCAGCAGGAACATTCACCTAATGGGGGAAGACAAGAACTGGACAGTACATATTAAGAAAGTAACAGAAATAAGGGACACTTGTTTCTCTTGGAGGGTGATTAGTGTGAGGAATTCTCATCTCCAGAAAGTTGTGGATTGTTTGACAATTGAATTGATTCAAGGTAAAGTTAAACAGAGCTTTGAGAGACAGGGGAGTCCAGAATTATGGAGAACAGACAAGAACGTGGAGTTGAAACTACAACCGGATCAGATGTTATCTTGTTGAATGGTAAAACAAGACAGAGTGATCTTTTCCTAAATCTAATTTTATTAACAACATACAGTCACTTAAAGAGTTCTTTATTTTTTACACTTCCTCATTAGTCAGTTAAAATATTTGAGCAGCCAAATTAAATATTGTATATTTGATATCAAGCATTTTGCAGACATGTGTAAATGGGCAAATGACACATTACAGTACAATGGCAACTGAGCCCTTCACCCCATTTTCTCTGGTCACTATAATAGGAACCTAATGCTCAAAGTGCTTTATCAAGATGGTTACATTTATGGATCACATTCATTAAACTAATGGAAGAATTCATTTGGAAGGTGATACTCCAGTATTGCATGAAAGGTTTCATCTTTAGCTTGCTGTTTTACTTTTACGCCAGATAGCTGCCACAAATTCAATACCATTGAAATCACATTTGCTCTGACTGGTATTAAATCTTTTTGACTCTCATTACAACAATCCAGTCAAGAACTACGTTAACTAAATTCCAAATCACTGGAAGTTTTAAAAATTTAATGTATTATGACAAGTGGCTAAGTGTACAAAAATAGCCTAAAGACTTAGAAAATTATAATACAACAAATTGCAAGTAAATTTATTCTACAGATTGGACACATTTCAATGAATAAAAATCAAATGTCTGGTTGCAGAAGGAAATAATTAATGAAAGCTCAGTGTGACAGAAATCTGAGTTGGCAATATAGTGAAAATTGGCTGAATATGCTGTTCCAAAGAATTGCAAATGTGCATATTTATTTTAAAACTGCACAGAGTTTTGTACTTAAACGGTGCATAGGTTTAGACAAAAATTATAATAAACAATTGCGGAAAGTCCAGAAGTAAAAGCAACAAAAACAGAATGATGGAGAAACTCACCAAGTCTGACAGCATCTGTGGAGAGAGAAGGTGTTATCATTTTGCATCCAGTATGACTCTTCTACATAACAGAAAGAGATTGGAGTATGCATTTGTGACAGAAGATGTGTGCGCGTGTGTGCATGTGTGCCTAAAACAATAGATAGCGTAGCAGCCCACTGCAAAACACAAAGGGGCTGTTAACGGCAGTGAGGAGAAACAAGATGTAAAATGGATGTAAATTAAGGTGTGAAAGAAGAGAGTGAGTTCTTTTAAATGTTATAACTGTGACTGTCTTTTAAATGTTATAACTGTGACTGCTTCTTTCACTTCATTCCACAGACAAACCACCCTCTGTGTAAAAAAATATTGCCCCTCTGGTCCCTTTCAAATCTTTCTCGTCTCAACTCAAAAATATGTCTCTCCTACATTTTAACTCACCCACTCTAGGGAAAAGATCTTTTGCTATTCACCTTATCTATGGCCCTCATGATTTTATGAATGTCCATAAGGTCAGCCCTCAACTTCCTATGTTCCAGTGAAAAAAACTCCCAGCCTTTTCTTACAGCTCAAACCATCCAGTCCAGAAGGTACTGCCTCAGACTAAGAGCAGATAAGAAGCCATTGCCTGACTTATTAATGAACTGTAAAATTTAACACTCCCCCAGTTTTCATCAGATAACAATAGTCAGAAAAAAACATGAAAAATTATTCATCAACTTGCAGTGGTCTATATTCCTTAGAGAGCACTGTTTGTATGATTGGGGAAAATTAATTGATTTTCCTGCCAAAGTTAATATAATGAAAGAATTGCTGAAAACTTACTGCCAAGACTAATGGGAAGAAGAAAAAAGATTACACTAGGAACACCAGATCAGCTGGCAATATTAATTTGAGGGATCAAGTAAGGGGACAGAATATCTATTTAAGCACAAAGTTAGTTTTCCCACAGATTAAAACTTCCTTTTGTGTGTTTCAATGCTAGTTAATTTTGATCCTTCCATGTGTGGATCTTTCCCATTGCCTTCACCACTTAACATCATGCCTTAGGGTCTTTTGGATAATCTGTGCTGATTCTGAGACAACTTGTAAAAGGAATTATCGGTAGTTATATGCTATATACCATGAACTGGGAACCAAACTAAAAATTAATTTGTAGGGCCCTTGAATTATTCACCAAGTCTGAGCCTTACTCTTAACACTAAATTCTGGAGCCCCCCAGGGGTGCGTACTCAGCCCCCTACTGTACTCGCTGTATACCCATGACTGCATCGCCAAATACCATTCTAATGCCATTTACAAGTTCGCTGATGATACCACCATAGGCGGTGGAATCTCAGAACGTGACGAAACAGACTACAGATGGGAGGTGGAAGACCTGTAAAATGGTGCACTGAGAACAACCTAGCTCTCAATGCTGACAAAACCAAGGAATTCATTATTGACTTTCGGTGGGATGCTACTCATGCTCCCCTACATGTTAACAACACAAAGGTGGAAAGAGTGGAGAGTATCAAGCTCCTGGGAATGGTCATCCACAACAAGCTTTCTTGGACTCTTCATGTGGACACTGGTTACAAAAGGCCCAACAATGTCTCTTCTTCCTCAGGCAGCTGAGAAAGTTTTGCATGACGGCAAAAGCCCTTGCCAATTTTTATAGGTGCGCCATTGAAAGCATTCTGTCTGGATGTATCACTACCTGGTATGGCAACTGTACCAGAGCTGAAAATGTGTTGCTGGAAAAGCGCAGCAGGTCAGGCAGCATCCAAGGAACAGGAGAATCGACGTTTCGGGCATAAGCCCTTCTTCAGGAATGCCAACTGTACCATTCAAGATCAGAGATGGCTACAGAGAGTGGTGAACCCGGCCCTGACAATCACAAAGGCCAACCTCCCATCTATAGAATCCATCTACCAGGCCCGTTGTCAAGGAAAGGCCGCCAGCATTTTCAAAGATCCATCCCACTCTGGCAATGTTTTTCTACAAACTCTACCACTGGGGAGAAGATACAGAAGCCTGAACATATGCACCAGCCGGTTTCGAAACAGTTTCTACCCTACTATTGTTAGAATACTGAATGGACTCTCAAACTCCTAACATTCGTCTGTACCTGGGTTTTTGTTCTTGCCGATGTTTACGTATTATTTACTTATCTATGCTATTTAACTATGTGATCTGCCTTTATTGCTCGCAAGACAAAGCTTTTCACTGTGCCTCGGTACACGTGACAATAAATTCAATTCAATTAAAGTGATTGGCACAGCTGCCATAACACTGTCCATATAATAATACAAGTATAAGGAGGCCAGGTTCAAATAGCAGAATGAGCTTGCAAAATTCCAAGCATCCCACCACCAACCTCAATGAATAGCACCTGTGGCAGGAACATGCAGATCTCAAACTGCAGGGTTTAGTTACCCACTACTCTAGGTGGAATAACATCTTCACACAGATTAGGCACTTAAAGAAGCAGTTAAATCACTTCACTGGCGACAGAAGGATCAACAACTCTGTATCTAAAGTTACATTGAAATATGGAGCATTCAATAATAATATCAAAACCCAAGCATAGAAATAATGGTCCAAAATCTTACCAAGATTGGGTAAAAAATTCAATGGTTGGAAGGGAAAGAATGCATAAAATCATTTATGGGAATTGCCATGGTATTAATTCTTTGATATCTAGTGTCAAAAAAATAAAAAAAAGTGACAAAGGCAAAAAAAAATCATAGTTTTAATCAATGGTCTTAGTTGGCATCAGACTCGCAGCAAATCAATCATGTTCACTCAATTCCAAAGAAAAGTGAAACTGAAAAGAATAATCATTTTCCCCTTTCTCGAATGATTGGTCTATTTTATGCACTGCAGATAGAAAGATCCAAAATGCATGATCAGACAAAACTTAAAAAAAAGTACGCTTATCAGAAGTATTATCATCTCAAAGTAGGTTTATATGCAAAAAACTTTGTATAGTCAACGCAAAAATAATTCTAGCAGAGTAAGCAATCTTACTGAACAATGCCAAAAAGTATTTCTGAAGCTCAATAGTGCCTTTTAAATAAAATTAGGAAATATTCTAGTCAAAGCAAAGTACTGCAGATTTTGGAGTTCTGAAATGAAAATAAATTAGTGGAAAACTTCAGCAAGTCTGACAGGATCTATGAGGAGAGAAAATGCCAGACCTACTGAGTTTCTCCTGCACTTTGTTTTTAATACAGGAAATGCTCTTTGTTGCCTTTGTCTCTCATTTTATGGAAGATCATGGAAGAGGTGCGGGTTCCATCTGGGGAAATATGGCGAATTTCAGAATTAAAATTGATTTTTGACTATATTCAATACAAAACAAAATTTAAAAAGGACGGCACGAACAATGTAACAGATAAATTGAGCAAAATAATATAATAATATTAATAGTTTGTCTTAAAGAAAGAAAACCAACCCAAATTTGATTAAAGATTTAGAGGTAATTGTGAAACTGCAAACTGGTATCAATTACACATATTACAGATGTAAACACATGCATGAAAATATTGAATCAAAAAGGATTCCAATGGAAGAAATATACAGATCAGTGTGCAAGCCCAAATGTACCGAAGATTTTTCTAGTAGCATCTAAATAAGACTAGAAGGCAATTATACAGATTTCAACCTACTTATAGCTACATAGATTTTTCGCAAATTTTATTACCTCGGAGTATACGTGCTGGAAAGACTACAAGTTGTGACAGAAACACTTTCACAATCACTGCTGGATACGGAGCTGATGGGTGAATCTGGGATGGGATCTTGAGAACTGGAATCACATTAATGAAAACACAAGTAGTAAATTTAGGGAGCAACATTTTAAAACCTCAGCAAGACCTGAACTAAAAAACTAACACATGCATTGTGCAAACAACACATTTAAAAAATCTCAAGTTAAGAAATAAAATAGAACCTCAAGCTATAAGATGAACAGTACAAGTGCAAAGAAGGACAATTTCACTGATCTGCTGCAGTGGGAGTAAATGGTACAAAATCTATTTTCCAGAAGGCAAGTGTTAGAAAACCATTAACTCTATAATAGAGGGACTGTGCCCAAAATTAGAAGTCTATGAGCACAACAAAAGGTTCTTAAAAAGTTTTCTTGCCTCCTTCGTGTAGGGTAGAGCATTTCACTAAGTAAGCTTTCCTCAAGTATCCATAATTGCACATGACACCTACTGAAGAAACATTATGGTTGAAAAATCATATCTTTTTGCAAGCCAAAAGTGGGACTTTATAAACAATGGTAAAAGTCAAACAAAAACTTCTTGGCAAGGAAATGCTGTTTCCATCAAATCTTTCCCATGTCATGGCAATCAGAAATGCACGTTTGAACATTTTCTCCATCCATCCCTGCAGCGCCCCACCCCCTCCCAAACCCGCAATGAACATGCAATCGCCTGAATCAACAAAGGAGAAGTACTCTGGGGAGAAAAAAAGATCCATTCTGAGCCCCTCAGTGATCAAAACAATATTTATCTCACAAATGGTAATGCATTCACATATTTAGTGCATACAAAGCAAATAATTCATCACCAGTTCCCCTCTGAAATCGCACTGACCAGAGAATGATATGAAATCATGTTAATTATTAACTTAATTCCAAAGCCCCACTGACAATTTATCCAAACCAGGGAATAAATCTTGGATACTTTCAGTCTGCAAAAACTAAAACTGCATCATTATGCAATAAATGACTCACTGGAAGAGCCCGAGAATGCAGAAGTTTTGATACCATATCAGAAATTCACAGCTTCCCATTCGGGTCCACAGCACATCACTGATTTGGTTCACCATACAGCAGGAAAATCAGTTTTTTCGAAGGGATGTGGCAAGATAATTGGCAAAAGTCACAGAGATGAGGAGAACTACTTAAATATAGTAAATTGCTGGGCTTTGCAATGCACTGCCTGAAATAGTGACAAACCAGGTTCAGTAGTAACTTTCAAAAAGGAATTACATAAAGATTTGAAAGCGTAAAATTGACTGCCCTGCACTGTTACATTCTCAACTTATAAAAATAAAAAAAATCAATGATACAGAAAGTTTAATATTGGCATTAAATCTTACTCAGAACTTCAAAGACTGGCTATTCTGGTGTGCAGTTCAGTAACATGAAGAGCGTTAACCATTTCTCCCTCCATGGATTCTGCGTGTTTCCAGTATTTTCTATTTTCATTTTAAATTCTCAACAAGCATGTGATCTAATCTAATTCTCGGCTATTGCAACATATCCCCTGGCAAGTAGTTACAAGTTGCAATTGGTAGATGTCTGGAATTACTCAGCAGTAAGGCAAATATAGGGATAAAAGAGCTAGACGTCACAGGTCTATGACTGCACTCTGAGTGCTACTTGGGTAGATGAATGCATTCTGGAGTTGGGTGAAAACAGGGCGTTAGGTGAGACAGGGAGCAGGTAAGGCTCAAAGACGGAGTGTGGTGCTCATTTTAGTCCAGGGAGTCCAGAAAGTGAGAGTCTCAACAGAAGCAGCCAATTAATTAAATGATATCTGCAAAATAAATTCTTACAGTAGAATATATTAGCTTAAATAAAGATGAGGATAATATAAGTGTTTGAAACAAGGAAGGTCCTAGTTTAATTAAGTTTTCTGGAAAGGGGAATAAATAGCTTAATTTAGAGAGAGAAGTTAGACCTGAAGTGTGCTCCTCTTGTGCAATATGGGAAATCAAGCATGTTTCCATTAACTTTGACGACGATGTGTACAAGAATGGTGTCCAGCTGTAGCTGTGGCTCACTGTGGAGCATCTGTGATGCTGAGAATGCCGTGGATAGCACATTTAGCAAGGTGGTTACACTGCAAGTGAGGATTACACAGACAGAAAGGGAATGGTGAACATCAGATAAAATAAAACATTTAGGAAGGAAAGGCAAGAGTCCCCTGTGGTCAGCCTCCTCTCAAACAGGCATATCATTTGGATAAGATTTCAGGTGATGGCCTCTCAGGGTAAAGCAGTATCAGCCAGGTTTATTGAAAATATGGTTTCGTTGTTTACAAGGTACAAAGGAAATGCCCAACAATTGTAGGCCAGTTAGTCTCACTTGAACGTGGGCAAATTGTTCGAATCAATCCTGAGTGAGTGGAAAAACTGTTACTTAGAAAGGCATGGGATAGTCAGCATGGCTTTGTTGAACATAAGAAAAATAAGAAATTGGAGGAGTAGATCATCCGACCCATCAAGCCCACTCCTCCATTTAATAAGATCATGGCTATCCTTTCGTGGATTCAGCTCCACTTACCAGCCTAGTTACAACCACCCTTAATTCCTTTTCTGTTCAAAAATCCATCTATCTTTGCCTTCAAAAACATTCAATAAGGTAGCCTCAACTGCTTCACTGGGCAGGGAGTTCCACAGATTCACAATCCTTTGGGTGAAGAAATTCTTCCTCAACTTAGTCCTAAAGCTGCTCCCTCTTATTTCAGGGCTTTGCCCCCTAGTCCTAGTTTTACCTGCCAGTGGATATCTCTCTGCTTCTATCTTGCAATTTCAAATAAACTTGTTGGATTATGTCCTGGTGTCATTTCATTTTTGACCTTGTTCAGCCCAGTCCAACTCCATCATCTCCACATCACTTCTATCTTATCTATTCCCTTCAAGATTATATATGCTTCTATGAGATTCTCCCACCATTCTTAGAAATTCCAATGAGTATCACCCAAATCTACTCAATCTCTCCTTAAACCAATCGTCTCAATTCTGGAATCAACGTAATGAACCTCCTCTGTACCATCTCCAACGCAAGTATCTGCCTTCTCAAGTAGGGAGACTGAGTGCATGCAATATTCCAGGCATGGCTTCATCGACACCCTGAGCAGTTGCAAAATCATGTCAGTTTTAAAAAATTCCATCCCTCTAAGCAATGAAGGGCAATATGCCATTTACCTTCTTAATTACCTGCTGCACCTACAAATGCCATGCGCCAGACGCTCACTCACTCGCTCACCCTATCTACATTCCTCTGCAGACTTGCAGTGTCCCCTGAACACTTTGCTCTATCATTCATCTTGGTGTCATCTGCGAACATTGACACACTACAGTTGGTCCCCAACTCCAAATCATTGATGTAAATTGTAAATAATTACAGTCCAAACACAGATTCCTGAGGCACATCACTCGCTACTAATCTCCAATCAGAAAAACACTGATTTACCCTCACTCTTTGCTTTCGGTTTGGTTAACTAATCTTCTATCCATGTTAATAAATTACCCGTGATGCTGTGCACCTTGACCTTATGCAGAGGCCTTTTGTGCAGCACCTGTCGAATGCCTTCTGGAAATCGATATACACCAATCACCGGTTCCCCGTTGTCCTCTGCACTCAATATCCTCAAAGAATTTTCAGTAAATTAGGCAAACATGACCTGCCTTTCATGAATCCATGCTGTGTCTTCCCCATCAGACAATTTCTACCCAGATGTCTCGCAGTTTCTTCCTCAATGATAAATTCAAGCATTTTCCCCACTACAAATGTGAAGCTAATGGGTCTATAGTTACCTGCTTTTAGTTTACCTCCTCTTTTAAACAGTGACATCACATTTGCTATTTCCTAATCTGTCCACTGAAGTTTGGTACATTACCATGAGAGCTAGGGAAGGGTCATGCCTTCCAAATCTGATTGAATTTTTTGAGGAAGTGACAAGGAGGATTGATGAGGGCATTGCAGTAGATGTTGTTGACATGAATTTAATAAGGTATTTGAGGAGGTCCCACATGGCAGACTGGTAAAAAATAAAGCCCATGGGATACAGGAGAGACAGGAAACAGTGTAACAGACGATGGCTGCCCTTGTGAATGGAAAGCTATTTCAACTGGTGTTCTACAGGGCTGGGTGTTGGGCTCCCTGATATTTGTTTTGTACATTAACTATTTGAACTTGAACGTGGTGGGGGGGGGTCCAATTGGGAACTTTGCAGATGACAAAAATTAGCCCTACAGCGCATAGTGTACAAAATAGCTGTCAGCTCAAAAATGATAGAGATGGGTTGGTAGAGTGGGCAAAGTGACAGATGGAGATCAACTCTCAGATGATGCATTTGGGAGGAAGTAACAAAGCAAGAGAGTACTTAATGAATGACAGAACACTAGAAAGTTCAGAAGAACAAAGGGATCTTGGGATGCTTGTCCACACATCCTTGAATGACAGCAGGATAAGTTAATAGGTTAGTAAAGGCAGCATACAACACACTTGCCTTCATTAGACAAGGCATAAGTTCTCAGAGCTGGAAGGTTATGTGTGGCTTACAAAATTGCAACCGTAGGAAGGATGTGATTGCACTGAAGGAGGTTCAGAGGAGATTCATTAGGTGTTGCCTGCGATGAAGCACTTTAGCCATAAAGAGAGGCTAGATAAGCTCAGATTGTTTTCTTTAGAGCAGAGAAGGTTGACAGCAGACTTGACTGAGATACAAGACTATGAGGGGCATGGATGGGTTAGATAGAAAACTGTTGTTTCCCTTAGTTAAGGGTATATTGCAAGGGGGCATAATTTTATAGTGAAAGGGAGAGAGAGGATTTGGAGAAATACTTTTTCACCCAGACTATGATGGATATCTGAAATGCACTGCCGTTATGTTACAATCATACAACTACTACAATAAGCATTATGGAGGGTACAGTTTGCAGACTACATTATCCTTTGTAACACACACCTGGATATATACTGATTGAGATTTTTTGTGGCACTCCAGCGTTAATGATTTATTTGCAACTACACTTGTCGAGAGTTATCCACCCTGAGGCATAACGGGAAAATAAATTTCACTGCTCCTATATGATCGGATTACTATATTGTACAAGTTATTTATTAGTGAATATGCATTGTTTCCATCCACTCTATTACAAACTTATTAAATGAGTCACATTAGTTGCTAATTGACCTCCTTACAACATAATTTGCATATAAAGGCAAATCTAAAGTTGCAAGCACCATGCAATTTCACATTATATAAACCACCAATTGAGACAGTGCTCATGACAGCAATTCTAGGCGACAGAAAGGAGAAGGCAATTCAGAGATTCAGTATAATCTTGAACTTGAAGGTCAATTTAAAAAGACAGGAAACCTCTGATGTGCAGCAAACCTGATTGTGAAGTTACCCATACAGAGTGTGAAGTGTCAAGGTTTCAATAGATAGACAACTTCCATTATTACTTTGAATACACAAGAAACAGCCCCTCAATTCTGCTCTACCATTCAGTTAGATCATGGCTAACTCTCCATCTCAATGTCAGAACGTCCTATCTGCTTATCCCTTGAGGTCATTAGTACTCAGAAATGTATTGATCTTGGTCTTAAGTTCACAACCCACTGGGGTAGACAATTCTAAAGATTCAGATCATAAGTTTGCTCGCTGAGCTGGTAGGTTTGTTCTCAGACATTTTCAACCTCGGAGAAAGAACCGGAAATGCTATCACCCACCGCAACAGACCACGATACACAAACAGAAAGCAGGACAGAACACCAGTGCTTCACCAGAGGCTTAGTGATGATGTTATCTTGCATGGTGACGAAATGTCTGAGAATAAACCTACCAGCTCAGCAAGCAAACTTACAACCTGAATTTCAACCTGAGCTACAAATCTCAAAAAAGATCACAAATTCGAAAGATTCATTACCCTCAGTGAAGAAATTCCTCATCTCTGTCCTAAATGGCTTGCCTTTCATTCTGAGATGGTATCATCCGACAATTCTAAACAAAGCAGCTGGGGGAAACATACTTCCTGCATCTGGTGATTTCGTCCATTCTTGGACCAAGTGAATACTTCATATCAGAGAAAAATGCTACTAATACATTGTTAATTAGCTTCATTTGGTGATGTTTAAGCTAAGTAATTGGTTTGAGAACCAGACAGAGCCAACAGAAAAAGTGATGCATATCCTACTGAGTAGCAACTGTGGTATAATACACAAATGTTACGAATAACACCCAAGTTTCAGCTGTCAAATTGGGTCTCTGTTCAGAACATCCTGTACTTTCACATAAGTGTGTATTACCAATCCTGCTGTGCTTTCACAAGGCTCTCAGAGTAAGCTAGAATCAACCCATTCCACAAGAAAACGCCGAAATGATCTGAGAATTGTTAAATATGAAGTTTTAACCCTGACAGAGAGATAGGTCCATGCTACAAGAGCAATATTAGGTGTCAACTATAAACATGTAGGTGTCATTCATGGCTCAGTTCATAGCACACAATTTTAAATAGAATGTTGCTGCTCAAGTGCCATTGAGCATAATCTAGACAAAACTCAAATGCAGTGGCACAGTACAGTCAGAGGAGCTACATTTCAGGTGAGGCATTCACCTGATGAAAACTGAGATCTTCAAAGAAAAGCAGGGGGCAGTTGGCCAATATTTCCTTTTCCACTAATGTTATTAAAAATTAGATTACATGATCATAATACTGCTTTGCTAAGATGTTGTTGCACTCTAACTGGGCATTATTTTTCAAAGTGCCTTTGCTTAACTGACTGTAAAGCTTGGGATGCACCAAGGTAATAAAAACAACTACATGAACTAATATTTCAACTTCTTCTGAATGATTTAGCAGCAAACAACATACCATGGCAGAGCTATCAGAGTCGGAGTTCCAAACGTCTGAATCAGATTGCCATTGGTTATCCCAATGGCTCACTGATCAACGTTAGATTACCTCAGGAAATCTTTTTGGGCAAATAGGGAGGCGACTTCACAATCAGCTTTATTAACAATTCAGTAGTCACTAAGTGTCAAGCATAAATGGAGTCAGTGTGTATAGGCCAGGCTGGATATATATTTTTAATCATTCTGCTAAGACATGTTACATCACACAACAGGGTCAACTGGAACTTGAACCCAAATCTTCTACCCCAAAAGGTAGGGACACTACCATTGCAGTACAGAGCTCTCATTGTGCTGGAAAAGCATCAGTTAATCGGTGGAGTTTAACAGGCAATATGGCAACTCTGTACATAATCAATTTCTAATCCAGTACACAAGGCAATCAGTACACAGTTGGCTTTTTGAAATGTTCTTGATGTAATCAGAAAAAGCAGAGCTGCCAGAACAATCTGATTGTATCTGTCTAATAAAAACTATTATTGATAAGTAATTTCTGTAGATACTTTATTAACTAATTGACAACCTCCCAATTAACTTGAAATTTTAGGACCAATGGCAACTCTTCTCATGGTGGATCTTATCATGTTCCAAAAAATCAAAAAAAAAAATTATAGGAACCAAGTTATTGAGTATGTAACACAAGTAATACAGCAAATGCAGAAGCTCCAATACTCTATCATCATCCCTGAGAATCATGGTCTTTCCTCTCAGGTAACATGTCAAAGTCTTACAAAGATAGAGGGTGAACTCTGACACATATAAAAGGATAAGCTCCAGAAAAGAACATAATTAATAAGCGTGTATATAATCATTATTTCACCTACATTTGTATCTGGCCTAGTGACAAGATATTAAGAACAAGGAGCAGGAGAATTCAGCCACTTGAACCTGTTCCATCATTCAATACTACCATAGCTGATCTCATTTCTGCTTCAGCCCCACTTTCTGCCTGCTCTCCATAATCCTTCAGTCCATTACTAATTAAATGTCTGTCTTATTCCATGCCTCGGCACTGATTGCACTTGGGTAGCAAATTCCACACACTTATGATCCTTGAGAAGTAATTTCTCCTCATGCTACCCCTTGTCCTAAAACTATGACCTCTTGTTCTACATTGTCCTACAAGAGGAAAGATCCTCTCCACATATACTTTGTCAATCCCTTTTAGCATTGATAGATCTCAATTAGATCTCCTCTCATTTTTTCTAAATTCCAGAGAGTAAAGGCCTAAACTATTCACGCAATCTCTCTTCAGAAGACAAATCCCTAGTCAGAACTGCCTTCAATGTCTCAAATCAAGGGACAAAAATAGTATGCAACACTCCAGCCACGATCACACTAATGCCTTGTTTAGCTGAAGCAATACTTCCCTCTAAATTCCATTTGCCTTCCTTATTACCTGTTCTACCTGCATATCAGTTTTCAGTGTTACATACACAAGGACAACCAGACCTTTCTGCATCAAAACATTTTGAAGTTTCTCTATATTTAAGTAAAAAGTTGCCTTTTATTCTTTTGACCAAAATGGATAACCTCATTCATTCACTTCAAACTCTATATGCCATATTTTAGCCAACTTATAACCTATCTATTTGTAACTTTCTTGATTCTTTATTGCGACTTATTGTTCCAACTATTTTAGGAGTAGTCTGCAAATTTGCAGTAGTACTTTCTATCCTTAAATCCCAAGTCATTAATATAGATTGTAAATAGTTTGGGGTCCCAACGACTCAACCCTGTGTCACCCCACTGTTACATCTTGCCAACCAGAAGAGACTCATTTATCTCAACTCTCTGGCTTTCTGTTGATTAGCCACTCCTCTGTCCAATCTAAAGATTGCCCCTAATTTCATGTGATTGTACCATGTATATTAATCCTTGGTGTGGTCCCACACCAAATATCTTCTGAAGTCCAGATGGACTACATCTGCAGGACTCCCATAATCCACTTGACTTGTTACATCCTCAAAGAACTCATGCAAATTAGTCAAACACAACTTACTTTTCATAAAACCATAACAAAGCTGATGGACTGGATTTTGATTTTCTACACATCCTGTTATTACTTCCTTAAAATGGATTCTAACAATTTCCTACCAATAGATGCTAAAATAACGAGTGTGATTTCCTATTTCCTGCCTCCCTCCTTTTTGAAGAAGAAGAATGTCAGCATTTTTTCCGTCCACTGGAACATTTCTAGAATTTAGGGAATTTGGAATATTACAATCAACGTACCCACTATCTCTGCTGCCACTTCCATTAAGATCAGAGGACGGAGACCATCAGGTCAATCCTGATGGAGTGTTCAGTACTTTTTTTGCTAGCAATGATGATTGTTCCAAGTTCCTCCCTTTCGATAACCTTTGCATAACTGGTTAGGATTGGGATGGCCCTAATGTCCTCCACTCTTGCTATGAAAACTGAAGCAAAATATTGAATTTAGTGCTCCAGCCATTTTAGTTCCATATTATTAACTCCTGACTTTCATCTCTCAAGGGAACAACATTCACTTTTGCCACTCTTGTGCCTTTTCTACACTTATTGAAGCTTTGCTATCCATTTTTATATTAGTTTTTTTTCATAATTTATTTTTGCTCTTGTTATTTTTTCTTAGAATAACCCTTTCTTATAGAGTCACAGAGTCATACAGCATGGAAACAGATGGTTCAGTCTAACTAGCCCACGCTGACCATGTTCCTAACCTAAACACTTCCTACCTGCCGGTGTTTGGCCTACATCCCTCCAACTTTTCCTATTCATGCACTTAACCAAGTGTCTTTTAAACGTTGTAACTATACCTGCATCCATCACTTCCTCGACTGTTCACTCCACACACAAATCACAGTCAAGAGTGTGTTGCTGGAAAAGCACAGCAGGTCAGGCAGCATCAGAGGAGAAGAATCGATGTTTTGGGTATAAGTCCTTTATCATCACACAAGCCATATGCTGTATGAACAAATTGCCCCTCAAGTCTTTTTTTTTTTTAATTTTCTCCTCTCACCTTAAAGATATGCTCCCTAATCTTGAACTCACCCACCTCAGGGAAAAGACCCTTGCTATTCACCTTATCTGTGCCCCTCAAGGTGTTATAAAATTCTATCAAGTCACCCCTCAACCTCCTATGCTCCTGTGAAAAAGTTCCAGCCAAATTATTATGACTCAATTCTCCCATTCCCAGCAACATTCTGGTAATTATTTTTTCTGAATTCTCTCTACTTTAATAATATTAAATATTAATTTAATAATATAATAATTATAATACAAGACGACCAGAATTGGACACAGTACACCAGAAGAAGCCTCACCAATGTACTGTACAACCCTGAGCAAGACATACTCAAAGGACTGAGCAATGATGGTAACCGTGCTTAACACCTTCTTAACCTCGAGTACATAATTCTTTGAAATTTGCACAGGAACCTCTGTTCCACAACACTACCCAAGACCTTGCTTTTAATTAGAATTAGAATTCCTACAGCATGGAAACAGGCCCTTCAGCCCTACAAGTACATACTGATCCTCTGAACAGTAGCCAACTCAGACCCAATCCGCTACATTTAACCCCTGACCAATGCATCCAACCTACACATTCCTGAACAATGTGGACAATTTAGCATGGCCAATCCACCTAATCTGCACATTTTTGGATTGTTGGAGTAATCCCAACTGTGTAGGGATTACCTTTGCATAACTGGTTAGGATTGGGATGGCCCTAATGTCCTCCACTCTTGCTATGAAAACAGGTTTGATATCCAGACATTTCATTACCTGGCTAGGTAACATCATCAGCGGCGACCTCCAAGTGAAGTGAAGCTGTTGTCTCCTGCTTTCTATTCATAAATATATAAATATTTATATATAAATATATATAAATATGTAAATAGATATAAATAGAAAGCAGGAGACAACAGCTTCTCTTCACTTGGAGGTCGCCACTGATGATGTTACCTAGCCAGGTAATGAAAGGTCTGGATATCAAACCCACAGCTCAGCGAGCAAACCTACACCCTAAACCTCAACCTGAGCTACAAATCTTCACAAACCTTGCGAAGCAATAACTATTGTACTTCAATCAGAGACTTTCGCAACACAGGTCAGGACTTCCGAAGATGGGGGTCAGGACTGTAATTGGAACCCAAAGTTAGGTTTTGAGGCAGTGAGCTCCAAGACAGCAAAGAACACTACAGGGCTCAGTTTCTTCACTATTGGACTCGGGTCTTTTCTTGCCAGTCCTCTACTCTCAAAGACCTTCTCTCCTTTCCTTCAATTTAAATAGTTTAAGTGAATGGTGACACAGTGGCTCAGTGGTTGGCACTGCTGCCTCACAGTGCCAGGGACCCAGGTTAGATCCCAGCCTTGGGTAACTGTTTGCGTGGAATTTGCATATTTTCTCCGTGTCTGCATGGGTTTCCTCCAGGTGCTCTGGTTTCCTCCCACAATCCAAAAATGTGCACGTTAGGTGAACTGGCCATGCTAAATTGCCCATAGTGTTCAGGGATGTGTAGATTAGGTGCATGACGTAAATGTAGAGTCATAGGGTAGAGCAATGGGTCTGGTTGGGTTACTCTTTGGAGGATCGGTGTGGACTTGTTAAGCCTAATGGCCTGTTTCCACACTGTTGGGAGTCTATGATTGGGTCACAGAAATTTCAAACATTGAAATTGGATCATCTTGGAAAATGTTGAGAAAGCAGTGATTTAGGTCACCAAGCCTTGGCTTAATATTTTGAAAAGATTACCCACTTCATTCCATGCACCTGATCTTTCCAAAATGTTCTGCATAATTTCCCTCCGCTTTTTAGATAGTCTATTCTATATTATAAAAACTCAACATGTATAAGAAATTCTCATTTTTTTTTAATCCTTTACCTCACTTGAATCTGCCCCCATCCTGGCTAACCACTCATCTTCAATGTAAATACTCTATTCTTAGTTTGGCTGAACATCTTGTGCACAATGAGATATACACAAAAATCAGGTTTTTTTGGGGGGCGGGGGTTCATTGAGGAAGAAATGATGACAAAAACACTGGAAAAATTCCCATTCTTCGTTCACTAAAATCCTTAACTACAAAATCTAACAATATGCCTCCCTCCCCTTATTACAAGTGGACAGTCTGGATTACATGCTCAAAACTTTTGCATTTAATAAAATTGCTCTAATTCCTCTGCCCTCTTCCAAGAAGGGTTCTATCATAAACTTTTGTTAACTAAGGATGGATTGCATGGTACCTGAATAAATCAAATGGAGATATCAAGGATTCCTGGTTGAAGCTTGGGGATATTGACAAAATGAGACACTTCTCAATGCAGGAGGATGACACTTCACACATTCTTAGCTCAGCCAAACGTAAGGTTTATCTAAAACTATATTATGGACCAGGCCAGACCTGTCCAAAATATTTTAAGAAGATAGCTCAGACCCTAACTTTTTCTCATGCAGCTGGTCAATCCACTCAGCTTTAAGCAAAACACAGTTTATTTAAACACGACAATTGAAACACTAACAAAAGAAAACAGGCATCATTTGGAGATGCTGGTGTTGGACTGGTATGTACAAAGTTAAAAATCATGCAACACCAGATTAAAATCCAACAGGTTTAATTGGAAGTGCTAGCTTTTGGAGCACTGCTCCTTCATCAGTTGGTTGCCACCTGCCTGATGAAGGAGCAGCGGTCCAAAAGTTCATGCTTCCAATTAAACCTGTTGGACTATAACCTGGTGTTGTGTGATTTTTAACAAAAGAAAATAGAATTTAGAATAACTTAACTATTTGAAAACACAACCAACTCGCTTCATCAACTTAACGAAGGAGCTGTTCCCATTCCCATTCCCATAAAATCCCATAAAATAGACTCCCTTGGCAAAAAGTAAATATAAACACAGGTCTGACAGGCAGGAGAGATTTCAGAGAGAAAAGTCAGCCAGGGATCATCTGCTGAAGCATGGAAACATTTCGGACTGCATAGTTTCTCACTGCCTGCTAATAATAAAACAAAATAGGAAAAACAACCTAACTGGGAGAACTGGTCACTCCACAGCCGTTGTTAAAGTAGACATTTCCAGACATTTTGGCACCTCTGCATTTATGACCTCTCTTGATAAAAACCAAAGACAAAACAATCTTTTTAAAGTGACAGCATCATCACAAGCTTCAAATGAGAGGTGAGAGTTCCAGCATGTGTGGCAAATGCCACATGAACAAATTGAGTGGGTTAATATTCTTCACTGTCACAGTATTGCTTCTGGAAGTTTAATACAAATAAGGTTCAACTTTAAATTTTGAGCACATAAATCACAGCCCATTTGACAGCTTGGAACTTCAATGAAGATTTTTTTCCCTTCAAAAAGTGGGTTAACTTTGTAGCTACATCTATTTTAGCCTGACACTTAAAAATTACTGTTACTGCAATGCCTTTAGAACCTGTAATGTGCACATCCTGGATTGGTGACATGTGACTTTTTATTAAATCATACTTGACACATACTGAGTTTCTCACATCAGCCAGAAGGTAGCACACCCCAAATATCAGATCACAACACCTATGGACTGGACAGATGTTTAAAAACATAAAATACTTAAGATATTTTTTAAAAATCTTCTTATCCAGGGATAGAGCTTGATGGATGGTCTCACATAATGAGGCCAGTAGATGGAGAACATATGCCAAACAACTTATTGAGCATTTCTCAAAGAAGAGGGGCATACTATTGAAGCTTTTCATCTTGCATTCATCAGGACAGATGCAAGAATACAAGTTCTAAAGGGAACAACAATTTCTACTACATGAAAAAATGGGTGCTAATATGTTGGTGAGTAGACTGACTGAGGCATGGCATGGGAAATGCACAAGTGCTCCCCAAATTTTGTTTATTTTGAAAGTCACAATGCCGACAGAGGACTGGATCCTGTGAATGAACAAGATTTTAAATAGCTGTCCAGTCCATAAGTGTTGCAAGCATAGGTAAACTATGTTGCAAGCCTGACACAATTTTAGGTTAAGCAGGAAGTTTAAGAGGATATTTGAAGCAGGAACCATTGAGACATTTAAGCAGTAGGATTCAGCTGTAGGCTATCATTTTTCAAAGGCACAGGTCTTTAGGCTAAGTGCTGGAAAACGGGATGAGAATAGATAGGTGCAATAATTGGCTGACATAGCCATATTATGATTTGGAGATGCCGGTGTTGGACTGGGGTGTACAAAGTTAAAAATCACACAACACCAGGTTATAGTCCAACAGGTTTAATTGGAAGCACTAGCTTTTGGAGCGCCGCTCCTTCATCATCTCCGAAAGCTAGTGCTTCCAATTTAACCTGTTGGACTATAACCTGGTGTAATGTGATTTTTAACTTTGTATAGCCATATTAAGGGGCTTTTTCCTTGCTGTAAAAACTCTATGACTGATAACTTTAAACTGGTGTTTGGCATCATTTTGGCACAGTTGGGATTGTTACCAAATGCTGTATAATTTCAAACCACATTTAATTGTTACACAGAATATAGGTTTAAGGAGCAACTGCAGGCCATTCATCCTTATGACCTTGGTCTGTCATGATATTTCATGCTCCTTGGATGCTGCCTGACCTGCTGTGCTTTTCCAGCAACACATTTTTCAGCTTTGATCTCCAGCATCTGCAGTCCTCACTTTCTCCTACACGATATTTCATGGTTAATCTTATTGCAGTCTCAACTCTATTTTTCCTATCTGCCCATCCATAACACATGATTCCCTTACCTATCAAAAATATGTCTAACTCAATCCTGAATAAATTCAATGACTTACTTTCTGGAGAAAATAATTCTACAAAACAATCCCCAAAAAAAATCTTCGTCCCAATTTTAAAAAGGGGGCTGATTAGTTTGGCTGCACTTACCTTATCAGGCTGCTTCAGAACATTATATATGTTTCAAAACCATCACTCATTCATAAAGATTCTAATTAACATAGGCCTAACTTTTAACCTTGCCTGACAAGACAACTTTTCATCCCAGGAATTACCCAGTAAACCTTCCCTGAACTGCCTCCCATGTGTATTTGCCTCCTTAAATAAGTTTGTCATAACTATACGCAGTAATTTAGATGCATTCCAATGTTGTGCACAGTTGCAGCAACACTTGTATATCAATTGATGACCTGACGGTGAAGGACGCACAAAGACATTAAGCCACCGCACTGAGTTGGTGATATTTTGACCTTGCACTGACAAAGAAACCATTATGGGCAATATCAAAAATTCTAGATTTCAGCCTGCCACCAACAGGTAATAATCATGATTCAAGAGGTCAAAGTCTGATTAAAGGATGATATATAAACATATACAGAACACACTTTTGAACACCATGTCCTGAGTTTTGCAAACAAGGAGTGGTTGAGGATTGTCAGTACTCTGCCTATTGTGAACAGCTGGAAGTACTTGCTGCTTGGGATGATCCACCAGGCATTGAGACCTACATGTCTGACATCTCACCACTGCACCGATACTCACAGTCATAGTCATAGAGATATACAGCATTGAAACACTTTTTCACTCAAAGGGTGGCACGTGTATGGAATGAGCTGCCAGGGGAAGTGGTGGAGGCTGGTACAATTGCAACATTTAAAAGGCATCTGGATGGGAACATGAATAGGAAGGGTTTGGAGGGATATGGGCCAGGTGCTGGAAGTTGGGACTAGATTGGGTGAGGATATCTGGTCAGCATGGACAAGTTGGACCGTAGGGTCTGTTTCCGTGCTGTATATCTCTATGACTATGAATTCAAATATCACATTATTTGTTTGTTGTGCGTTTTGGGCTAGTTTTAGCATCCTGTTAGTGGAGAATTAGTACTTGTGCATTTTTCTCAAACTTGCTGATGCAAGTTTACCTGCAATGGTCAGAATATATATTGGGATTTCATATGCTGATCAGCAATTAATTCCATGAATTAATCAGCAACCTTATAAATAGGACCCAAATCATTTGCTAACTGCGTAAGCTTAATGCTGTACATGAAAGCTATCCTGCTGGATAAAGGCTACCGTGAACAGGTCACTATCACCGTATATAATGCAAATTTACAAATGAATCTAAAGCACTTCTTTCAGACCCAAAAAGTGACTAGTCTTCTTTGAATTATCCTACAGTTAGTTGTCCCAAACATTTGAGTAACAGGTGTTGAACAGCTATTTGATGCTGCTACTATACAGTAGCAACATGAGTCGACTTCTCTAAATGGTTGCTGCTGTGAAGCCATGTTTTGCCGATCACACAAGTACTATAATGTGTTAGCTGAGTCTCAGGGCCACATGATGCCAGGTACATTGGATTCATGCCCAATTAGTGATGCATTGTGTCAAACAGCACTTCAACCATATGCTTATAAAATGCAAAACAGAGTATCCCCACATCAGACATGATTCCATGATTAGGAAGCTCTTTCTAGACAATCCTAAAGCTGACATGATTACACAAACCACTAATTTAAGATAGCAGCTGCATGTATTTATAACCAAGGCCTGGACCTCTGCAGACGAGAGGAATTTGTACATAAGTTGGTAATTTTTAATTAAACAAAAGCTTGGGACATGGTCCCCTGGACACTCACATGGCATATCGCTACCATGGTTTTAGTTTTTAAAAACTTGAGGACAACCATTCCCCGGTGTATGCTCCACGATTATGTCATGACCAATGGACATTTGCCAACCAATCTGTATCCTGATCGTTCACATAATATAAATTGTTGCAGGAGTTCCAATGCGGCTGTACAGGACATCAATGAGGCCACTTTTAGAAAACTCCATACAATTCTGGCTGCCCTTCTCTAGGGATGATGTTGTTAAACTTGAGAGGGTGCATAAGAGATTTACCAAGATATTACCAGGACCGAAAGGTTTGAATTATAGGGAGAGACTGAATAGGCTGGGTTTTTTTTAAACCTCTGGAGAGTCAGAGGCTGAGGGGGGACCTTAGAGAGATTTATAAAATCATGAGGGGCATGGATAGGATCAATAGACAATACCTTTCTTTACCAGGATGGGGGAGTCCAAAACTAGACAGTATAAGTTTAAGGTGAGACAGGAAAGATTTAAAAAGGAACAGGAGGGGTAACATTTTCATGCAGAAGGTGGTTTGTGTATGGAACTAACTGCCAGAGGAAGTAGTGGAGGTCGATACAATTACAACATTTAACAGGCATCTGAATGGGTACATGAATAACAAGGATTTAGAGGGATATGGGCCAAGTGCTGGCAAATGGGACTAGGTCAGATTGGAATGCCTGGTCAGCGCAGATGAGTTGGACTGAAGACTGTGTGACTTCATGCTGTATGACTCTGTGATCCACCCCCTTTATCTACTTCATCAATACCTTTCCCTCCACCATACAAGATCAGAAGTGGAGATGTTTGCTGATGAAAGCACAATGTTCAGCATCATTCACAAATCCACACATAATGATGCAGTCCATGCCGAGATAAAGCAAGATGCGGACATCCTGCATGCTTGGGCTGACAAGTGGAAACATTCACGCCACACGAGTGGCAAGAAAAGGTCATCTCCAATGACTGAGAATCTAATGAACACCATTTGACATTCAATTGCAATATCCTTGCTAAATCACTTGCTATTAACATTCCAGAGATTATTGTTAACCAGAAACTCAACGAGACTAGCCATATCAAACTGTGGCCACATCAGCAGGTCAGAGGTTAGGAATTCTGCTGTGAATAACTCATCATTTGACTCTTCAAAACCTGTCTGCTATCTGCAAACCACATTCTGGAGTGTGATGGAATACTGCACTTGCTCACCATCTTCTCCAGGAAATTAAAAATGGGCAATTAATATTGGCCTAGCCAGCAAAACCCATATCCCATGAATGAATTAAAGCAAATGACAGATGAAAATAAATGATGACTTGTCCCTTTTTGATAGTGCTCAAGTCATGTTCTACAAAATAAAGATGACTGAGTTTGTGTAAAATAAACCTTACATTTTATCACCAGAAACATTTCTACACCATACAACATTTCAACATTTTTAAACGTTTGTTTAAATTGATGCCTGCAAATGACTGACTTCAGCAAGGTTGCACATCCCCTCCACCTCGCCCTATTGGTAGGACCATATTATAAAATATGGTTTCAAAGACTTTCAATTGTGCACAAATAATCAACCATAAAATATTTATGGGAGAGGTCACAGTCTGCTGAATGGAATTTTAATTGTTTTTAAGTACTTGAGATTATGACATTAGACATGTTGCAAATGATGATTATTCATGAGGCTTAACGGGAAAAAAATGGGAGAATACAACAAGTAAAGCTAACAGAAAGGGACGCAAACCTAGGCTACGAGATAATGAAACTATAGAATATTTAATTCAAGAAAATTACATGATAAATCCATTGTGTAATTGAGCAGGTGAGGGTCGTCTTTTCCAATTCTTGATAAATGGATACAATCAATCGACAAAAAAGCTTGTGTCACAATAATAGATTAGTTCCTTAAACAAAATTTAGACAAAGGTTTGACAAAGGGAATGTCATATGTTATTTGTGTGGATTTTAAAGGTCGTGTTTGATAAAAAAGGATCACGGTCAGCTTGGATTAACTTCAGAACCAAAGCAGTGAGTTGTGAAGAATGGTAGTTTTTCCAGAGGGGAGGATGATAGATGGCGGTTTCACCCTGAGTCATTGCTGGAAACATTGCTTTTCTCCTTCTATATATAAATGGTGATGGTGATGTAACATTTGATCTAGCAGCTAGCAGCGGCCGAGTTGCTCTGAGACAAAAATAAATTTGAATTCGGCCAATCAATCAGTTTAAATTACACCTCAAAATACCAACTTTCAATCAAATTTGAATTTAGTATATTGACAACATTAAAACCAATCTGCTGCTTTGGGGTATAAGATCGGGAAAAATTGAACAGTTGAGGTGGAGAACTGCCAAGCCAGTACAGACTGCCCGAAACACAGCTCTCTAAAAGGTACCATTATCTATCAATGACCAGTGAAACAGAAAACCTGAAGAGGAAGATACAAAGGGAAATTCAGCAGCTGCCTGGTTTTAAAATTTGGATTTTTGGTAAACCTTACTCGGGTTTTATCAGACAAGTATTTTCGAAGGGAAAGTAAAAGATAGGTTAGAGGAAGGAGTTATAGAGTCATAGAGATGTACAGCATGGAAACAGACCCTTCGGTCCAACCCGTCCATGCCGACCAGATATCCCAACCCAATCTAGTCCGAAAGTTGTTAATTTTTAAATCAGTCGCCTGAGGCGGGAATTGAACCCGGGTCTCTGGCGCTGCGAGGCAGCAGTGCTAACCACTGTGCCACCGTGCCGCCCACATATCCCAACCCAATCTAGTCCGAAAGTTGTTAATTTTTAAATAGTTTTTGGCCTCTTGAATTCTCACAGATTACTGCACAGGATAAATCTTTTCTGTGTTGCTGATGTAAATTCAGCAGGGGTGTTTACCCATGTGGTAACACAAGAAAGGCAATAGAATTATCGGATGCATATAAAAGCAAAGGTAATGGGAAGCCTCTCAAACTTCAAGGTCTCTGAGTACTGAGTGCAACACTGGATTCCACATTCAGATAACTCAATTTTGACATTTCACTTTTTATGAAGTGTCAAAGGACTCAAAACTTTAAGTCTGTTTTTCTGTCTACAAATGACACCAGACCTGCTGAATTTCTCCAGCATCTTGTTTCAGATTTCCAGAATCCATAGTCTTTGTTTGTATTCACTAGGATGTGGACTAAGAAAACGCATACCTTAAGAAAACTTTGAAAGTTTTTTTTAATGCTAGAATACAGGCAATATAATAGAAGTATTTAGGATTATAAAAAGATGTACAGAAACAGACAAAATTTCCACTGGGTGCGCAACGCATTAGAAACCATATACACATGGTTAAAAGGCAAAGTATCCAATGTTGAGATGCGAAACTCCCCATCAGTGGTTGACACAGAAAACATGTCAACAGTCAAGCTTAAATTGGATTGGCAAATGAAGTAAAGAGGATAAAGGGATATGGAAACAGTGGATAAGTATGATTAGGACAAGATTTAGGATTAATGTCAACATAGACTGTGAGCTAAATGACTTGGTTGCATTATAACGTCCAATGTTTTAACGGATAACACAAACTAGGAACAGGAGTAGGCCATTCATACGATCATTTATCTCTCCACTCTGCAGGCACTCTGCCTCTATTCCTGATGAAGGGCTTTTGCCCGAAACATCTATTTTCCTGCACCTTGGATGCTGCCTGGCCTGCTGTGCTTTTCCAGCACCACTCTCATCTAGACTCTGGTTTCCAGCATCTGCAGTCCTTGTTTTTACCATTCATACGATCATGGCTGTTCCTCTATTTCAACATCACATTCCCTTTACCTCCATACTTGATGCCTTTAAAATCAAAATAATATATCCACCTCTTTCTTGAATACATTCAATTTTTTGGCCTCCACAGTATTCATCAGGTTTATTATCCTTAGGAGAAACTTTTTCCTCATCTCAGTCCTAAATGGCCTACCCCATTACCAGAGACTGTGATCCCTCGTTCTAGACTTCCCAAACAGAATAAACATTCTTTCTGTAGTCTGTCCTGCCCTGCTAGAATTTTATTCATTTCAGTCAGATCCCTTTTTATCCTTCTAAACTCTATTGAATGTAGTCAAACTAATTTTTCTTCACAGGATAGTCTTTCCATCCCAGTATCAGCCTTAGTAAACCTTTGCTGCACTCCCGCTATGGCAAATATACACTCTCTTAGGCAGGGAGACCAAAACTGCATACAAGACATGCTTGGGTCACCTACACAGACATCTTCCAAATTTCTCACCCACTCTGAAGACAACTTTCATTCGTTATGTCTCAAAGTGTTTTTAGCTGAGGTAATGGTAACAGATAAGAAATCATGTGGGCAAAAACTAAAATGAACATTCTACTGTGGCTAGAGATTCTTAAAACAGTAATATTTCTTGTTCATTTTCTGCCCTGAACTTGAGTTAGAGTCATAGAGTTGTACAGCACAGAAACAGATGTTTTGGTCTAACCTCTCCATGCTGACTAGATATCCTCAATTAATTTAGCTCCATTTACCAGTATTTACCCCATATCCCTTTAATCCCTCCTATTCACATACCCATCCAGATCACTATCAAATGTTGTTGTTCCAGCCTGCACTACTTCCTCTGACAGCTCACTCCATACACGCATCACCCTCTCCAGGAAAATGTTGCTCGTTAGGTCCCTTTTCGATCTTTCCCCCTCACCTTAAACCTATGCCGTTTTTTTAGACTCTCCTACCCCAGTGAAAAGACCTTGTCTATTTATCCTATCCATGCCCCTCATGATTTTACAAACCTCTATAAGGTCACCCCTCAGCCTCCGACATTCCAAGGAAAATAGTCCCAGCCTGTTCAATCTCTCCCGATAGCTCAAACTCTGCAACATCCTTGTAAATCAAACTTTTTCTGAAACCATTCAAGTTTAAACAACATCCTTCAGCAATCAGGGAGACCAGAATTGAATGCAGTGTTCCAAAAAACTGGCCCAACCAATGTCCTGTACAGCCACAGATGACCTTCCAACTTCTACACCCAACGCATTGAGCAATTAAGGCAAACATGCCAAACGCTTTCTTCACTATCTATCTACTTGCGACTCCACTTTCAAGGTACTATGAACCTTCACCCCAGGTCTCTTTGTTTGGTAACACTCCCCAGGATGCTGCCATTAAGTGTGTAAGTCCTAAACCCAATTTACTTTATCAAAATGCAACACCTCACATTTATCTAAATTAAACTCCATTTACCACTCCTCGGTCCAATTCTGGGCCAAGTCTGCATATGTCTGGATTGAATGAGCAAATCCAGTTAACGATTTTGGTGGCTGCAACTATTCTCCCACCAATTAAAGTCTTTATAATTAACACCACAAATTACTCAAGATAAAAGCTTCAAAGTTGAGTTCTGTTTTCATTGACCATATCAGTGACCATCGTCATTTTAAGAAGTTAGACAGTCAATCTGCTTCCTCAATTTTTTCCAGCACTCATTCACTCATAAATAAACAAGAACATTTGACTGACAGCAGAAAAAGATATTATCACAAATCCAATCTAAAAGAAAAGGAATGATTGCAAGTTAACAATTCATATATAAAAAAGCATAGGTATTTAAAGTCGCTCTTTCAATAGCTGATAGACATTGTGTGCACTGGTTAGAGGCTTTGGTTTGCAATGCTAATTGCCAATTATCAATTCTTGAACAAGCATATGATTTTACAGTTTCCAAAGTTGAATTGCAGGTTTGCGTACTCCATCTGCTGTACTGCATGCTAAGCATCAATCCTCAGTCATGCTAAGTAAAAATATAATTAGCACCTGTATGGTCACCTATAAAGAAGCCAACTGAAGTAAGATTAGCATCATGTTGAAAAGGAATTTTCGATCCTGCGTAAAGACTTTTGATCCTTGGCAGGTGTACTTTACAAGCCAATAATATTCCATAACATTATTTTCAAAGAACCATATGGAGAAGCAATATTCATTAATTTTAAAAATAGAAAATGCATTGTTCAACATTATAAACTTTATCAGAACATGCAGTCTTAGAGATAATATAACAATGACTATAACAAATTCTGCTGAAAATTACATATAATTCATAGCAACTGTATTTGTAATTTTTCCAAAAATCATGAAAATATCTAACAAATTCTTATCCACCTCATCCCAAACAAACAAAAATGCAACCTATCAATGGAGGTCTTTTAGGCAGCAATTTAAAATTACCTCTGCTTAGTACTGTGGCTCTCCGACAGGTGAGAAACAGTTTGTACTTTCCCATCTTCCTCGGATTCGTCTTTTACCATACTGCCTTTAACTTGTGGTTCTTCTCTACTTGCCTTCACTCCAATTGGCAGCTTCCTCTTTTCCATCTTTCGTTGCTGGCAACATACTTCTATTTTTGTTTGTTGCCCTCCTCCTTCTGCCTGTTTTCCAGAGGACTGTGCCAGGCACTTGCATTTGGAGGTTTTGTGCTCCCGTCTGCTGATAGCTCTTTCTGTCCATGATTCACCTGGACTCTCACTTTCTATCCTCTCCTGTGAAGGTGATCCACAGTTACTTTTACATGGCTGATCCTCTCCTTTATGAAAACCAGAATCTGCAACATCTACAGTATCATCCAATGAACTGATCCCCACTGGCTCAGAGATGTTGTGAACTATATCGTCCGGAGTCACAGCAAGGTGGACACAATGATTTACACCATTTTTCATTTCAGCAGGGCATAGCTTTGGGGAATCATCTGGAGAAACATGACTGCAGACTGAATCATAATTTATTATAGTCTCCGCTTCAGAGGAGCAAGTGATGGACTGAGATTTGGGGTTAAAGATAACAGTTGCAGAAATTTTCATTCCACCAGTCCTATGTGCTATTTTTTCTGCAGTTTCACTAGGTTGTACATCATCAGTACCTACAGTCCAACCATTGAGGTAAGAACCGGATTCTGATATATCCAAACATTTACAATAGATTTCTGCTGTGTTATTTTTCTTTTGATTGGCTTGTCCTTGCAGAGGTAGTGAATCATTATTGCTTGGTTTGTGTAGTACTTCTTTTGTTTCTAAATTTTGCTCATTGCAACTATCCCTCCCCATGTTTTCATCATCATGTGAAAGAGGCAACATGTCTGCTTGATCAGGTGGACAAGAATCAGGAGCCAAAGTGAGCGATTCCTTCAAAGTG
Source organism: Chiloscyllium plagiosum (assembly GCF_004010195.1). Classification (NCBI taxonomy): domain Eukaryota; kingdom Metazoa; phylum Chordata; class Chondrichthyes; order Orectolobiformes; family Hemiscylliidae; genus Chiloscyllium; species Chiloscyllium plagiosum. The sequence goes on along the minus strand of NC_057711.1, from coordinate 11,954,892 downwards.
TCCATTCCCGCAAAAGCCTCACCTGCACCATCCAAATCATCCATGAAAAATACCCGTTCCTCTTCTTCAGCTTCATGCCTCACACCAGAGAGCTCGGGGTTTGTAGAGGCCTCTGGGTTACAATTATTATTCAGCACAGTCTTATGAGCTGGTGACTGGCAAGCACTTGGTGGAGAGAGCAGGCAGGACATTTCATCCCCCACCCTGTGTACCATTAAGTTAAGCTGCTCCAGCTCCTCCTCATCATATTGCATTGAACATGCAAGTTCAGCGTCTGTATTTTCAGCTTTTACACACAATTTATCTTGAACGAGTTTCTCAGGAACTACAGGTGGAGGAATGGGAGAGGGTACCTCTGGATCAACAGCAAATTCACCATCCTGAGATATACACAGGTTACGTTCAAGTGTGTGCAACTCATCTTCTGTCAATGTCTGTAGTAGGTCCCTAATTAGAGAGGTGAGAGAAAACAAGACTGAGGAAGAGTGGGATGCCATTAAATAAAACAGAGTAATTTCCAAGTTTTTGCTCCAATACTTTGTTAATTATAAGAAAAAATAAATCATCATCTGATATTGTGGAACTTGAACCTTGCTGAAAAATAAAGACATTTTGTTGAAGCTTTTCATCTTGCACCCATCACCACGATTCCCATTATCATCAATGCAATGGGAAAAAACAACAGCTGTATTGTCTGAAGGAGACAATGGATTGGCCAGTGGACTCCTGGCCAATACTTCTGCCTCAGGCTTGCTGCAGTGCTCCAGTGAAGCTCAGTACAAGCTGAAAGAACAGCATCTTATTTTCCGCTTGGGAACTCTGTAGCCTTCTGGACTTAATATCACGTTCAGAAATTTTAGGACTGGAGGCACCTTCTCCCATGTCCTGATCCAAACTCCTATACACGAAACCTTGTCATCATCATCGGCTGCTATTACATACAACCCATTGACAGCTACTCATAGTCCCCATTCGTAGCTATTCATTCCCCCAGACTGGCCTTTATCCATTCCTTCGTCTGGCAAAGTATTTTTCTCTCTCTTTTTGTGCTTTATTTCCACCTATAATTTGCATAAATACTAACCTTTTCCTAGCTACCATCAGTTTTGAAGGGTCACTGGACTTGAAGCATTAACTCTACTGTCTCTCCAACTGTTGCCGGACCTGCTGAGTTTTTCCAGCAATGGTGACGGCCTATAGCTCACCAATAGGATAAACAACACACTGAGGAACCAACAAAAAAAACGGACAGATAACCAGGTTTGACCTACAAAGAATGAAACCTGAAAGCACAACACCCCCAGATTCTATGGACTACTTAAAGGACACAAACCAGACATCCCACTCAGACCCATCGTATCACTACCAGGGACACCATCACACAAACTTTTCCAGCAATTTCAGTTTTTGTTTTTGATTTCAAACATCCACAGTTCTTTCTTGAAGTAACTTTTTGAACTGTGATGATAACTATGTCTACATGTTCACTTGGTCCTCTGTATTAATAAGCAGTTGCCTAAAATGGGCTCAAGTGACTATCCTAAATTGGCTGTCAGTGCAATCCTTCACATACTCAAAGAGGACCACAGCAATTCTTCATTGTACATGCTTGATACTCAAATAAGATGCATTAAAGCTATCCTGTAGTGTAATAGACACCATGGTCAGACAATTTCTTGCTGTGGATCATGCAAACTCAATGAGACTACTGTCATCACTTTGGTCCTGAACATTTATGCCACATCATGAACATCTCCAACAAGTGAGAATCTAAACATCACTCCTTCACATTCTATGGCATTATCATTATTATATTCCATACTGTCAAGATCTTGGGGACTTGGTAATTATTAGAACTAATCACATACGCACCATAGCAAGTCAGAAGCTACAAATCTTGCAGTAATTAACTTACCTCATGATACCCCATGCCTGTCCACCACCTACAAAGCACAAGTTAGGAGTGTGATAGAATACTCCCCACTTGCCTGGATAGGTGCAGCTCCACCAATACTCAAGAAGCTTGACACATCCAGAACAAAGCAGCTCACTTGATTGGCAGATCATCCACAAACATCCACTTCCTCCACTATTGATGCTCAGTACATACACTACTGCTGTGTACAAGATGCACTGCAGAAATTCTCCAAAGATCATGAAACAGCATCGTCCAAACTCTCAATCACTACCATCTAGAAGGACAGGACAGGACAGGACAGTAGTTATAGGGGAGCACCAACACCTGCAAGTTCCCCTCCAAGTTACTCACCATTCAGACTCAAATATCTCTAGAGCATTGGAGGCTGAGGGATGACCATATAGAGAGGCATGGATAAGGTAAATAAACAAGATCTTTTCCAGGGAATCCAGAACTAGACGGCATAGTTTAGGGTGAGAGGGAAAGGATTTGAAATGGATCTAAGGGGCAAATTTTTCATGCAAAGGATGGTGCGTGTATGGAATGAGCTGACAGAGGAAATGGTGGAGGCTGATTTAATGACAACATTCAAAAGGCACCTGGGTGGGTATATGAATAGGAAGAGTTTGGAGGGATATGGGTCAAATGCTGGCAAATGGGACTAGATTCATTTTGGCTATCTGTTTGGTATGGATGAGTTGGGCTGAAGGGTCTGTTTCCGTGCTGTACCTCTCTACGACCCTCTACCATTCCTTCAATGTCAAAATTTTGGGTCTACCTACAGCAAATAGACTTGGTTGAAGGACAACTAAAGACAAGCAGTAAATCCTGGCTCAGCCAGCAAAACACACAACTAATGACTGAATAAATTTGCTAAGTATCCCGGTTGACCTCAGACTGCCCTAGAAGCAGAAGCTATCGCAAACATTTGAGCAACACATGAAGCTAGTTGTTTCATGTTCCGGGTGCTGGCAGGTGGGATTAGATTGGGTTAGGATATCTGTTCGACATGGACAGGTTGGACCGAAGGGTCTGTTTCCATACTATACATCTCTATGACTCTATGTTGTGACTATGTAGTATCAATACAAATGCATGTTGCCATCACGTCAAAGAAACTGCTAACCTAACATACAAATGAGTTATTTTTAGTATGATAGAGATACAAGGTTGTTTGCACAAAGCCAGCCACTGACTGAAGCCAAACAGCTTGCACTTGCAAAACTCAATACTCATAACATTAGATTTGATTCTGCAAGTGGACATCATATGCTAAATAATCCTGGGTGTGCAAATAATTATGCAGTTAACTAATATAAGATCTCAGTCAAGCTTGCAATATGGTGTATTTGGACGTACTTGAAGTTACATACATTATTAATACATAGATGCTGGTCTTTATAGATTTAAAAAAAAACATATACATACTCTACACATTCTCAGTACAACTAAATGGGTGACAGTCACTTTCTATTTCATTTATGATGGCAATTCTTTGAACAGAGTTAGGCTGCCTGCAGATAACTTGAATAAAGCTTGACAGTTTAGTTTTAGTCATCATTTAATCGGTGTATTCTCCACTGCAACATTTCAATCAGAGTCTACTTGCAACCAATCAGTACTCTTCTCTCATACATACTTCTTCCCCACTTTGGTATTTCTTGTGAATTGTACCAATGAAAAGATTCAACAAAATGTCTTTTATTCCTGCAATGCCAAAAAAAATCAGAGGTTAAACAGTTTTAATGTACTCATTATACTTAGCCTATTTTTAATGGAGTTCTGCCTCAGAATATATTTCCGATCTGTCGATGAAAGATGTTGCATCATCTGAGGCCATGCCATACTGAGCAATAAACATTATATTTTCGGGATACATTCACTGGGACATGGGACAAAAGATAAAACATCTGCTTTTGCACTAGGAAGTAGCTACACAAGGCAATTACAAATATAACAGGAGAAAGTGAGGACTGCAGATGCTGGAATACCAGAGTTGAAAAATGTGGTGCTGGAAAAACACAGCAGGCCAGGCAGCATCCGAGGAGCAGGAGAAACGTCGATTCTCCTGCTCCTCGGATGCTGCCTGGCCTGCTGTGTTTTTCCAGCACCACATTTTTCAATTACAAATAATAATGCCCGCTGCATACAGCAAACACCAGGCTCTGCAAAGTAACGTTTTGCTACAGTACCATCAATTCATCAATCGGAACGAATTTGCATGTGGCAAACATCCATTAGCATCTTCCAGTAACATTTGTTAACATTTGTGTATCTGAAGTATAAACCATGCAACATATCAAACATATGGTCTGTTACAATAATTGTTGTCATTATTCAAGTGTTGCAGATACCTGAAAGCACTGCAGCTCCAAAATTAGTTTTCTGACAGAATTATCAGCAAAATGTCAAGATGCAATGAATTGAAATGTCCAGCAAGTATAAATTTGCACAGTTCTGGACATGGAATGAGAAAACTACTATGATGTGAAACTTGGGGTGGGGCATGCAAAATCAAGTAATTGCACTTCACTGTCACTTAAATATATCACCCAGTGGGAAATGAAGGATTGGATACAATTCATGGTAGAGTTTTAGATTGGAGGTGTGGGAGGTAGTTAAATGGACTCAATCATAATCTTTTGATTGAGTTAAAACTACAGAAAATCTAGCACCTCCATGTACATTTCACTTGTGTTGTAAAATTCCAAAGTGCTATAGTTTTCATTACCAAATAAACCTTACCAGTTCAATCTGTTCCTCCCGGCTTCTTAATTTCTGAAAATTACTTTCTATTTTTACAGCATCTATTAGTATAAAGAAATCTCAAAGCATTTCATGGGGCAGTGGAGAACAAATGGGGACTCAAAAAAGAGCAGAGTGGGTTGAAAAAAGGGTTTTAAAGACAGACAGGGAGATGGTGTTACAACAGAGGAATAGCAAGCCAAACCGAATCAGCCACACTATCACTGGTTTGCTATGCTGTGAAACCAGAATAATGAGCCTCAAAATTGTGCAATTGTTCCTAACTAGACATTACAAACCACAGATCTTAGGCACCAAGTTAATCACAAACAAAAAGTAACAATTTATTATTAATAATGTAACTTCAGCAGAACACAGATAAACTACAGGGCAATTTAATTAATATCTAAGCCTAATCTTCTTTGATCATAAACCCCACTCTCACATCGATTAGATAGTTGGACACAATTAAGGAATATTAAAAAATGAAGAAGTGTAATTTGCTAGTCTGATAGCCATTTTAACAATGAATACCAGGCCTTCTTGAAATTCTTGGAAGATGGATTGATTTATAGACATAAAGAAATGCGTATTTTGCTTCAATTCTGACTTCTAATGGTCAATACAAACAATTGCTGCAGACCTCTGGAGACTCTTACTTATTTGTTACAGACTGGGATTCTTTTGTCAGAATTTTCAATTTTCAATAAGTCAACAACAAGAGAGTAATCAAACAGCAAAAACCAAAAATAGCCCCAGTGTGGAAGCTTCCAAAGCAAAAATGCCTCCTGCCTAAACCTAGTCAAAATTAATTCACTTTAGTTTATTGTTTCCTTTCAACATTCTCTGTGCTTGGCTAGCCAGCATTGGTTCTCCCTCGATTAACCTATTCCAGAGTGTAGCAACATTGTGGAGCAGAAATCAATCTGTATTATCTTTCCAGGCCAGATCCCAACAGCAAACATCTGCCTTTTGTCTTTTTCTTTTAAAATAAACAAGCTGTGACTCAAATGCAATTCTCAGTTTTAATCTCAGTTCAAAGTCAACAGTGAGAAAAACAAGGGGAAGCTGAAACAACGAAGTGTGGATGCAAAAAAAAAAGCAGAAAATGACTTTAAACTAACAAAGAGAGAGCCTGGGCTCAATTAGAAACAATAGTTCTTATTCTTTTTAGATTAGATTAGATTAGATTAGATTAGATTACTTACAGTGTGGAAACAGGCCCTTTGGCCCAACAAGTCCACACCGCCCCGCCGAAGCGCAACCCACCCATACCCCTACATTTACCCCTTTTTTTTAAACCTAACACTACGGGCAATTTAGCATGGCCAATTCACCTGACCAGCACATCTTTTATTTACTCTAATATTTAAACTGAGTTCAGGTCACAAACCAGCATATGGAAGAAATGATACTAAGAAAATGATTGTTCTAATAAATTGGTAAAAAAAAGTATCACTTATTTGGCTCACATTTATTGACTAATCCCAGTTCTCTTGAGAAGGTCCAGTGAACCACCTTCTTGAGTTGCTACTGTATAGGTACATCCACTGTTCAGAGTCGATAAAATGTGGGGCTGGAGAAAGTACAGCCAGTCAAGCAACATCAGAGAAGCACGAAAGCCGACGTTTAGAGCAGGACCCTTTATCAAGGCTTCTCCTGCCCAAAACATTGACTCTCCTACTCCTCTGCTGCTGCTTGACCTGCTGTGCTTTTTCCAGCTCCACATTTGAATCAACTCTGACTTTGCAGCATCTGCAGTCCTCACTATCTCCACTTCCACTGTTCAGAAGGGAGTTCCAGGATATTAATCCAGTGACAGTGAAGGAAGTGAAACAGTTTCAAAATAGGGTGATCAATGTCTTGGAAGTGGACTTCCATGTGGTGGTATTTCCATACATTTGCTTCCCTTGTCCTTCTCATTGGCATGCAGTCACAGGATTGCAAGGTAATGTTAAAGGAGCCTTGGTAAGTTACTGCAGTGCATCCTGTAGATTGTATCCATTGCTGCCTTGTAGATGGACAGGAGGAATCAGATGGTGGGTTACTTGCCACAGAATTCCCAGCTTCTGACCTGTGTTGCAGAACACTATTTACATACCAGTTCCAGTTCTAGCCAATGGTAAACCTTAAAATGTTGAAAAATAGAAGATTTAATAATGGTAGTGCCATTGAATGCTTTGGGAAAAATGGCTTGATCTTCTTATTGGCAATAGTCATTGCTTGACACTTGAGGCCAGAATGTGACTTAAGATAAAAGTGCAAAGACATCAAACTTGAAAAACATGCACAAACATGTAAAGAGATAGACACAATCAAAAGAAAAACAGGGCATCGAAATTAATATGAGAAAATAACATGAGGAAATTATAATGAAAAATGAATTTGAATCTCCGCAGATGGACAAGAAAAACCTAAATATTGCCCAATTTATTGTAAACTTGTGTTACATCAGATTTTGGGGAGGTAATGGCCTAGCGGTATTATCACTGGACTATTAATCCAGAAACTCAGCTAATGTTCTAGGGTCGTGGTTTCAAATCTAGCCATGGCAGATAGTGGAATTTGAATTCAATAAAAATCTGGAATTAAGAGTTTAACGATGACTATAAAAATCATTGCCAATTGTCAGGAAAAAAACAATCTGCTTCACTGATATCCTTAAGGGAAGGAAACTGCCACCCTTCCCTGGTCTGGCCATCATGAGACTCCAAATTTACACCAATATGGCTGACTCTTAGCTGCCCTCTGTGCAATCAGGGACAGGCAATAATGTTGGCCCAGACAGTGACACTGTCATCCCATGAATGAATTTTAAAAAAATCAATTTTATAGTTACGTTACTGACAAAGCACATCAGAAAAGTCAATGTGACCACTCCGCAAATTTCTGCCTACTAATCATACCTGGTGATTTCCTGATGGGTGCTTCCAGGAGGTGGAGATATGCATTGATAGCCAATTGTCCTTTCATACAAAGGAAAGCTGTCAGTACACTCAAAACTGACAGGAACCAAGACCAGCAAAGGTACCTGATTTGACTTAGCCTACTCCTTAAAAAGAATTGAAAAACTGATACAGTCAAATGTCAATATTACATTAAACTGGGCAATGAGTGTGTAATGGAAATGGAACTCAGCATGAGAATAAAGCATTTAGCAAGTTAATGTTAAAAGCTCATTTTGATTGACAGCATGGAAACTGACTAAAGGCAAATCATAAAATCATTTAAATTGTTCATGGAAGTGTAGCTATCCAATTTACAGGAAAGGATGCTGATTGGTGAAGATTACATATATAGCTGTTTGGAATATTAACTTAGAAATAATTTACTTAGAAGAACACTGTGCACTCTTTTGGTGCAACATTTAGATTAGATCTCTATATTAAACTGCTGCCAAGATTCTGCCTTCAGTTGACACTCATAAAATGTCGATTAAACTACCAGGTGGCACAATGGCTCAGTGGATAGCATTGCTGCCTCACAGCATGGGGACCTGGGTTTGATTCCACCCTTGGGGAACAGTCAGTGTGGAGTTTGCATAGTCAGTGTGGAGTTTGCATATTCTCCCAGTGTCTGCATGTGTTTCCGTTGGGTGCTCCGGTTTCCTCCCATAGTCCAAAGATGGGCAGCTTAGGTGGATTAGCCATGGGAAATGCAGAATTACAAGGACAGGATAGGGGGTGGGTCTGGGTGGATCCTCTTTGGATGGTCATTATGGACTCAAGGGGCAGAATGGCCTGCTTCCACATTGTAGGGATTCTATGATTCGACAAGCAAATGCCCCATAATGGCGCAGCAATTCGGCAGTTGATAAAGTGCAGGAAGGTTGTAGATCAGATTCAACTATGCACTTGGTTAGCCAGTGCAATGTATGGCAAATGACAGAGTACAGGTATTATCAAATCTGTATTCCCAGCCCTCTCCTGTAAAGCACCCACCAATCCCACCAAACTGCAGATTTCAAGCACTGGAGAAAGTGAGGACTGTAGATGCTGGAGATCAGAGTCAAAAAACGTGGCACTGGAAAACCACAGCAGGTCGGGCAGCATCCGAGGAGTGGGTGGGGTGGGGGAGGTGGAGCCAAGGAGGCTGAGAGATAAATGGGAGTGGGTGAGGCTGGGGGGAAGGTAGCTGAAAATTAGATAGGGAGATGAAGGTGGGGCTGGTGGTGATAGGTCAAAAAGGAGGGTGGAGCATAGAGGCAGGTGCCCATGGCCTCCCCTTTCATCTGATGTAAGTGGGAGGGTTCGAAGGAGAAATTGTTGAGGGTAAGGACAAGTTCAGCCAATCAAATGAGTTTGTCAGTAAAAGGGTATGATTGGATTGGTGGGAGAAGAAGAAATGGAGGGTTTGGAGGCCTTTGTCATGGCAGAGAGACATGCATAGGGACTGGATGTCCATGGTGAAGATGAAGCGTTGGGGACTGGGGAACCAAAAGGCATGGAGGAAATGGAGGGCGTGGGTGGTGTCCCAAATGTATGTGGGGAGATCTTGGATCAAGGGGTCGGGTCCGTGTCAAGGTATGAGGAGAGGAATTCGGTGGAGCAGGAGCAGGCGGGGACAATGAATTGATCAGGGCAGTTAGGTTTGTGAATTTTGGGTAAGAGTTAGAACCGGATGGTGCAGGGCTCTCGGACTATGAGGTTGAAGGCTGTGGATGGAAAATCCCCAGGTGATGAAGTTGTGGATGCTCTGGGACATGATAGTTTGGTGATGGGAGGTGAGGTCATGGTCTTGGGGCAGTAAGAGGTGGTGTCCATGAGTTGGCTCCTGGCTTCAGCAGTGGACAGGTCGGTACACCAAACTACAACGCGCCCCCCTTGTTCACTGGTTTGATGGTGAGAATGGGGTTAGAGTGGAGGGCTGTGCATTGCAAGGGTGAAAGGATAGAGTGGGTGAGGGAGGTTGAGGTGGTCAATGTTGCTGCGGCAGTTGGAGATGAAGAGATAGAGGGTGGGTAACAGACCAACACAGGGTGTCCAACTGGATGGAGTATGTTGGAGGCAGGATACGGGGTCCTCGGAGGATTGGTGGGAGTCCTGATGTAAAAAGTAAGTATGGAGGCGCAGGAAGAAAAATTCAATGTTGCGATGTCTTGAATTCGTTGCTCTGGGAGTGTAGCAGAATGAAGGACTGATCGTTCATCCTCAGTGAGGGGGAGGGAAGTCTCAGGGGATGTCACCAAAGGAAGTGACACATACAGTGAAGGGTCAAGGGGATTGGAAGCGCTGCATTCGGTGGCGGAAGCGACGTTCCACGTGATATTAGTGATGTCTTCGGCGGTGGATGACTGTGCATTGGCTGTGGTCTGGTGAATGACGTCGATGGGGGCAGAAGTGCTGAGGCAGCAGCAACGTCAGGGGTGGAATTAACGTGACAGGTAGTCTTTGCAGTGGTTTTGGCAGCGGTTGTACTTGTGGTGATTGTGGAGGCGGCAGTCCTGGCAGCGTTTTCAGAGGCGATATAGTCAACAGTGGCTGCCTTCTGAAGGACAGTTTGGAGGGTGGGGGGGGGGGGTGCGCGGAAGTGACGTCACCATTTGCTTCGGTGGTGGCGGCTGTAGGGACTGCATGATAAATGGCATCTGACCAGTTCTGGAAGCCGGGAGAAGGTTCTGGAATGATCGAGGAACCTCGAGTTTGGAGGTACGTACATGAAAGTTTTGTGTACAGGACAACCGCTGTAACCGTGGGTCCGGTCACCACGGTTTCTGTTACCTGTGGTAACAGAACATATTGCATGGAACATTCCAGAACCATGGACCGGGGACTTCTGGGCAGGGTAAATTTCCCATTTAAATAAATGGGTTTGCTATTGTTCGTGGTTCTGAGCATCCGCAGTAGGTCTTGGAACATATCCTCCAAGGGTAAGGGGGTCTACTGTACCTATGTTCCTTGATATGCAATAAGCTGGAGAAAAATCATTTGTTGAGTGTGTGGATTCTTCTTAGGGTGTAAAGCAGCAGAGGTCCTTCGCAGGTCTGGGAGTGTGTGGACCCCAGCTGGGGCAGGGCTGACTGCAGGGAGAGTAGGGGGCGGTGCATGGCTACAGGTGTGGAGCGGAGGATGTGGACGGAGAACAGTTTCTGGAGACTTTTGATTTGGGGAGTCAGGGTGCCAACTTGTGGAACGTTTCAGAGAACAATTCTGGGACACGCACCAAACAACCCCAACGCCCTGTGTTAAATACTTCAACTCCCCGCTCCCACTCCGCCAAGGACATGCAAGCCCTGGGCCGCCTCCCACTGCCAAACAGGAGGAGGAACACCTCACCTTCCGCCTTGGGACCCTCTAACCACATGGAATCAATGTTGATTTCACCAGTTTCCTCATTTTCTCTCTTCCCACCTTATTCCAGATCCAAACTTCCAAATTGGCACCACCCTCTTGAACTGTCCTACCTGTTCATCCTCCTTCCCAACTATCCGCTCCACCCTCCTCTCCAAACGATCATCATCAGCCCCACCTTCACCTACATATCACATTCCCAGCTGCTCCCCCACCAGGCCTCACCTCCCTTCCCATTTATCTGTTAGCCCCCTTGCAACCACCTCCAACCTCCACCCCCCCCACCAAACAGTTATAGAAGCAAAAGGAGAGAGAAAAGTGGGAGAAAATACTAAAGTGAAAACAAATGTCAATTATCTAAGACCTACTTTGTTGCTACAAAACGTACAATCCATGTTTCCTCAAAATTGTTAGTTTACAAAGGTCCATTATTTTTACATTCTGATAAGTCAGAAAAAATGAAGAAATATTTTTCAAGGAAGCACTTGACCACTTTAAAAACCAACTTTGAAAGTTGCCTATTGTATTATGAATGTAAAATTTACATACATAAGGGGATAGAGGAAAACAGCTCAGAAAATAAGTACAGCAGAGCATCTAGTTAAGCAATTTAAAATATTCTGCCTACTTTCTGCTACATTAAAAAGAGAAAGAATTTTTCTATTGCCTTCTTGTCAACGTCAAGCCACTAGTTTGAGAGATGCTGAGGGACTGATGATCTATACTTTTGATCAAGGTCAAAAATTCATAACAGGGACAAAAAAAAGTATAAAGTTAATCTTCAAGTAATTTTTTAAAAACAAAAGTTGATTCAGACTACATACAATGCAAAACAGATCACTGTTACAATCTGAAACATGATGCAAACAAAGACTTTTGTTAATCTTACCTGATTTTTCGCAACAGTGTGCGAAATGGTCTAAACAGGTCAGACATATCTTCTAGCTTGCGTTCCAAGTTCAATGGCCCCTCAGGGAAGACCAATAAACCACTTTATAAAAGATTTTGGGAGAAACTCGATTAGAAATTATCAAAAGTATGCTTCAAAATGTTAGATGGCACATATGCCAGCATTTATTGCCACCAAATTATACACCAAATTATAAAAGTTACATGCAACTTGTGAGAATTCTTCTAAAGCTAAATATCTAGCACAACTTTCATGCTGTCTCAGGGCAACAGACAGACATGAAGGTAGATTAAGTTGTGAGTAATTGGTAGCGAGTTTTGAGAAGATTTGTAGCTCAGGTTGAGGCTCTGGATGTAGGTTTGCTCACTGAGCGAGAAGGTTGGGTTTCAGACATTTTGTCACCATACAAGGTAACATCATCAGTGAGCCTCTGAGTGAAGTACTGGTGGTATGGCCCACTTTTTATTTCTGAGTTTAGGTTTCCTTGCATTGGTAACATCCTTTCCTGTGATGTCATTTCATGTTCTTTTTCCTCAGGGTGTGGTAAATAGGATCCAAGTCAATGTGTTTGTTGATAGAGTTCCAGTTGGAATGCCATGCTTTTAGGAATTCTCGTGCATGTCTGCTTGGCTTGTCAGAGGATGGATGTGTTGTCCCAATCGAAGTGGTGTCCTTCCTCATCTGTATGTATGGATACCAGTGAGAGAGGGTCATGTCTTTTTGTGGCTTGTTGATGTTGGACAAACAGGCAGAAAACTAGCCACCAGGATACATGAACAGCAACTAGCCACGAAAAGACATGACCCACTCTCACTAGTATCCTTACGCACAGATAAGGAAGGATACCACTTCGACTGGGGCAACACATCCATCCTAGGACAAGCCAAACAGAGACAGGCATGAGAATTCCTAGAAGCATGGCATTCCAACTGGAACTCTATCAACAAACACATTGACTTGGACCCCATTCACCACTCCCTGAGAAAAAGAACAGGAAATGACATCACTGCATGAAATGACATCACCAACCCAAGGAAACCCAAACACAAATAAAAAGCGGGCTATACCACTAGTGCTTCGTCCAGAGGTTCACTGATGATGTTACCTAGTATGGTGACGAAACGTCTGAAACTAAATCTTCCAGCTCAGCGAGCAAACCTACATGCTGAGTAATTGGTGTATAATTTGGTGGCAATAAATGCTGGCCTAGCCAGCGATGCCCACATTCTAAGACGAAAATTTGGTTAAGTAGGAGATTTTAAACAGAAATAAATGCCGGATAAGTGTCTGCAGTGCCCACCCTGAGTTGGTTATCAGTTGTTCACATGGCAGGAAAATTTCAAATAGTATTTCAAAAAGGGCACTAACACAATTTTGCTCTGATTTATCAGGCATGCTGACTTAAAATACTAAGACCATATTTCATATTTTCTTCATTAATGTAATTATACTCCTAAGCAGCATTTGTCTCACCTTAAACAATATTACAAACATGCATTTACAGGTCAGATTCAAACAGCTTACATCATCTGTCTTTGGGTGTGGATACCTTTACAGTTGTACACGGAGGTAAGTTAACAACGCTCCAGTGAATTGGGCATCTAACATCTTCAACATCCTCCCCACAATGCTCTTCCTTCACCCCCAAAAACCTTGAAACCAGTTCTCTAAGTCTCAAGGATGGGATATAGCTTTGTATTGATTCATTTATGGTGTTATTATCTAACTGTATCACATGGGAAATCCTTTAACCCTTCTGCAACAGTTTTCTTTATATCATAGCACATGAATTCAGCTGATTATTAAGATACTGGACCAGACTACCTAACTCTTTTTGTTCTAACTGGAACCAATCACTTTTATCTTTGAAGTCAGGCAAGTGTGGAATCCAGGGGACTTACTAACAGAATAAAGTCATAATGGTTTTCAGCAAATATTAGAACAGTCATGCAATCTATAATTTCTAACATCCAGAACCAATACCTGACAAATATGGATGAACAGTGGTTGAACAAGCTACAGCACAACAAGTAGCAAATGCAATTAAGGCTGATCCCACAGATTTCTCAACAATTCCCCAAAGACATTAATGCCATAGTAGGTCATCAAATCTCAGAGTTATTACGGAGTAGGTGGTAGCCATTCAGCCTAACATGCCTGCATCAGCTCTGTGCAGTTTGACTTAATGCCAAATTGCTGCCATTTCCCCATAAAAATACATGGGAACAGAATGCCATCAAGAAAACCAGTGTTGGCAGATTTAGTCTAGCTAAGCCTTCTTCTGCCACAAAAATATACTCCCAGCAGGGGTTAATAAATATCCACTAGAAGCAGACACTCTCTCAAAATTTAAATGATCACACTGAAGCAGCACGGTTTCCTTCTGTAATGCATATTAGTCCGAATATCAACCTATGCCATCAAAAACATTAACCCTATTTTGATGTCATCACACATTCTACCTGACCAGTAAGCTATTTTAATTTTCTATTGATCTCAAAGCATCAACATTTCACATTTTGCTATTCTGTGTGTGTGTCTTGTTGCACCCAACTCAAGAATGCTTCATGCTAATGCCAGGAATCCAGAACGGCCAGCAATATTCCATGTTCAGCACCAACATCCTTGATGAGTTTATTAGGGGGACATGTGGAAAGTTAGATAGAGGTCATAACATGCTTAAGTTGAACCATGGCAGCCTTGGGCTGGTCTCAATAGACTAAATGGCCTACTTTCATGCATCATTTTCATATGCTCAATAACGGCTGCACAAGCTGGTTTCAGAAGCATGAAACTGAAGATAAGCCAATTATTTTGATCGATTTTCATCTCGTTGTGGTTTTGTTGCCAAATAAGTTGATTTCTGATCCTTCAAGCATAGGCGTTTACTTTTCTTGCATACTTTTAAGCTCGACAGTGAAGCAAAGTGTACATTTTGTTCTCGCTCTCCTCTTATGCTCATTCTGTTCACTGGTTTGCTGGTGCCCAAAATCACATGGATTTCTTTGAGCAAGTATTATGTAGTTCTAAACCAGTTATGTTTTCCAAAACACATGGTAAATATCAGGAATAGAAGCAATCTATTTACAGCAAACTTAAATTTCAAGAACCCCAAAATTAAATTGCAGAATAATAGGGTGAACACAGCTTGCTTGCATAAAATTCTGTTGGCTACCACAATAGAATAGATTGAACAGTTTTGGTCCCATTATCTCAGGAAAAATAAATGGTATTGGAGGCAGACCTTGGTTAAATTCCAAGTTTAGAGACATCTTGTGACAAGGAGTGGTTGAGTAGGTTAGACCCGTAGTCATTGGAGTTTAGAAAAATGAGAGAACACCTTATTCAAACATGACAGATTCTGAAGGGCAAAAACAGAAATTACTGCTGAAACTCATCAGGTCTGGAAGCATCTGTGGGAAGAACATAGTGTTAATGTTTCGAGTCCTGTGACTGTTCATCAGAACCCTGAGAATTTTAGGGAGTTTGACAGACGTAGGGAGGCTGTTGCTCCTTGTGGGAGAGTGTATAACTAGAGGGCTTAATCTCAAAGTGACAACACACCTATAAGGCATGATGAGAAGAATTTCTGCTGTCAAAAGGAAAGTGAATCAGAGGGTTGCAGAGGCGGAGTTATTAAACACAGATTCAAGGCCAAGATAGACATATTTGAATCAGTAAAAGAATCAAGGGATATAGGGAAAAGGCAAGAAAGTGGAGTTGAGGATGATTAGATCAATCATGATCCCACTGGATGACAGAGAAGATTTAATGGGCTGAATGGTCTACTTCTGCTCCTACATTTTATAGTCTAAAGTAAGTATCTCTGTAACAAGAATAAAATTTCAGATTACAACACTGGTATTGCAATATCCCAAATAATTTACAGGCCAAAGTAACTTTGCTAAAATTATTAGGTCACTAAATTTTGTCCTACACTTGCTGTCTCTATCTTCCACAAGGTGTACTCAACATGCACTGCTCTTCAAACCAAGAGGCATGCAAGCAACCAGATTCAAATTTGCCTCTTCTTGTCTCGCATCTATATGCTAAATGGTGCACTGGAACAACAAAAGGCACTTGACTTCAGATTTTTCTCATCTGGAAGAGCAGAGTCTGACTGTTGGTTGGCTGGTTGACCCACAGGACTTGACAGGAAGGTGCTAGATAAAGTAAAATTGCTTTTGCTGAATGAGAAGATCAAGGAAAGCCTGAGCTCAATATAATCAAATGCAGATGGTAGCTTGACTATTTTCTGAGCCCACTAAATTAGAACTTCACACATAGATTTGGATTATGTAATTGTAATACACTTGAAAAAATGTCTTTGTACATACCAGACAATAGCCAGTCTAGGAATTGTAAACATTAATGCTGGCTCGTAGTCATCAATCAAATCTTGTGTGAGATATCCAAGCTTTAAGGCCCTAAAGATAATTGAAGAATTAGACTTTTGTAATAAATTATCATTTTCTAAAACAAATGGAACAATTTCCCTCTAATGTACAACAGAAACATCACTCGAAACTTATTCTTCACACAAAGATTTAAATTAAATACTGCTATTTGACCATCCCTTAGTCCTTAACTGAATCTCAATCCTTGGCAACGCTTGTAAACCAATTCTGGGAAATCTTCAAACTTCATGGTAGGACCCATGTGGAGTCTTGATCAACATTTATCCACAATCCTCAAATCACGATCAGCACAATGACTACACTCCTCAAGTTATCATGAACAGTGGTGGCTCAAGTCAGCAGCTCATCCGCACTTTCTCAAAGTTAATAAGGAAGGGCAAGAAACGCTGCTCAAGCCAGTGATGAAAATGTGTTGCTGGAAAAGCGCAGCAGGTCAGGCAGCATCCAAGGAGCAGGAGAATCGACGTTTCGGGCATGAGCCCTTCGTCAGGAATTCATCAGCTCTTCTTAAAGCCAGCGATACCTAGTTGAAATGGTGTCTGTCTCTTATACTCCACTCCAAGGTTTAGAAAAATGCCTAAATTATTTGATCACGATTCTAAAATGAAAATAATACTTTCTTAAGATGGAAATCAACTTGTTACATAGCACCAACTCACTACAAAACATCTCAATTTCACCTGCAAATAAAATCCATCAGTAGCTTTAAAAAAAAAGAAAAAAACCCCTAAATTCAGCTTACTTTTGATTTTAACAAATCGTTATTAAATACAAATACAGTTTACAATCTGGATAAAACATTTCTTTTGCTGAACAGCTGTACACTAACAAGTCATTATCTTGCTCCATTCCAATGCCTCAAAAATATCTTTTGAGGTTCATCACATACCAAAGTATTTAGAAAAGAGTATTGTAAACACCTATTTAATACCATCGTTATCAGATGGTCTGCTTTCAACTCTCGGTGCATTCCTGGATCCAACTAGTCACTGCTTAAAAACAATTTTCTTCACGTAACCTCTGGCTTTCAAAAGGAAATGGAATAATTATCCGATGACAAAGAATTAGCAGGACTCTGGATAAAGGAATGGAGTGGGATGAGCTGACTTGTTGAAGACAGCAGACAGGTGACAGGCTGAATAGCTCCCTCTGCTTTATTGCTATTCTATGATTCTATACAGTGCAAACTCCACATTCCACTCTGACTGGCAGCGTTTCCAAATGAACAAAGGAATTCCTTTCTACAGTCTGGTGCATGCAATCTGAAAAATTAGGGTGATCACTTGAACTCAAGTTCACTTATTTCAAAAAAGGTAAACAGATGGTGATGAGTCATTTTAACTTATTAAAAAGGGGCATTACATTCTGGTCAACCTCCTCTTGTCAACCCATTTTATCGAAAACAAGACAAACAGTCATTCATTTAATTCTCTATTATTGGCACTGTGCTTGATACAAAGATGCAGCTTGCTGGTAACTATGTCACTTGCGTCTACTGCCTTTACACTTTCCCCAACAAGAGCAGATACTCCCTTTTCTCTGTATGTCTTTCCTAAAAACAATACACCATGCAATGTTTAATTTCCACGCCCAATTTTGTTGTAGTCATGTCTCTAATTCTTGCATGTCTGGTTCTTCAACACATTATTGCTTTTAGTCCTCGTATTTCATTATGGATACTGCATTGCTATGCAGTGAATTCAACTTCTATAGCAGCCCTTCTTACTTGATTTTTCACTGTTAGCGTGGTGCAGATAGACTAAATTTTCTGATGACTACTGTGAGCATCATTTAGACTTCAGCTAGCTGAAGTTTTGGTTGTTGTAAGGTACACTTGCTGTCTCCATTAAAGGTTAGGCTTTTGGCAATATGGCAAAGGAAAACCATTAGGGAGTCTAAAGGTTTCTTGTCTTACACAAGATGCAATATATTTCATAATAGCAATCAGGTACAAGTTACATTAGCATAACAGATATTGTTACAGAGACTGCAAGGAGACCTCGATAGTTAGTTTGTCACTCCGCAATCAAGAGGCCCTTAACCCTCTACCTAATACTATCAAGTCCCAATGTGTTACCTGCAACTGTACATTATCTGCCAGTGCCCTGAAGTCTGGGTTATGGTTTAAGACCATGAATTATATACAGTACATTGAAAGGGTATCTCTGGAGGTGGGTGTGATACTTGGACAGATTACCTTTATTTGGGTGAACACTATCTTACTGGAGTATCTGGAGTCAAAGTAATCTTTTACTTTATAAACACAGGATGAGAGGAGTGGGTATTTTTCTCTGTTAACCAAAGTCTCAAGCCTCAAAGACTGCTATTCCTTAATCAGACTTTCAATTCAATATCATTTTGCATAGCAATTAGCTCCATTTCAACTCCAATGCTTTGTAAACCAAAAACCTGATGAAATTTGGTAGCAAACTGACAAATGCTTACTTGAAAGAATGGATTTAAGTCAAACACAGTTTGCACTATCATATCTAATTCCTGACAAACCACCTCAACCCTCCCCCTCCCACCTCCCTTTCCCCCCTCCCCCGGTATTTCTCCAGACTTGGGAAGTGTTGCAGCATTTTTTTTCTTTAAATTGGAAGGACGACAGATCCAGTTTCAATTTGAATGCAATCACAGCATTGACCATGTACGTGAAGTCTCTTTCCCAGCAGTTCTTGGTTCAGCCGATTCTGTGTTGATGTTATGTCTGTAAAAAGTCCGAACTCAAGCAACCGTGCATTGTCTGACAGGTCATTGCACACTTTATTCCTTGATAGCTGAAACACAATGGTTTCAGGCATTATATCTAAAAGTCCTCTTTAAAGGACCAATCTGACTGAATAACTTCACACCAGCATGGAGGTTTAGTTCACCAGAGAAAGCATAGACTTTGCCAACAACCGAATTAAACAAGTGGTGCTGAAGTTCTCTGGCTGAATCAGGTTTACAATCTTACTTTATAACTTACATACACGCTTGGTGGGTAACAGCAATAATTGACAGAAGGGGAATCAAGATAATTTCTGCAAAATGCAACAAAGTTCACATTTGCACCAAATGTAAGGACTTCTCCATTTTGCTTTCTAAAAAAAAACTGATCACTGAAATGAGAAAGAGTGATTTAAAATTAGTATTTGAAAGGGTGGCTGCATGTTTTAAAAGGAAGTTAGGTGAAACTCTACCAAGCACTGTTTGAATAACGGAAAATGGAGTAACTGAAAGCTGAGTTGCAGACAATTTGGAACCAAAGGGTGTAGACATGCAGCTCATCTTGGCAACAAGTAGTTGATTGATAACTAGTCTATAGACCAATGAGAGACCTTTTGCCTGCCAACAACTGAAATTGGTTGGCAGGTAACTGAGACAGAAAGAGACAGAGACAGAGACAGAGACACAGAGAGATAACAAGTAAAAAATGTATTCAGTTCTTCCCGAGCTCAGGAGTAGTCTGTGTTTGCTGCAGTGAAAACCAACTTTAAACCTCAAGTAATCCCATTTATCTTTCCTGCCTCAGTTGTTGTAAATTGTGACTTTTAGCTGATAAGTCAGTCTTTTTAAATAAGTAGGCCACTTTGTGTCTCTTAACATGTTTTATCATAACGGTCATCTTCATCTGTCAGTTTCTCCCCACTGTCCAATAACCTGCTTTGTGTTCTGTAAGTAATTAAAAAGGGAGGGGCTTAAGGTATTAGAATTTTTATTAGTAGTGTCATTGGCCAACACTTTTCAAACTACATACCTATAGCTGGAGCACTTCGGTGCAGAAACCTGATGTTAGCAGGGCTATTTTTCCAGCACACTACTCCAGTGAGAGTTGTAACACAAACATTCTTAATTGAAATGTTTTTCTCAAATACATTCCCTTTAAACATGTTGGAGATATTCTCAGCTCATTGTTTGTTTCTTTAAGGAGCAAAATGCTGAGGAGATTCTCCTTGTTTTTGCATGCACAATTTAAGGACTTAATTAACTTTGTGAGAAGCATTCACAGTCATGGAAACATAGAATCTCTATAATGCAGATAGAGACTATTCGGCGCATTGGATCTCTGAAGACCAGTCTCACCTCTAACCCCACATTTATCTTAACTAACCTACCTAGCCTGCACACTATGGGACAACCTAGCATAGCCAACTCATCTAACCTGCACATTTATGGTCCTTCAGGTCCTTTGGACACATATTCCACGCAGGCTTCCAATCAGGGAGCACCAAGCGACAAGGTGTGGCTTGCTTTTTTTTTTCTTTTTTGCTCTTAAATTCTTTGAATAAAGAGTCAGTGACCACTTCATCACCTGACAACGATATATGGCATGAAATGATGTTTCAGTAAGAGCCTTACATTCTGATGCAGCTCGAGAGAAAACAGAACTACTGAGATTTCAAACAGCTTTCAGCTCGTCAACTATCTTCATGTGAAGTGAGTGTTTAAGGAAGAATGATCCTTGAAGTTATTGTCCACTACTACATATTGTTCCAAATTCCGTTTTATGACTTACTCTGATGATATTCTATATTTATGAACTGAAATTAATTTTCCAATGGAGTCATATTTTTGGCTTCTTTTTGATTTATTATTGTCACCTATACCAAGATACAGCAAAAAATATTTTGTGTGTTATTCAGACAAATCATACCTTACATAAGTACGTCAGGGAAATAGAACAGTTTGCAGAATACAGTGTTACAGCTACAGACAAAGTGGAGAGAGAGAGAGAGAGAGAGAGAGAGAGAGAGAGAGATCAACTTTAAGATTGAGAGGTCTGTTTGTAAGTCTGATAACAGTGGGGAAGTAGCTGTTCTTGAATGTTGGGAAGGACTTTCAAACTTTTGTATCTTCTGCTTGATGGGAAAATGTACAACTGGGGTGGGAAGGGTCTTTGATTATAGTGGTTACTTTCCCAAGACAGTGGGAAGTAAGTGGAGTGAATGGCAGGAAAGACTGCTTTTGTGATGGACTGGGCAGTGTTCACAACTCTACATTTTTGCAGTCTTGGGTAAAATGGTTGCCTTACCAAACTGTGATGCACCTGGATAAGATGCTTTCAATGATGCATCTATAAAAATTGATAAGACATACAAATTTCCTCAGCCTTCTGAGAGGGTAGAGGGATTATTATGCTTTCTTGATTGTAGCGTCAATGTGGATGGACTGGGATAGATTGTTGGTAATATCTACTCTTTAGGAACTTGAAGCTCTTGGCCACCTCCACCCCAGTACCTTTGATACAGACAGGGATGTGTCCTCCATTCCACTTCCGGAAGTCGATGACCAGCTCATTTGTTGTGCTGACATTGAGGGAGAGACTGTTGTCTTTACACAATACCACAAACTACCTCTATCAGGTAGCTGTTTGAGATCCAACCCACTACAGTAGTGTCATTAGCAAATTTGTAAATGGACTTAGAGGTGAATTTGGCCAGAGTTGTGAGTGCATGAGGAGGAGTACAGTAAGAGTCTGGTCACACTGCAGGTAGGCTTTATAACACCAAGAATTTTGCTGCTGCTTTCAAGTGTGAAGACACAGGAGGTTGCTTCTACAGATAGGATTGGTTTTCCGGGACTCCAATTTGAACATTCAATGTGGGGCATAGCAGCATTGCCAATCACTTTTCTTTGCCCTGCACAGACTGAACAGATATGCAGCTCAAGAAAAGAAAACTGCAAGCCTAGTGAGTTCAAGCGGTAAAGGCTATGATTGATCAGTTAATCACAATCAATATGTTGGAGACCACTACTCTATACAAAATTAACTATTTTACATTTAATATTTCATAATTCTATTGAGTCCTGAACTATCCACGTATTTTGCATATTGTCTCATTTTTACCTTTCCTGTTTTGTTTATATTTAGGCTGATTTAATCTCCTGTACATCCTCTCACTCTCATACTAGTTTAAAGCCTCGTTACATCCCAATTTTCTATCAGGACACAGGTCGAGTCCTCACAGATGGAAGTTATTCCCTCGGTTCAGTACTTGTCTCAGCACTAGTGTCAGTAACCTGTCAAAGAGAGGTCGTTTCCATACCAGCCCTTTATGTGACTGGCATAGAAACAGATCAGCACTATCCATCTACATTAGATTATTTTTAACAACTGAAATAACAATCAGAACTCAAAAGGATGAAAACTGTTACATTTATATATGCAGCCACTAGAAATAAAACATCTAGTGGTAATTCATTTTGGAAAGCTAATCATAAGAACAAAAATGGTCAAAATGCAGACCCAATCTGAACCTGTAGATTTTTTTATATATATAAAAAAACTTGTCAAGTTTCACCAAACATGAAGTAAGTTCGACCATCCAAGTCAGAAAGGAACAGTTGAGATTAAGAGTCAACGAGCATTCTATTTCATGCCAGAATGAATTCTAAAAATAACGCATTTTGACATCAAGACACTGCACAGATGGAAGCGTGCTTATTTGTAATCAAAGTGACAAAGTGGAGAGTGAAAATGTAACATTCCACAAATATAAGCATGATATAAACAGTAACTGGTGTCAATTATTCATGTGACGTCAGGCAGCAAAAAATAAAACGAAGAATCACGATACCCCATTAGAATGGGAAACATTCAGAGTACCCAACCAAACATTTGCTCATGAAAAGGTGGCTCTCAAATTGTTTTGATAACACATTTAAATGGCTGCAGGTGAAGACATATCTACAATGACGTGAAATACAAAGAAAGAGTGCTCCCGAGGAAATGCTGGCTGTATTCTAATTAGGTTCATAGTGCAACTCAAATAACTAAAACTTCAGGTGTGCAAGATAGGAAGCTTGTTCATTTTAAATCAGAATTATAAGCCTAGGTCAGATTCATACCTTGGAAAGTGTGTGAACATCAAGCTGGCAGTGAGATATGCAAGCCTCAAGTTAAATACATTTCAATTAGGAATAAAAATGTGGTATTAGATGGTGAATACCAGGAGAAAAACCACAGTCGCTTGAAGTGACAAGATCTAAAATCAACAAAAGCATTGAGAATCTTACTAGCAAATTTCATGATATAACATACAAAGTGGAGGCCCATATAGTCTTTTTATTTTCAAGATGATGGTGGAGTAGCAGCCCAATATGCAGGCTCCTCAGCTCAGGAGCCCAGAGTTAGTCTACTCCATCCAATTTACTGTTTTTAAAAAAATGTTTCCATTTATTAATGGTACCACCTTCAGCAAAAGACGTTGTCTCCAGGTCCAGACCCAGAGAGGAGGTGATTTCTGATCGCCCAGCATGACAGTATAGGCCTGGCATGGTGGTCTCATAGTGGGGTGGTCTTGGCCTGGACAGGCATTCTTGTCCCACGTGGAGGTCTTATCCTGTTGTGGAAGTCATCGCTGGCAGCTTCTGGGTATTCCAGAAGCTCGGCGTGAAGGTTTAGTCCATGTGCAGAGTTCTCGTCCTTGCTTCAGAGGTGGCTTCTGGGTTTCCCAGTGGTGCTGCATGGAGGTCTCAGCCCGGCATTGCGTGGTGGTTCCAACCCAATTTTCTAGCATATTCCAAACCCAGGTGCCACTAATTGAACTGATGAATTTGTACTTCTTTGCCCCAGTCTCTCATTTATGACTTCTGTCATTAATTTAGGCACCATAGTAATGGAAACTTATAAAACTTGGCACTTTTTAAAAAAAAAGAAATGTACACATGACAGTGAAATGCTATTCTATTCTAAGCAACCTGGGAGAGAGGCTGAAGGATAACAAGGCAAGGGGGGGGGGGGGGGGGGGTACATAAGAAAGGAGGAAAACATCAGATATTGCATATCAGAATCTTTAGAACTTGCACATTAAGGTGTCAGATGAGAGACAAACTATTAAAAATTAAGAATGGGGGATTAGTGAGTGATAATACAGGGGATAAAAGGAATAGCTGGGAAACAGTCAGCAAAGAACGAGAGCAATTTTGTTTTTATTTTGCAGGAATACAGAAGGCTCCTCATTTGTCTTTGTAGAAATCATTTGAATGCTGGTATCACAGGGACAATCATGTTTAGAGGAGAATTGACACAAAAACTGGGTAGACTTTATAATAAGTATTATGTAAGCCACACTGTTCGTAATTTTGGTCACCCCATAAAACAAATATCAAAATGACATACCACTGAGTGCATTGAAAATGTACAGGAATATTTAAGGAAAGAGATGCAATAATATACTATGAAGCCAAGGGAGGAGACAACCTTCAAGTTTTATTTTCAATGGAGCACCAGAAGTTTGGTCGAATCCAAACAAGATTTCAGAATTATGAAGTGGCTTGGCAAGATCAAGTTTGTTTTCACTGGCTAATGAATTGGCAAGGGATGTAGACTGAATATGATCCAAGAACAAGGGACAATTAAAAAATATCTTCAGAAGAACAATTTAAGATATCGCAATTGTAGTAGCTCTATATCAATGAAAAGAAATGGAACAAATAGAAAATGAGAAATTTAATATTGTGCATAGAACCAATTGCAAATCAAACATTGGCACGAGAGCGCTGCTGTAATCTGTGCTGGAACTGGTGTTAAAATGAATGAACAATTGATTTTTAATTCAGTTATGTGCGATGTGGTTGGGCCAGTATTTATTACCCATCGCAGTTGCTCATGGTGTCAAGCTACTTTCCTAAACTATAACCCATTTGCTGTAGGAACAACGAGTGTCTTGGGTGGTTTTCAATGGTATCTGTTGCTCTTCTAGGTGGCAATGATCATGGACACAGAACATGCTATTTGAAGAGCCTTGTCAACTTTCTGCAGCACATCTTGTAGATGATACACACAACTAAAAATGAACAGTGGTGATAGTGGGAATGTTTATGGATGTAGTGCCAATGAAGCAGGCTGCTTTGTCTTGGATGTTCTTGAGTGTTGTTGGAACTGCAAGTGGGGAGTTTTCCATCACATTCCTGACTCGAGTCTTCTAGATGATGGACAGACTTTGGGGAGACAGATGTTGAGTTACACGCTGCACAGTTCTGAACCTCTGACGACAAAAGTATTTATATAGACAGCCCAGTTCAGTTTCTAGTATATAGCACACCCATGATGTTCAGTAGAGGAACTAAGGGTTATGGGAAAAGAGGAAGAAGGTGGACTTCAAATTTGTCAGATCAGCCATGATCCTATTGAGTGACAGAGCAGGCTTGAGAGAATGAACAGCTTGCATCTAGAGTTAGAATACAGCACGAAAACAGACCCTTCGGTCCAACTTGTCCATGCTGACCATATATCCTAACCCAATCTAGAGTCATACAGCATGGAAACAGACCCTTCAGTCCAACCAGTCCATGCTCATCATGCTCCCAAACTAAACTAGTCCAACCTGCTTGTATTTTGGTCCATATCCCTTCAAATCTTTCCTATTCATGAACATATCCAAATGTCTTTTAAACATTGTAACTGTATCTGCATCCACCACTTCTGGCAGTTCATTCAACACACAAACCACTTGAAACAAATTGCCCCTCAGGTCCCTTCTCAATCTTTCTCCTCTCACCTTAAAAATATGCCCCGAACTATGTACTCGCCCACAGTCGGGAAAAGACCCTGGTCATTCACCTTATCTATGCTCCATATGATTTCCCTTAATAACGGTTACCCCTCAACCTCCTCCCCTCCAGGGAAAAAAAAAGTCCTGATCTTTTCTGTCTATTTTTATAGCTCAAACCCTCCATTCCCAGCAACATCCCAGTAAATCTTCTCTGAACCCACTCAAGTAGCCCAAGATGGCTATGGTTTAATATATCCTTCCTATAACAGGGCAACCAGACTGCACAAGGTAGCCAGAAGCCTCACCAATGTCCTGTACAATCTCAACATGATGTTGGTGAGCCCTGATGAAGGGCTTTTGCCCGAAACGTCGATTTTACTGCTCCTTGGATGCTGCCTGAACTGCTGTGCTTTTCCAGCACCACTCTAATCTAGACTATGATGTTGGTGAGGCCTCTTCTGACCTCAACTCCTACACAAAGGATTGAGTAATGAAGGCAATAATGCCAAATGCCTTCTTAATCACCCTGTCTACGTATGATACAAATTTCAAAGAATTATGTACCTGAACCCTGGGTCTTCTATTTTATAACATTACCCAGGACCTTACCATTCATTACACAAACACTGCCCTACTTTTTATTACCAAAAAGCAATACCTCACATTTATCCAAATTAAATTGCATCTTCACTCCTCAGCCCATTGACCCAACTGATCAAGTTCTCTTTGTAACCTGAAATAACCTTCACTGTCCACTATACCACCAATTTTAGTGTCACCTGCAATCCTACTAACCCCATGCCTTCTACAATCTCATCCAAATCATTTATATACATGACAAAAGGGCACCCAGGACCAATCCCTGAGCAACACTGGTCATAGGCTTCCAGTCCGAAAAACAACCTTCCACCACCACCCAGTCTCTTCCCATAAAGACAATTTTGTATCTAATTGGCAAGCTCACCCGGACTCCCACGTGATCTAACCTTTGACGAGCGGAAGCTTGTCAAAGGCTTGAATCCTATTTCCTATGGTCTCATGAGTCAGAGACAGATACCATTAAATGTTAAAGGGTGGTGGTTTAATTCACTCTTGGTAGAGATCGTAACTGCTAGGTGCAAATATTACTGGCAACTTATCAGTCCAAACCTGGATCTTGTCCATCTATATTTGAATATTGACTACTTCAGTATCTGAAAAGTATGAATAGTGCTGAGCATTGCAAATTCCTAAGTGAACAGCCCCACTTCTGACTCCATAGAGAGGGAAGATCTTAGACCAAATAGCCCAAGATGGCTATGGTTATGATACTACCCTGACAAACTGCTGCAGAGATAGCCTGGAGTTGAAGTGACTGATCAACCACAACCATATTCCTATGTGCCAGGTATGATTTCAACCAGTGGAGGGTTTCTGAATCCCATTGACTCCATTTTTGCTAGATGTCCCACTTAGTCAAAGGAGACATGATGCCAAGGCAATCACTATTACCTTTGGAACTGAACTCTTTTGTCCATGTTTGATCCAAGGGTGTAATGAGGTCAGAGGGTGATAGGCACTGGCTGATCCCAAACAGAGTCAATGCTAAGCAACTGTTGTTTGGTAGCACTGTTGCTGACACCTTTCTGATGATACTGATGATCAGGAGTGGACTGATGGGCAGCAATTGGTCTTGTTGGATTTATCCTGCTTTTTGTGTGCAGGATATACCTGGGCAACTTCCCTCATTGTCATGCGTTTGCCAGTCTTGTAGCTGGACTGGAACAGCTTGGGTAGGGTTGTGGTAAGCTCTGGATCACATCTTCATCTATTGCTGTAAGATTGTCAGGGCTCACAGCCTTGGCAGCACTGTGCAATTTCTTGATATCACATGGTGAATCAATTTGGCTGCAAACTGGTATCTTTGATGGAGACCTCTAAAAGGAGTTCACTCGGCACTTCGGGCTGAAGACTGTTGTAAATGGTTCAGTTTGGGGATGTGGGTATTTGTCAAGCTTCACGTCCACATGAACACTTTAAACTGATACTTCTCGAAAATGCAGAAGGGCATGCATAAAGGGAGATTCTAACTAGATAAATCTGATGTTGGACTTGACTGTTAAAGGCTGGAAAGCAACAATTTCAGTTCAAAAACATTTACTCTCAGCAAGTGAGCTTTCCTGGCTTTTTTTTATTCAAGAGCAGTTAAAAATCCACCCCTTGCTTGTTCTCATCTAGTTCTTGGAGCCACACTTCAGGCTAGGTTAGAAGGCACTGAAAGGAGTGAAAAAAACCTCAAGATAATGGTTCAAGGGATGACAAGTTTTAGTTACAAAGTTTGATATTGGACAAAATTATTTTCTATAGATGCACTGAAAATCACGAGTGGCCTAGACAAAATGGAGAAACTGTTGCAACTTACAAAGAAATAAAGAACAAGGGGATACAGCAGTACATTGTCAAAGAAACAATAAAGGGATACATTAACAAGAGCTATTTCACACACTAAATGGTTAAGGTTTGGAACGTACCATTGGAATTGTGGAGGAAACCAGGTGAACGGGCTGTTCAAAAGGCTGTTAGTGGAAAAGGAAGAAATTGCAGGATGACAGGGAGAAGATCAGAAAATGGAATTGCTCGAGACAAACACTCAGTTCTGAGGAAGGGTCACTTGATCTGAAACGTTAACTGATTTCTCCCCACAAGATGCTGCCAGACCTATTGAGCAATTTCTATTTTTGTCTGATTAACAGCATCCGCCGCAGCTCTTTTGGCTTTTAAGAGAATTGGTCATTTGGACAGTCACTGCAGATTTGATGGGCTGAATACTTCTGCAACGTAATTCAGATTCTGGGGTGGGGCTCAAGTTGTATATACAGGTCGTCTGATACAAAGTGTGCTTCATCTACTTGAGTTGGCTATAATGCAGTTGATGAATTGTGGACACTGGATAACATGAACTTTCTACTGAATGGGTATAGCGATTTTCTATAGTAGTTTTCCATTGTGTGGTTTTCTAGAGTGACGTTGCAGAGGAACACAACTGTCGCATTATAACAGAATGACCTGTAGTTCAGAGTTGGAAATTTCAGAAGGTTTTTCTAAAAAGGCAGTTTCACAGTCACTTCACAGTCCCTGACCTAAAACATGATCTCACTTGCTCACTTCAGGTGCTATCAGGCTTGTTTAAAATTTCCAACATTTTATGTTTTTACTTTCACTTCACGGTCACCACTTACTCCAACCTGTTATTTCCAGAATTCTTTTAAAAATTGAATTTTAATTGCCTCATTGGGATTATAACTTATTCTTTGCATTACTGGTTCAGTAATATAACCAGTATTGTAATCATACTTTGCACCAAAACAAAATGTACAACCGGGCATATACAGTATTGTTTTGACCAGATTTAATGAACATAACCAAAGCTCTGAGCCACTGCCACCACTGACATTCTATGTGCCACTGCACAAGAACATCATTAAGGCTATTGGTCTTCAACTCTCACTATCAGATGGTGCATCCCCAAGCATGTGGGAATGCTACATGCTCCACATCCAGCTAGCTCAGTAAATTTCATTGTGCTGTGCTGCGCAACTCTCCAACCAACACCATAAACATAAACATTTACTCCTATTGTACACTGGTCAAAAGTCCCAGATTTCTGACAAACAGAGCAGGTGTCTACTTAGGGTCAGGCTGAAGATAGTCCCAGGATATTTTTGGATTTGCACAAAATTTGCAATGACTAATTGAAAAACCTGGCCAGCTATTCATGTGTTTAAGACACCTGATAAATGAAATTGAAGGTTGAAGTCACCAACATTGCAAGCAGCCCTCTCGTGCCTGCTTCATTGTTACAGCCCCACTTGGACACAAGCCCTTGCTGCATCTATTCAGAATGGGGTCACTACTCCTTTATGGGAAATATTGAAATAGTTGCATAGTCACATGAGATGTACATGTCCATGTATGCAAAGCAACCTGGCAGGAGCATTTAAGACCTCAGTGTCAATGAACTTCGAAGTGAGGTTCTGAAAGACTGGTGATCTTGCAATGCTGACTCACATGGAGTGGAGGATGACAGTGTACATGGAGCATGCATAGTGCTGACAATGGGTCTGAGAGAATCAAATTGTGTCATCAGGTAACAACATTGGCTTTCATGTCCACAACTGGCACCATCTGGGTTTTTGAGAAAAGAATGTGGAGCTTGCCAGAAATTTGCTACTAATGAAATGCAAGTGAATGGAAGTAAGGCCATCACCTCTCATTAGCAAGATTCAGAACTCATTACCTGAACATTTGAGGGAAAAAAAAAAATCAGGAAATTCTCTCAGATCCAGGAATCTGACCTTTTCATTCCCCTATTTTCTTAAGCATTTGCCCACTGCTCATGCCACTCAAGATCTAGGAAAATGCCCTCCTGTATTCTTTGAAAACTTAAAAACATTCAGAACGATTGGGTTCTGAAAGTCACCATAGAAATTTAGTGTTATTTTTATTCATTCTGCAGAGTATTTCCAGCAAAGTCTGAATTTATGACCCAACCTCCTTGAGCTGCTGCAATCCATTTGGTGAAGATACACTCACAATTGAAGTATAATGAGGGAAAATATAAAGCTGTTCATTTTGGAAAGGGGAAGAAAGGAACAGAGTTATTTAAATGGAGGAAAGCTGCAACACAAAGGGTCCTAGGGGTTACTTAGTGCATTAAACACTAAAAGCTAGTACACAGAGGCAGCAAGTAATCAGGAAGGTTAACAGAACATTGGCCATTATTTCACGGGGGATTGATTGGGAAGTCTTAATGCAACTGTACAAGTTGTTGGTGAGACCACATCTGGGAGTACTGAGAGCAATTTTGGTGCATTATTTCAGCAGAGATAATTTAATTGGAGGCAGTTCAGAGAAGATGGAGGGATTATTTTATGAACAGGGGCTAACTTGATTGGTTCTCTACTTAATGGAATTTCGAAGAATGAGTTACCTTATTAAGAGTGAACAGCCTGACAGGGTAAATACTGAGAGGATGTTTCTCACAGGTAAGTCTAGGACCAGAGCGCACAGTCTCAGAATACAGGAAAGCCAATTTAAAACTGACATGAGGAAGAATTTCTTGTCAGAGGGTTGAGTGGAACTCCTTGCCATAGCTCTCTGTTGGGGCAGAGTCCTTGTATATAGTTAAGGCGGAGATAGATAGATTCTTGATCAGTTGGGTAAAAACAATGACTGCAGATGCTGGAAACCAGATTCTGGATTAGGGGTGCTGGAAAAGCACAGCAGCATCCGAGGAGCAGTACAATCAATGTTTCGGGCAAAAGCCCTTCATCAGGAATACAGGCAGAGAGCCTGAAGGGTGGAGAGATAAGCTACAGGAGGGTGGGGGTGGGGAGAAAGTAGCATAGAGTACAATAGGTGAATGGGGAGGGGATGAAGATGATAGGTCAGGGAGGAGGGTGGAGTAGATAGGTGGAAAAGAAGATAGGCAGGT
>NC_057711.1:11918265-11923253 GCF_004010195.1 Chiloscyllium plagiosum | reverse complement strand
TTGGTAGGGTGGAAGGTGAGCACCAGGGGCGTTCTGTCCTTGTTACGGTTGGAGGGGTGGGGTCTGAGGGCGGAGGTGGTGGAATGTGGACGAGATGCGTTGGGGGGAATCGACAACCACGTGGGAAGGGAAATTGTGGTCTCTAAAGAAGGAGGCCATCTGGTGTGTTCTGTGTTGGAACTGGTTCTCCTGGGAGCAGATACGGCAAAGGCGGAGGAATTGGGAATGCGGGATGGCATTTTTGCAGGAGGTAGGGTGGGAATAGGTGTAATCCAGGTAGCTGTGGGAGTCGGTGGGTTTGTACAAAATGTCGGTGTCAAGTCAGTCGTCATTAATGGAGAAGGTGAGGTCCAGGAAGGGGAGGGAGGTGTCAGAGATGGTCCAGGTAAATTTAAGGTCAGGGTGGAATGTGTTGGTGAAGTTGATGAATTGTTCAACCTCCTTGCGGGAGCATGAGGTGGCACCAATACAATCATCAATGTAGCGGAGGAAGAGGTGGGGAGTGGTGCCGGTGTAATTACGGAAGATGGACTGTTCTATGTAGCCAACAAAGAGACTGGCATAGCTTGGGCTCATAAGGGTGACCATGGCTACCCCTTTGGTCTGGAGGAAGTGGGAGGATTCAAAGGAGAAATTGTTAAGGGTGAGGACCAGTTCGGCCAAACGAATGAGTGTGTCGGTGGAAGGGTACTGTTGGGGACGTCGGGAGAGGAAGACAGAGGGCTTGCAGGCCCTGGCCATGGCGGATGGAGGTGTAGAGGGACTGGATATTCATGGTGAAGATGAGGCGTTGGGGGCCGGGGAAACAGAACTCTTGGAGGAGGTGGAGGGCATGGGTAGTGTCTCGAACGTATGTGGGGAGTTCCTGGACTAGGGGAGATAGGACATTGTCAAGGTAGGTAGAAATGAGTTCAGTGGGGCAGGAGCAGGTTGACACAATGGGTCAGCCAGGGTGGTCAGGCGTGTGGATCTTGGGAAGGAGGTAGAACCGGGCAGTGCGGGGTTCCTAGACTATGAGGTTGGAAGCAGTGGGTGGGAGATCTCCTGAGGTGATGAGGTTCTGTATGGTCTGGGAGATGATGGTTTGGTGATGGGGGTGGGGTCACGGTTGAGGGGCGGGAGGAAGAGGTGTTGAGTTGGCATCTGGCTTCAGTGGTGTAGAGGTCAGTGCGCCAGACTACCACTGCAACCGCTTTATCTGTTGGTTTGATGGTGACGTCTGGATTGGAGGGCTGCATGTTGTGAGGGTGAGAGGTTGGAGTGGGGGAGGGAGATAGACAGGTTGAGGCGGTTGATGTCCCGGCGGCAGTTGGAAGTGAAGAGGTCGAGGGCGGGTAATAGACCAGCACAGGGTGTCCAGGTGGATGCAGTGTGTTGGAGGCGGGCGAAGGGGTCCTCGGAAGGTGGGTGAACTGCTGTGCTTTTCCAGCACCTCTAATCCAGAATCTTGATCAGTTGGGGAAATCAAGGAAGTAAAGGCAAGAAAGTGGATGTTAAGAATGTTGGACCAGCCATGATACTATTGAATGGCAGAGCAGGCTCGAGGGTTCCAACAGCCTACTCCTTTTCTTATTTCTTATGCTGTTAGTGAGGAAGTTTCAGAGTGCTGTCTGAGCAACACTAAAGGAATGGCAATAGTCAGAATGGTGTGTGACCTGGAGATAAGGTGTGGAGGATCCTTGCAGGTGGTGTACCATGCAACTGCTGCCTTTGTCTCCTGAAGGCAGGGGATGCCTGGATGATATTATACAAGGAGCAGAGGTCTGTTGCTGCTGTACATCTTGTCGATGGCAAACAGTAAATGGAGAATTGAGTGTGGTGGAAGGTGTGAATGTTGAAGGTGGTAGGTGAAGTATCATGCTTTGCCTTGAATTAAAGAGCTTCATCAGTGCTGTTGGAGCTGACAGTCTTTTGGACGTCAGGTAAGTTGCATACTTCAGAATTCCCATCCTCTGATCTGTAATTCTTTGGCAGCTTTTCATCTCATGAAACAATGATTTACATCTTGATGGTTGACTCTGCATTGGAGATCACCTGACAGCTCAGGAATCACTCTGCTGCATTTGCAGCAAATGGAAGGGTGCATGATGAGAAGTCACAGGATTTGCTGGACAGGTATTTATGTGCCAGCGTCTTGAACTTTCTGACGAATGGAAATTCATAGCTTAAGGGAGATTCAGCAATGGTGGCATCACATCTGCAGTCAATTGACCATAAAACCAGCATAAACACAAATTGCCCAAAAGTCTATATGTTTCATTAAGGTCACCTCTTGTTCTTTTCAACTCCAATGAGTACAGACTCAGCCGCTTCTCAAAGTTCTGGGATCAACTTTGCAAAGCTTTTCTGGACTGTCTTCAATGCCAGGACATCCTTCCTTAGACAAAGGGACCAAAACTTTTGGTGTTCACTACGGCCACGCCTTCAAATATTATCAATACTCATAAAAACAACCAAATAGTTTGGTTTAGCAATTTGCCAACCTTGCTAGTCTGGTTAAAATAGCCATTCAGCAGTGTAGTTGACTCAATTATCTACTGAAGTGGAACACTGAAACACAGCCAAGTTCAAGGATAACAAATGCTGACCTTCCCAGCAATACCCACATCCCAAAAAAGGAAAGAAAACAACCTCTCAATGTTGTTGAGCTTGCACTGAGAGCAAAGCAAGCTTAGGGACAAAGCTGAAAAAGCGCAGCAGGTCAGGCATCATCCAAGGAGCAGAAGGGCTTATGCTCGAAATGTCGATTCTCCTGCTCCTTGGATGCTGCCTGGCCTGCTGCGCTTTTCCAGCAACACATTTTCAGCTCCAGCATCTGCAGTCCTCACTTTCTCCAAGCTTAGGGACAAAGCAAAGGAGTTCAGTTCCAAAGAGTCATGTTGAACTTGAAATATGAACTCAGTTTATCTTTCTCCACAGGTACCACCAGACCTGCTGAGTTTCTCCAGCACCATCTAAATGTTGCCTTCGAAGGCACACAATGTTGTGACTTGGAACTGGACTGCTATACATTCACGGTCATTGGATCAAAATTCTGTAGCTTTCTTCCTATCACCACCACCACTTTGACTTGCGGTTCAAGGCAAAGGCTCACCATCACCAGAACTTCAAGGGTAATATGGAGGGGAAAAGAAACAATCAATACCTAGCAAAAAGAATTGAATAACCTATTGACATTGTTAGTTACATTTACTTTCTTTGGCAAAATAGTATCCCCGTGACACTTCGAAAAAAGTCAGAGTAAAAGACATGAAGCTACATTAACTACACAAAAAAAAACTTCCAGCTGGTAACATTTATGAACATTTATTTAAAAAAAAATTATCTTCAAAAAGGCATTAAGTCATGTCATTCTGAACTTGGCAGCAGTTTTTGCTGGGAACCTGTTCCGTACGTTGCTGTAGAATCATAGATATAGGCCCTGCGGCCCACCATGTCTATACCTATCAACAAACGCCAAACCCATTTACTTGGCCCACAGCCTATGACTTTTTGAGTACATATCCAGATGCATCTTAAAAAGGCTGCGAGATTACCTGCCTCCATTGCCTCCTCAAGCAGCACATTCCATCTACCACTCTCTGGGGGCGGGGAAAAAAATTTCTTCAGATCTCCTCTGAACCAATTACACCTCACCTTAAACAGATGTCCTCTAGTCTTCGTCTTGAATAGATTCTACCGTATGCCTTAATTTTGTATACCTCAATCAGATCTCTACTCAGCCTCTGCTCCAAGAAAACAAATGCGGCCAATCCACTCTCTCCTTATAATCGAGACTTCTCATTCCAGAAACATCCTGGTGAATCTCCTCTGCCCACAGTCTCCAATGGATTATGCCCTTCTGATACAGTGATGACTAGAACTACATAACAGCATTGCATCTATGGCTAACCAACATCTTATAAAAGTTACAAGACTTCCTTCCTCCCATGTTCCATGTATTATCCATATGTCTTCTTCGTCATCCTGTCGGCCTGCGCTGATACCTTCAGAAAGGTCCTTTAGTTCCTCCTAACTTCCTAGGGATCCATCATTAATTGTGGAACCTGTTTTTAGTCCTCTCAAAATGGATCACCTTGCACTTAACGAGATTAAATTCCATTCGTCATTGCCCTGCCCAATTTATCAGTTAATCAATATCAGAGTGTAGCCTGAGATCACTCTCTCAACTCCAATTTTCATATCATCTGCAATGTATGATACCTTCTCCATTCACACCAAAGTTGCTAATGTACATAACAGACAACAAGTGTCCCAGAACTGATCCCTGTGGTACATCTTTGGTCACAGGTTTCCAATGTTGTGGTTCTGTTCGCCGAGCTAGGAATTTGAGTTGCAGATGTTTCGTCCCCTGTTCTAGGTGACATCCTGAGTGCTTGGGAGCCTCCTGTGAAGCGCTTCTGTGATCTTTCCCTTAGGCATCTGTTGATGAAATTGCGTGGATATCCATTTTTGGCGAATACATTGTATAGCTTCTTCCTATACAATGTAGTCGCCAAAAATGGATACCCACGCAATTTCATCAACAGATGCCTAAGGGAAAGACAACGGAACGAGGACATGCCACAACCCAAAGGACTAGCCACACTACCATACATCAGGAGCATTTCCAAACTGACAGCCAGACTACTACAACCACTAGGACTCATAACAGCACACAAACCAACAGCCACTCTCAGACAACTCACCAGAATGAAGGGCCCGATACCCAGCATGAGCAAAACCAATGTAGTGTACAAAATCCCAAGCAAGGACTGCACAAAACACTACATAGGACAAACAGGAAGACAGCTAACGATCCGCATCCATGAACACCAACTAGCCACGAAACGACACGACCAGCTATCCTTAGTAGCGACACACGCAGATGACAAGCAACATGAATTCGACTGGGACAACACTACTATTATAGGACAAGCCAAACAGAGAACAGCCAGGGAATTCCTAGAGGCATGGCACTCATCCACAGATTCAATCAATAAACACAT
>NC_057711.1:11896647-11917903 GCF_004010195.1 Chiloscyllium plagiosum | reverse complement strand
CAACACTACTATTATAGGACAAGTCAAACAGAGAACAGCCAGGGAATTCCTAGAGGCATGGCATTCATCCACAGATTCAATCAATAAGCACATCGACCTGGACCCAATATACCGACCACTGCAACGGGCAGTTGGAACTGACAACCGGAAGCGACAGATTCAAACCACTACAAATGCCGGAGGAAAGATCACAGAAGCGCTTCACAGGAGGCTCCCAAACACTGAGGATGTCACCTAGACAGGGGACGAAACGTCTGCAACACAAATTCCCAGCTCGGTGAACAGAACCACAACAACGAGCACCCGAGCTACAAATCTTCTCACAAACTTTGAATAGGTTTCCAATCACAAGAACAACCCTCCCTCATCATTCTTTGGCTCCTACTTGTAAGCCAACTTTAGATTCAGTTTGTCGACTTGCCTTGAATCCCATAGCCTGGTTTCCTTTTAGATTTACAAATCTTGTCAAAAGCCTCACTGACATCTGTTAAAACCACATCAACTGCACTGCTTTCACCAATATATTTCGCCACCTATTCAAAAAGGCCTCAATTAGTCATGCACAACACTCCCACATCGACCAAACATCCCAATGTGACCTACTCCTATATGCCAGCATTTGGTCTATATTCTCTAAACACTTCCTATACCAATCCAGATGTTTTCTAAAATGTTGTAATTGTACCTACTTCCACTACTTCCTATAGCAGCTCGTTCCACATAAGCACTACACTGCATGAAAAAGTTACCCCTCTGGTACTTTTTAAATCTTTCCCCTTTCTCACCTTAAACCTATGCCCTCTAATTTTGGACACCCCCACCCTAGGAAGACGACCATGGCTATTCACCATATCCATACCCCTCATGATTCTATAAACCTCCAGAAAGGTCACCCCCTCACCCTCCAGCCTATTCAGCCTCTTCCTCGAACTCAAACCAATCCCTGCAACATCCTTGCAAATCTTTTCTGTATCCGCTCAGGTTTAACAACATCATTCAGAGAGAAGGGCATCCACAATTGTATGCAGTATTCTGAAAGTGGTTTACCAATGTCCTGTACAGCTGCAAAGTGGCATCCCAACTCATATACTCCATGCACTGACCAATAAAGGCCAGGGTACTAAACACATTCTTCACTAGCTGAAAATGTGTTGCTGGAAAAGCACAGCAGGTCAGGCAGCATCCAAGGAGCAGGAGAATTGACGTTTCGGGCATGAGCCCTTCTTCAGGATACATTCTTCACTACCCTATCTATCTGTGACTCACCTTCAAGAAACTATGCACCTGCACCCAAAGGTCTCTGTTTGAGAACACTCTCCAGTGGCCTGCCAATAACTGTGTAAATCCTGCCCTGATTGGTCTTCAAAATCCTTTCCACAATTATCCAAATTTAAACACTATCTGCCAGTCCTTGACCTATTGGCCTATCTGATCTAGGTCCTGTTATACTCTGAGATAACCTTATTCACGGTCCACTACACCACCTGTTTTGGGGTCACCTACAAACTTATTAACCATCCCTCCAATCTTCACATGCAAATAATTTATATAAATGATAAAATGTGGACCCAGCATTGATTCTAGTTTGTCAGACTGGATCTCCCTCTTACAATCTGTGCTGACTTACCCTGATCAGTTTTTGCCTTTTCAAGTTTTCATTAATCCTGTCCTTCAGAACCTTTTCCAATAATTTCCCCACCACTGACATCAGACTGACTGGTTTGTAATTTCCTACCTTTCCCCGCTCCCCTTCTTGAGCAAGGAAACCATATTAGCTCTCCTCCAGTCAAAGGTGAGTTGCTGGAACACTGGAGGTTAAAAGGTAAGGAAAAGCCAGGAACTATAGACCAGTGGGACTGACATTGGTGGTGGGCAAGTAATTGGAGGGGATTCTGAGGGACAGGATTTACATGTATTTGGAAAGGTAAGGACTGATTAGGGATAGTCAACATGGCTGTGCGTGTGGAAAGTGTGTCTCACACAAACTTAATTGAGTTTTTTTAAGTAGTAACAAAGAGGCTTGATGTGGGCAGAGTGGTGGACGTGATCTACATGGACTGCAGGAAGGCATTCGACAAGGTTCCTCATGATAGACTGGTTAGATCATATCGAATACAGGGACACAAGCCATTTGGATACAGAACTGGCGTGAATGTAGAAATGAGGGGATGGTGGTGGAGGGCTGTTTTTCAGACTGGTGGCTGTGAGTAGCAGTGTGCCGCAGGACTGGTGCTCGGTCCACTACTTTTTGTCATTTATATAGATGATTTGCATGTGAACATAGGAGGCATGGTTAGTAAGTTTGCAGATGACACCAGAATTGGAGGAGGTGTAGTGGACAGCAAAGGTGGTTACCTCAAGTACAATGGGATCTTGATCAGATGGGCCAGTGGGCTGAGGAGTGGAAGCTGGAGGTGCTGCATTTTGGGAAGGCAAATCACTGCAGGACTTATACACTTAATGGTAAGATCCTGGAGGATGTTTCTGAACAACTCCTTGAAATTGGAGTTCCAGTTGGACAGGACGGTGAGGGCGGCGTTTGGTATGCTTTCCTTTATTAGTCAATGCATTGAGTACAGGAGTTGGGAGGTCATGTTGCAGCTGTACAGGACATTGGTTGGGCCAAGTTTGGAGTACTGTGCTCAATTGTGGTCTCCCTGCTACAGGAAGGATGTTGTGAAACTTGAAAGGGTTTCAAAAAAGATTTACAACAATGTTGCCAGGGTTGGACGCTTTGAGCAGTAGGAAGAGGGTGAATAGGTTGGGGCTGTTTTCCCTGGACCATTGGAGACAGAGGGATGATCTTGTGGAGGTTTTACAATCATGTGAAGCATGGATAGGGTGAATAGCAAAGGTATTTTCCCCAAGGTCGGGAGTCCCAAACTAGAAGGCATAGTTTGAAGGGAGAGAGGAAAGAGTTAAAAGGGACCTAAGGGGCAACATTTCCACTCAGGGTGGTATGTGAATGCTGCCAGAGGAAGTAGTGGAGGCTGGTACAATGACAACACTTAAAACGCATTTGAATGGGTAATGAATAGGAAGGGTTTAAGAGGGATATGGGCCAAGTGCTGGCAAATAGGACTAGATTAATTCAGGGTATCTGGTTGGCATGGATGAGTTGGACTGAAGGATCCGTTTCCATGCTGTACATCTCTAATGAGTCTATGACTCATTATGGCCAGTTTTAAATATCTCCGCCAGACTTCCAGTAGCCTCTTCCCTTGCCTCCTATAGCAGCTCGGGAGCCATCTCATCAGGTCCTGGGGCTTAATACACTTGTATGCCTATTAAAACATCTAACACAACCTCCTTCTTACTAATCTTAAGGTGTTCTAGAGCCTCACCAGCCCAAATGAAATCAGCTAAACAGCTTTCTCCTCAATATAGATGAGAAATATTTACTTAAGGCCTCATCCATATCCACTGACTCTTTGCCTTTGGTCTCTAATAAACCTCAATTTCCCTAGTCAGCACTCTGTCTGACGTATATTTACTTCTTTTGATCAAAGTCTTGGTATTCCTTGAGAGCCAGGGTTCCCTGGACTTGCTGCCTTTCCCCTTCACTCTTAAGGAACATGCCAGCACTGAATTATCACTATACTACTTGTAAAAGTTTCTCACTTTCCAAGTGTAGACTTACGAGCAAGTAGCTGCTTCCAATCTGGAAGCCAGGTTTGCCTGATCCTGTTGAATGATATTGAAATCGGCCTTGCCCTAATTTAGACATTTAGCTTCTGCACTATCCTTATCCCTTTGCAAATGATTTTGAAACTTAGAATAATGGTCAAGATCCCTGAAATGCTCGCCACTGACACTTCAACCACTTGAGCAACTTCATTCCCTCAGATTAGGTCCAGCATTGTCCCACCTCTAGTAGGACTGTCTACGTACTGGCACAAAAAGCTCTCCTGGATGCACTTGCAAAATTCCACCCTATCCAATTCTTTCACACCAGGTGATCCCAGTTAATCTTAGCCAAGTTAAGGACAGCGAGGACAATGAAAAATAATCTACTGTATTCATTTGATATTCTGATACTCATTTTATATTTACACTTTCTAGTTTTTGATATGCAGCATGTTAAGTAACTCGCTTATTTATTATCTAGTCCTTTATGCCGAAGGTCAAATCATGATCCCGCAAATGGTTTCCAACAAGAAACCCAATAATCATTATTTCAAACGAAATGAATTCATCAGAACGTCCTGTTATTTTACCAACAGCTACAGTTCAAAATAACACCAGTTAAGTGCTCCTGTTAAATACCTGACAAGGAAATTTCAGAATGGTATGTTAAATTATTGAACACAATTGCCACACACAAGTCCACAGTTGGTCAAGTATCCACTTAATCTCGAGCAACAAGAATCGAGAACATGCCTACAAAGTATTTGAACCTTTGCTAATGCAGTTTTTTTAAAAAAAGGTAGTATGTCTAAAAATACACACTGCAGCTCTTCAATGCAGTTTTAAAGTCAATTGTTTTAACTAGTCTAATTGCAGGGAAACAGCAACATAGTAGTAATGTCACTCAGCTAACAAACCAGATACTTGGCTAATGCTCTGGGGACACAAATTCAGGTCCCACCACAGCAGTTGTTAGTGGGCGGCACGGTGGCACAGTGGTTAGCACTGCTGCCTCACAGCGCCAGAGACCCGGGTTCAATTCCCGCCTCAGGCGACTGACTGTGTGGAGTTTGCACGTTCTCCCAGTGTCTGCGTGGGTTTCCTCCGGGTGCTCCGGTTTCCTCCCACAGTCCAAAGATGTGCAGGTCAGGTGAATTGGCCATGCTAAATTGCCCGTAGTGTTAGGTAAGGGGTAAATGTAGGGGTATGGGTGGGTTACGCTTCGGCGGGTCGGTATGGACTTGTTGGGCCGAAGGGCCTGTTTCCACACTGTAAAGTAATCTAAAGTAATCTAAAAACATGAGAAATATGTGTAGGAGTAGGCCATTTGGCCCAAACTTGCCATGATCATGACTGCCCTGCCCCAGGCCTCAAATGCTCTTTTGTGACTGCTTAGCATAGCCATCAACTCCCTGATATTTCAAAAAATCTACTTACCTCCTCTAAATTCTTTCAACAGGCTAGCTTTCACAACTCTCTGGGACACAGAATTCCAGACATTCAATACCCTCAGAAAGAATCAATCCCTTCACATTATAGTTTAAGTGCCCCCATATTCTGTAACTACATCCTCTAGTTAGATTCCCCCATTCGTGGGAACATCTTCAATTAGCGAACTCAAAGTTCCTTCAGAATTTTGTATATTCCAATAAGATCATCCCTCATTCTTCTAAACACTTATGAATAAAAGCCTAATCTTTTCAGCTGTTTTTGATACAGAATCAGCCCAGTGAATCCAGTTTAAATTGAATTGGCAATCGGGAATTGAAAGTTTAGTGAATATAAAATGATCAATTGTCAATCTTCAGTAATGACTTTTAGGGAAGAAAATCTGCCATTCTCACCAACCTTTTCCTACAATTGACTCTAAACCCACTGCAGTGTTGTTGGCTCTGATGTGAATGCTACAAGGGCTTATCAAGCCATGCAGTTCAAGGGCAATTACAATGAGTAACAAATGCTGGCCCTTGCTAGAGACACCCACATCCCATGGGAAAAAATGGAGAAAATTAAATCCTTTATCATGTTTAAGCTGAATTCTTTCAACAAGTAATAAATGTCATTCCATTTTTAACCTCAAGTGCGATTATATCAAGTAAAAAATAAAGTGAAAACTTGAAAGGACTAATTTTCAAATCTCACCTTTCGACAGTTTCACAGAAGAGAACAATGACTTCTTGCTGTACGTAATATTCTTTAGGAGATTTCACAGGTACCATCGCAGAGACATAACTGAAAGACAAGTCAAAATTGGCACAACAGGTTTCATATGAAACAGCTCTGGACAAAAATCAGAAATCATATGGAATATAGGTTATGATATTGCTTTTTCCTCTTATGTACAGTGGTGATAGGCAAGTGAATTAAAATTCAACTTTGAATCAAAACTAACACAAAGTGAGGCAGTTTATTGTTGCAGATGCATCAAAAATAATTAATTGCAAGGATAAGATTTAGGTCAGTGGGCAGTTGAAGGAGCTTTCATAAAACAAAGAAGTGATTTCATGTTGGGCGATTCGTGCACTTGCTTTTCCCCTACAAAGGTGAATGGGAAATACTATGCCAACCATCAATGCTTAGTTACAACTGGGTTAATGATTTCTGAATAGCTATTTCTATAAAATCATTTGGAAGTCACAGACACTAGAAGTATTTGTGTCAGGTATCCATATTTGCAGTGTCTTAAATTTTCAAAGGATTGCATTAAAACATGCCCAAATTATGATGTCAATGCTATATTCCTTTCTAACTGGCAGTTTACAGTTTGTGTGTGATCGAGACATATTACCAGAATCTATGGGAGCAGAGAAATTTCACTAAAGCTGTGAGTGCCGTGAAATCATTTAATCTCATATTTCCTTTCGGCTGTAGATGCTGGGCTAGTCAATTTTTGTTTAAACCCACTACTATTTAACACTTATCTGCATGGAGCTTTAACAACTTGAAAGCTGCCTACAGGTGGCAATTTGCGTACACTTTGGTTTCAAAGGGTCGTATGAATCTGTTTAAAATGGAAGTTACTTGTGCTCGTCAGTTACAGGTATCCATTGTTTAAGCATGTTCAGTTATACTGGTTTCACTCCACTTCCATATGCATTTGGTTCAATTTCAAGTTGACTAGATTGCTGTAAAATCTGACACCATTGAGGATTAAATCCCACGACAAAGTTAAGTAAAGGATCATTTCAATTCTGACTCTACTAATCCATGCTCATGTAACTCAAAACAGGAAAAAAAGAAAAACCACTGCAAATTTATAAATACTGCATATAGAATAACACCAAAACCAGCCAAGCACGTGAATGAAACTTTGCTGACAAATCAAATTAAACCACAAATTCTCGACCTTCAAATTTAAGTTGACCTTTTATAAATTATTTGTGGCACCGTAGTTGATTTGGTTAACTGACAAATTAGCTGCTGGAATCAAACAACTTATTTCCCCAATAAACTTAAACAGAAA
Source organism: Chiloscyllium plagiosum (assembly GCF_004010195.1). Lineage (NCBI taxonomy): Eukaryota > Metazoa > Chordata > Chondrichthyes > Orectolobiformes > Hemiscylliidae > Chiloscyllium > Chiloscyllium plagiosum. The sequence goes on along the minus strand of NC_057711.1, from coordinate 11,910,813 downwards.
TCATTATACCTTTTTTTTTGAGGGGGGGGAGCAGGGAGTGGAGGAAGAGAAAGGTATAAAGAAACAAAGCTGAGTTTTTGCTTCTGATTCCTTGCAATCTCTTTCAATAACAACTCATTCACATGGTGGCATCAGGCATGTTATACTCTCATTTATTTTCCAGCATGTCAACATTCATGACAAAAGGTTTGCAAATGGGTAACTGTCCTTCCAGGAGTTAGACATTTACAACAGAACAGAAAGCAATTCATCTCAACATGTTTGTGACAGGAAAAGGATAAAACAATATCACTGCTCAGTTCACTCCCCATTGCCCTTAATCTTTCTCTGCTTCAAATATTTCTGTTTTTCAAATAAAAGAATCTCTTGATGAAGCATTTTAGACTATTCCATTCGATAAAAGTTATTCTCTTCATTTTTTTCCACTGGATGCAGGTTTACTGGCAAGCCCAATATTTGTCAGCCCCCACAATTGCCATTGAACTGAATGTCACTCTCGGCCATTTCAAAGGATATTTTAAAGCGAGGACATTGGTGTGGTTCTGGAGTCACATATAAGCCAAGCCAGGCCAGGAAGGCAGTTTCGCCTTCAATGAAAGACACCAGTGAACCAAATAGGTTTTCATAATTGAGGCAGCTTCTGATCTAATTAATAACCTATTTTCATTTTCCATTCACTGTGCTAATTTAAAATTGGTGACCCTAACTAAGTGAGGAAATAGCTTTGTCTCCTGCCCCATAAAATCTTACAGAACACAATAATTATCATTTGCTATTCCAACAGAATACCTCCATTATGACAACTCTCCCATTACAAGTATACATTTTCCAAGCACTAGAATTATCCTGATGAACCTAGGCTGCATTTACTCTATGCCTTTGAAGCTCTATCTATTATAGGCTCAAATGCTTCTGTAATTTCATCTCTTCACCATTCTACCTTCTGTCTTCCAGATCACAATGTTCTAGCTTTCATGTAACTCAGTTTTAGAGAATTATGCATTTAAACACACAGGTCACAACATTCAATGACAAAAACAGAAATTGCTGGAGAAACTCAGGAGGTCTGGCAACATCTGTGGGGAGAAAGGAGAGCTAATGTTTCGACTCCACTGACTAGTGTTCTGATGAAGAATCACTAGGCTCAAAACGTTAACTCTACTTTCTCCTCAGGGATGCTGCCAGAGCTGAGCTTTCCCAGTAATTTCTATTTGTTTTTATACTCCATTCCCTTTGAAATAAAGGTGAAACTTTCATTTGATTTCTATATTACCCGTCTAACTTAGATGCCAGCTTTCTGTAAATCATGGACGTGCACTTCTAAATCTCTTTGTTCCGAAGCTTTCTGCAGTTTTTAACCCATCAGCCAAGTTCCTCTCATGCTGTTTCATTTAGTTTTATTAACAACTCACTTGAAATTTTGTTAATGGACCTTGAGGAACACCTTCTAAATACCTTTATACACAAATACAGCATTCGCTGATCGCCTCAATTCCCTCAAATTGTTCAACCCAAATATAACTTACTTTACATCTTACACTAAAGTTGAGTAAAACTTAGAATAGGGGTATGGGAAAACAAATTTCATCAAAAAATATAGCAGCATACACAGAAACTAGTACACGGAAATTGATAAAGGGTGTGTTTATGAAGATTTGTTACCATAGTTCAAATTCTGCAAACAAGCCATCAAATTGTTTGAGGGACTCCTTCATTTTGTCAGTGTAGACATTCAAGTCTCTCAGGCACTGGTCACGGAAAACATTTCGCACTTCTTCTAAACTGCGGGTTAAGTCTTTGGCCAAAGGTCGCATTGCCATGCTCTCTATTTCTCGGTTCATGATAATTGAACCGGCAGCTAAACACTGAAATTAAAAGAAGTGAACAGATGATATACCATGATAAGCACAAATATTGCACTGATCTTAAAACGAATGTTTACTCCTGTTCCTGTCATTGCATTACGTACTTCTGGATTGCCACAGTAAGCAAAGTCTAGTTCTCTACTGGACGGAAACCGGAAATATCAGTGCATAATTACTAGGATTGACACATGTCGAGCAAATTAGTCACACTAAAATACATCATCAACTTAACTGTGAAAATGTCATGCAACACATGTTCTGTATTCTAAAACTGGAATCAACTAATTCAAGGCAACATAATTAGAAGAGGATTGAGAGGCAAAGGAGGAGGAGAACTGGAAGGGAAATTTACACCTATCAACTCCATTAAAATCAAATAGTTATTGCCCATCTAGAAATACATTTGGGAACAATATGAAATCCCAGGTCACCAGAGTACAACATGTTATTTGATTTGTGAGGTTATAACCATATATTCCATTACTGTTAAACCCCAAATTTAGCAATATCTGAGCTTCCATTATATTTAGGTCCTAGTGGCTAAGGGACCCTGCACTGACAGTTCATGAATTACATTAAGAGCCAGTTATTTTCAATGGTTATTACTCTAGTTGGACAATGTTTTAATTAGGTGTACTCAGCATTCATTCAGCAGGGAGCAGTATGGGTGGCGAGGTGGTGCTCTGACTCTCTACAAGTCTAAAACGCATCACCTTACATTTCTTTGCTTGAATTTCATTGGCTCTATGACTGCTCCACCAACTTGCCTGCAACTTTGACGTTCAAGTGGTCTTCCTCACTGTTTACAATACTTCCAAGTCTTGTATCACCTGCAAACCTGGAAAATATCCTCAGGGATATCAGACATACCGGGGTCCATTTATTTAGTATGCATCAGGAAAAGCAAGGGTATAAACACTGATCCCTGAGGAACTCCACTACAAACTTCCCTCCAGCCCAAAAAAATTCATTAACTATTGATTCCTATCCCTGAGCCTATTTGCTTTTTTTTAAAAATCAGGGCTGTTACTGTCTCTTTGTTCCATAGCCAAAAACATCCCTCAAGTCTGTTGTGTGGCACTGCATCCAGACACTTTTTGGAACAGCATTATCCTCATCAGCATAATTCTGTTGTCACCTTTAAAATATTTCAGCCATTTAGTTAAACACTAGCTTTCTGCCAGAAATGTGTACCATACTTTCTGAATCATATAACTGGGGCTATGAATAGGCCCTTAAAACAGAGGAGTGTGGAAGTAGCATTCAAATGGAGAGAATTAAAAATCCAAATAGTTAACTTGAAGCACAGGTCAGTGTAGCAATAGGGGATTAAGTGAACTGACTGTGACAGGAAGGGACAGATTTTTATAATAATATTTTTTTCACCGATTTTTTTCGTTGTTGCTTTTAAAACAATGATAGGCTGTCAATGGGTCATCATTAAGGACACTAACTTTCAATTCCTGTTTTTTTGGATTAACTTTCCATTCCACCAGCTGCTATGGTGGAATTTAAACCCATGACCCAGAGTACTAGCCTAGTCCAGTCATATTAACATTATACCATCTTCCCACAGTGAAATAGGATACAAGAAAAAGCAGTTAAAAAAAATGAACATAATGACAGTCTATCTAAATGCATTAAGCACTGACAATAAGATAGATAGTGGTGCAAATACAGATAAACAGTTTAGATTGAATTGCCATTCAATGAGTCACTTGGTGATCAATACTTGTAAGTATTCCACGTGGCATATCATTTAAAAAAATACATAAGGACAAAGTTGGGCAGGTGGGTCTGAGTGGAGTGTGAGTAAAGAGGAGAACAAGTAGACTTTGATAAGGAAGGATCTTGGCTTAGAAGATCAGGGAGAAGTGTGAACATAGATTTGGAACAGTGAGGGTCAGAAAATGCTGGTGGTAATAAAATTAGAGGTGCCTAATAGTAGTTACATAGTTGACACAGAATTAGTCAAAAGGTCATTGGAGCATCTAAAGACAACCTAATAACAGCAAGGGACTTGAACCTTCATGGAGACTGCACCAAATCAGCAAGGGCAGTCTGGCAGTTCAGGTTGTACAATGTCCTTGTGACAATTTCCACCAGAGCAAAACATTGTGGGGCTGACAATGGATGAAGATGCAGATCTAATACTGCATAATGAGACAGAGTTAGTAAGTAATTTTATTGATGATTCACTGGTCACTAATGATCATGATATAACTGAAATCCATATAAAGTTTGAAATCAACATATTCTAATCACAAAAAGTCTCAAAATAAATGAAGCCAATTGCACAAATACAAGGCTGTATGACACAGGAGCAGAATACCTTGTGTTTATCCAAATTAAACTCCATCTACCACTCAGCCCATTGACCCAATTGATCAAGATTACAAAGTGATGTTGATCAATTGGGTCAATGGGCTGAGGAGTGGTAGATGGAGTTTAATTTGGATAAATGCAAGATATTGCATTTTGGTAAAACAAGCAAGGGCAAGACTTTAATTAATGGTAGGACCGTGGAGAGCGTTGTAGAACAGAGTCCTAGGGGTGCAGATAAATAATTCTTTGAAATTTGCATCACAAATGGACAGGGTGGTTAAAAAAGGCATTTAACATGCTTGCCTTCACTGCTCAGAGCACAGAGTATAGGAGTTGGGTTATCACGTTGAGATTGTGCAGGACTTTGGTGAGGCCAATTCTGGAATACTGTGTCCAGATCTGGTCGCCCTACTAGAGGAAGGATATTATTGAATTGGAGATGGTTCAGAAAAGATTTACTGTTGCTGGGACTGGAAGGTTTGAATTATAACATTTTCACTGGAGCGTGGGAGATCGAAGAGTGGCCATAGAGTTTTATAGATAAGGTGAATGACAAGTGTTGTTTCCCTAAGGTGGGACAGAAAAAAATTATGGAGCACGTTTTTAAAGTGAGAGGAGAAAGTTTTATAAAAGGACACGAGGGACACCATTTTTACAGTGGAATGAACTGCTGGAGGAAGTGGTGGATACAGGTACAGTTACAACATTTAAAAGACATTTGGATATATGCAGGAACAGGAAAAGTTGAGGGATATAAGCTTAACACAGGCAGGTGGGACTAATTTTGGTTGGGAACCTGGTCGGCATGGCCTAGTTGGACCAAAGGGTCTGTTTCCATGCTGTATGACTTTGGCTAAGCCATTCAACCTATTAAGTCTGCTCTGCCAATGAATCAAGGCTGATATCATACTCAACATTCCTGCCTTTTCCCCATAGCGCTCAATTCACTTCCAAATTAAAAATCTATCTTAGCCTTGAACATACTTAATAACCCAGCCTCAACAGCCCTATGGTCAAGAAATTCCATGAGAAGAAATTCCTCCTCTGTCTTAAATATGGGTCCCCCTATTGTGAGACTGTATCCAATTGTCCTAGGCTCTGTCGGGGTGATGGTCTAAGGTTGAATAGGTAAGTAGACTGAAAAGCACCACCACAAAAATCAATGGGAACCATTTAAAGATAACTGAAAAAGATTCATCAAAAAAATCCACCACAAAAAACACTCAGGAGAAAAATCCATCTGTGGCTCACTTCAATAAAGACTGTTTTATTACTGCAATGAAACACTGGACATTTTAGGATTGCGTTTTTTTTCAAAACCAACATCAGTGGAGGAATGAGCACTGGAGTAACTCAAGGACTAAAATTGGACAAATGCCTAGGGTATGATGTCTTAATCCTAAGCTTCTACAAAGAAAAGCTGCAGGTATAATAATTGTGTGACGACTTTCAACAATACCTTAGATTCTGGCATGCTCCTAAGTAGATTGAAAGTTGGCAAGTGTAATACCATTTTTGAGGATGTAACTAGTATGATACAAAGATACAAACGGGAACTATTAAATGTGGCTTATCTGGACATCAGAATCATTTGATAAGGTATTACACAACAGTTTGTTAGAAGATTGGCCAATGGATAGGAAACAAATAGTAGTCTCTGCAGTTTATAGGGCAGAGGCTATCCCAGTGAAAAATACAGATTCTGAAGGGACTGGATGGGAAGACGGTAAGGTTGGCTTCATTGGATCTGTGGAATCTATTATAAGACTCTGCCCAAGCTTTAAGGATCCGTCATGCTGGGCTGAAATCAGAAATCTCTTCACTTGAAGGGTTGCAAGTCTTGGGAATACTCTACCCCTGCACTGACTAATTTTAAGACTGGGACAGACAGATTTTTTGTCTCAGAAAATTGGCAGCTATCAGAAAACTGTATTTGAAGCCTGAGGCTAGCCATGGTCAACAAGTTGCATGGTCTATTCCTGCTCCTAACTCGTGCACTTGACTCCTGTGATCACAACTGTTGGCAGCTGTTGGTTTAGCCATCAAATACTGAACATGTGTGTATTTTCTAGACAAACTACATTGGCTTGTACATACAGAAACAAAATTAACTGTCAGCAAGTGTTTTATTGACATTTAATGACTAAGAGATAAACTTCTGGAAACAACTTACCTCAGCTCCAAACCAAAGTTGTCCTCCCAGATTATCATGCCGTATTTCCTCTGGAAATTTGACACAGAAATCTCGATTTGCCCGTTCATTTGGGATGCATTCCTGCATGATCTGGTTGATTATGTTTAACACATTATCCTAATTTTTTGAAAAAGAGATGGGGAGAGAGCATTCCAAGGTATGTTATCTTGCTTTGAAGTTACTCAAATATTAGCTTCCAAAATGGAATAGCAGGACATCAAATTTTAATAATCCACATGACACATTTCTATTAATTGTACCCTTCTGATTTATGTACTACTTGGTGGCCTGCGATTCACTGATGAATGGTTTGACCCTAGTGGTAAAAATAATGGGCCAGCCAAATAGGTATTTATAACTGCACTGGTAGACCACAGTAATTTTGAAGAATATGATGCACAAAAAAGGGTAATGGGAAGACAGGATTAAACTAAAACAGCAAAAAGAATCTTTATTCAGCAAACATTAACAAAACAAACAAAGGCAATCACAAATAAAAAGACAGACTGAACAAGGAAGAAAGTGATTCCATACAACATCAAATTCTACCCAAGGATATCGGGGCACAGTGGCAATGTCCCTGCCTCTGGAACAGTCTCCATAGTTAAAGTCCCTCTGCTCCAGAGGTGTGTCACAACAGTGTTCCCATTTTCTCCCTATATCCTTTAATCCCTTTAGCCCTTTGGTCTACCACCAATGTCATTGCAGGTGCAAAGTACTGCAGCAATTATTCAGTAACATTTTGAACAGGTAGAGTCCAATCTTTACATTGCCATATAATGCAAGTGTAGGTAGGGAGTTAACTGGATTAATGTTGCTTTTCAAAAAAGGGTGAAAAAAAAAAGGGGTGGGGTAACAGTGAAAGGGGATGGATTTCTATAGTACCTAATTAGATGTCTACATTTTATAAAATGTGTATTTGCTCAACTGCAGCAATCTTAGGAGGTGATAAACATCTGGAAAATTTCACATCCTGTACTCAGTAATTGATGTTTTTGTCTGAAATGTAAAGCAGGGAGGTCGTTAATTTTGTCTCAATAAGGTATTCTTAGAAAACACTCCAAAGTCAAGTATACAGCATTATTGAAACAGGCTCGGAGTAGTAATATTTTGATTTAAACCTTTAAAAATAAACAAAGATGATTTGTTGAGAAGAGAACATGTGAGATAACTGATATATTGTGTGCAAAATCTTGGTTCATTTATCCAAACGTGTAGAGATCACCTTAAAAGTAAGGGGGAAATCAACATGTGGCATGGAAAGAAGAGTTTGATACAAATCTCGGGCTCCAGCTGCAATTAGCTTATTGAGATGGAAGGGATTTCTTCTCTGAAACTTATCAGGAGAAAATATGGAAAAACTAGCTTGTGAATGATCAATTTGGTGGATGGGATCAGTATTCCATGCAGCTTACATACTGTACAAATTCTTGGAAGCAAAGGCCATGTATGCAAAATACAACTACAATAATTGTCTCTAAATATCAGCTCAAATACAAAGTTAATTCCTTTTACAAAGTTGCCAGGGAGCATGCTTAGACATTACTTTCTGACACTGCAATCTAGATAGCAAAAGATTCCAGCCTTCCAGTACCAGAACAACTTAAAATCACAAATGACATCAAGTAACTGAGAACAACATAAGCTATCCCTCTATAACCATTTCAGCCTTTGACATGTTATCCACACTATGCTTCTCTCCATCGTAAGCCAGCTGAATAAGGCTGCTCTCAACCAGTTCTAATTTTGTCTCAATTCGAGTCATTACCTTTTCTTCCTCCTTTCATACCATTAGTCTAGCTCTCCTCCCCATCCAATTTGCTGCCAACAGTCTGGGACTGAATCAGACCATTCGCAATCTGGTCTTACATTATCCCCCAGAATGAGCTCCTGGTCTTATTTGTTCCATCACAGATTATCTCCTCCATAATAATACCTGATTTAGGCCATGCAATAACTCAGTTTCTCCTGAAGCTCTCAGTTTTGTCTTTGATACCTTAAGACACGACTACTCCAACTCAATCCTGGCTTGTTTCCCATACTGAACCTTCTGTAAACTTAAAGCATCTAAAATTCTGCTGTCTTGATCTTAACCTAGGCCAAGTGCTATTTCCCAATTTCATTTGCCTCAGCTCCACAGTGGCTCTTGATCAATATAATTGAACTTGTTTCTAAAATTCTTATTATGGCTTTAAATCCCTCAATGGTATTGCAGCTCTGAACCTCTTCCATCTCCTCCAGTTCCACCACCTTGCTAGATGTTTGTGCTCCTCCAATTTTGACCTCGAGCATGCCCAATCTTAATTGCTCTACCACAGGCAGCAGTATCTTTAGTTGCCTTGGACCCAAGTTCTGGAGCACAATCTCTTACATCACTCCACCTCTTGATCTTGCTTTCCTTAACACCAGCGTTTTTTGAGGATGCCCTTACTGTGTGGTTCAACATCATTTTGCTTTCTAGTGTTATGAAGCAGCTTCCATTACAAAGCAGCTATATAAATCCCAACTGTTCTTGTGGATTAAAAACTCAAAATTCCCTTTTTGACAGCAACCTTAGATCAGAATTCTCCAGTTACTGCTCTTCTTGCCAGTAGAGGCAGTTTTTCTTTAACACTCTACCAAAACCTCCTTAATTATATCAATGTAAAATGCAAACTTGTGGAATTTCTGCTATGTGTGATTAGAAAGTGAATCAGGAAAAGCAGTTATGACTGTATTTTCATTCTTTGATTCCAGGGTGCTACAGTAGCTCAGTGATTAGCACTGCTGCCTCACAGTGCCAGAGACCTGGATGCGATTTCAGCCTTGGGTGTGGAGTTTGCACACCCTGCAATTATGTGGGTTTTCACCAGGTTATTCCCACAATCCAAAGATGTGCAGGTGAGAAAAGTGGCCATTCCAAATTTTCAGCTGTGTTCAAGGATGTGCAGGTTAACTGAATTAACCATGGTAAATATGGGTATTTGGGGTTACGGGGTAGGGTTTTAAGGGGGGGAATGCCCTTAGGAGGGCCAGTTTAGACTCTTTGGGCAGAATGGTGTTTTTTCGCACTGTAGGAATTCTATGATTCCATGATGAAGTGTAAGTAGAAAAAAATACAGTGCAATTACATGAAGGTTGAGTTGTTCAAATCATTGCTAGAGGAATGGAGGTAGGAATTGTGCTGAGGGATTTTGCACAACGGTTGGAATCCTTTAACAGTTCCACTTGGTTTATAATTTTCCAATTTTCAGACCACAAAGTTAACTATCCAAAATGCATTTGTTTAGGGTGAGGAGAGATTTCATGAAATATGAAGAAAGGTATTTGAGGTATCAAAATGTTCAAAATACACTGGGGCAATGGGTGGATTCACCCTGAAAGTCTCCAAATGACCTACAAAACTCCTTTCATGGGAGTGACAAATTTGAGGTGGTGGGCAGACTTCCCTCAATCAGACTGGGAAACAGAAGTGGCAAGACCTGCCATTCAATATGATCATGGCTGATCATTCATCTCAGTATCCTATTCCCACTTTCTCCCCATACCCATTGATCTATTTAGCCCAAGAACTATATCCAACTCCTTCTGGAAAACGTTTAATACTTTGGCCTTAACAACTGTGTGGCAGAGAATTTCACAGGCTCACCAGTGTCTGGGTGAAGAAATTTCTCCTTATCTCCGTCCTAAATGGCGTACACTGTATCCTTAGATTGTGACCCCCTGGCCATTGGAAACATCCTTCCTGCACCTACTCTGTTGAGGCCTGTTGGAATGTTAAAGGTTTCAATGAGAGTCTCCCTGCCAACCCACCTCATGCCAATTCTTTTAAACTCAAATGAATGAGGTCCTAACTGATGCAGTCTCTTCATAAGTCAGTTCTATCATTCCAGCTACCAGTCTGGTAGCCTTTGCCATGGACCTTTCACCTGTGTCCAATACTCTACCTTCACCTAGACCCCTTCCTATGGTCTTTTATCTGCCTTTGATCTCTTCTTGAAATTGTGGTCACCCTTCGAAAGGGAGGATGTTGTTAAACTTGAGGGTGTGGGAGTTATAGAGAGCGGCTGAATAGGCTGGGGGATTTTCCCCTGGAGCATCGAAGGCTAGAGGTGTATAAAATGGATAGGGTGAAAAGCCAAGATCTTTTTCTACAGTATGGGAGTCTAAAAAAGAGTGGAAAGATTTAAAAAGGAGCTGAGGGACGGTGCCTGTATAGCAAGAACTGCCGAAGGAAGTGGTGGAGGCAAGTACAGTTACAACATTTAAAAGGCATCTAGATAGTGATATGAATAGGAAGGGTTTAGAGGGATATGGGCATAATTTTGGCAAATGGGACTAGGTCAGATTGGGATGTCTCAGAGGTACAGATGAGTTGGACTGAGGCAACTACTCTCAAAAAGCTACAGTCCATTATATATAAAAAAATGAGTTAATAGCAGAGTATTTGGAAGACAGAATTGGATAGATTCAGCATTGGATTCCCTCCATAGCCAAACTATACTTCAGATTGGAGAGCAATACTGCACACAATCTACCAGGCCTTGTACAATTTCAGCAACATAGTCCTGTTTCTGTATTCAATCTTGCCACTTTGAAGGCCAACATACCACTCGCCTTCTTTGCCACCTGCTGTAATTGCATGTTTACTTTCAGTGACTGGTGTATAGATTCTTTTTGCACCTCCCCTTTCCTAATTTAATCGCTAGTCAGATAATAACCTGCCTTCCTGTTTTTACTACCAAAGTAGATAACCTCAGATTTATTCACATCATACTTGATTTGCTATGCATTTGTCCTGCACTCTCTCCATCTGTCAAAGTACACTGAAAAGATCTGTGCAACCTCCACACAGTTTACCCTTCCACCCAGCTTGGGGGGAATAGATGGGGTCTAAGCATGATCCCTGCATTACTCTGCTGGCTGCCACTCAGAAAAGGAGATCAAGGACAGATAAGAGAGCAGACAGAGGAGTCCAGATGAAAGCAGAATATTGGAGACTGATGAAATGGAAAAAGGAGTGGACTCCTGACCAAAGAGGTAAGGTAAAAAGATCATCATAGTCCTACCAGATTACAGTGCTGCTCTCTCCTTGAAGGGGCAGAGAGCGAGAGAGACAGCACCAGAGTGAGAGGCTGGTGCTAAATTTAACTCGAGAGTCACCATGCCTCCGATGAAGGGAGAGGTTGAAAAGACAGGACCTTCACACTAACGTCAGAAATGAGCCTATGCTGTCAAAATTAATTTATTGTTCCTACTTGCTATTACCATGGATAGTACTAATATCAGTATGCCCAAGCTTCAAGAAAATCAAAAGTCACAAACAATTGAAATCAAATCACCATATAATTCTGTAAAAGCAAGACATATTCAAATTCTAAAATAAATTATGCATAGGTTTTTAGCTAGATCCTAGTTAGCATTCAAACAGTATCAGAGCCCACTGTGCAAACATCCAAGTGTCAATGTACAGTTAAAAAAAAATTAATGGCTCACTTCAAAAACAAATTCACACATTGATCGATGAAAAGAAATGGTGATTGTATTAAAGTTAACTGCTTGAGTTGCAGAAACTTGGCAGAAATCCAAACCATGACTTACTAACCAGTTAGCTATGTTGGGCTGGTGGAATTTCAAACCATATGGCATTTAAATTAATTCCCCACCTAGTCTACTTGAGGTTTGCACAGGAACAGTCTAAAATAGTGTGGTATTCCTGCACCAATAGGCATAGAACAGAAGCTTTCATCTGTTTCAAAGCTGAGCCACACAAATTAATTAAAAAATACATTCATGGGATATGAACATCATATGAGTATTTATGACCCATCTCGATGCAATTGTTTATGAGGCAATTTCAGAGGGGAGTTTAAGTCATTCACAGAGCCATGGGCCTGAATCATATTAGACTTGCTCAGGCAGATATCTTCCAAAAAAATGATCCAAATGGGCTTTTCCAACTACCAATTCGTTTTAATTATAGATTTAATTTGATTAATTGTATTTAAATTCTCCAGCTGTCCCAGTTAGATGATTTGAACCCATGTTTCTGCATCATTAATCCTGCTAGATTACTAATCCACTAAATCACTACACCATCATATTTAATGCCAAATAGAAAGAGTTTTCAATTATGTTGAATAAAAAGACACCTTATCTTGAAGAAGACTGGAAGCAGTGTGAAGTATGTCAGCATCACTGTGAAATGGACATGGAGTGTAGACCCAAGTGGGACTCAGGAAAAAATACGGATAAGATTTTTCAAGTCTACAGATTAGTCAGAGCTGAAGATAACTAGTTTGACCAAGCAAACTGAAATTAATGAAAAACAGTGAGGCAATTGGAAGGCAGGTTGCTTTTGTTCACTTTAAAGTGAAATAAGGAAAGGGAAAAGTCCCAGCTTCTTTGTAGAAGAAAACTTTAACTTTCTATTCATCTTATGTTTAGGGCTCCAGCTTATTTTTATCTGCAGGTGAGCATGGGAGTTCGGTCTCTTTTGTTGCACAGCCTGCAGTATATAGAAAACCTAGATGCCTCTGGCAGTTGCAATGATGGAGGAGACGCTACCAGTATGACTAGTTTGAGGACCAAGTTTTGGCCTTGGAATGTGAGCTGGAGGCACTGCAGTGCAACTGCAACGTGCAAACTTCACACAGACAGTTGTCCAAAGCTGGAATTGAACCCGGGTCCCTCGTACTGTGAGGTAGCAGTGCTAACTACTGAGCCACCATGCCACTATCAGAGAAAGTGGAATATTTGGAATCTAATAGGTTGTACCTAATCTACAACGGAGGTGGGGGAAATTGTTGAACTCAGACTCTAAGAGAGAACTTGTACAATGCCAAGTATAATGAACCAAACTATTTATATTTATCAAATTATACACTTAACATTGAGGAATCTGGGGCTATCAAGTCAACACAGTTAGTTTTCATGATATTTCCACTAATAATTGCTGCACATGTTTGAGTTTGTACAATTTCAAGCCATTACACTGCTCAAACAGTCCAGTTTTAAAACTCTTTAGAAAAAGCATTACATTTGAAGGTGTCACATTAAAGGCTAGCATTTGATGCCATCAATTTTTATCCTTGAGAAAATAGTGAGAAGCCTGACGGATGTGTGAAGAAATTCCTACAATGCTGCTGGGTGTGCCAGGATCTGATTCAGCACCCAAATAACCCGATGGGTTTTTAGGTCATGATGGAGTGCTGTTTTCAAGTTGCATATCACTTATACGATTATGAATAAACATGGATAATCCCATTAGCAACATACTTTAATGCAAATGCTTGTGCAATTGCCACAGTTACCTGGCAGGAACGAAACTGGTTGACCAGCAGTGTACATCTTTGCGGGTCTTTACGTCCATCTAAGTTATCCAATTCAGCTGCAACCTGATTTAACTCTTCATCTGCGTAGTAGAACTGGGCAAGAAACTGTGGGTCTGATCTCTAAAATTTCAAAGAAAATTCACAATTAACTAATTTACAATATAGATACTATATTGCACCTTATGATGCAGAATTCTATGATTACTTTAAAAACTTCTCAAAGGATTCTGGGTAATCCAAGATGGAGGACGGGAGAAATTTCTGGCTGCAAGAGCTGCTCCTTTTTTTTGAGGTATTTTAGAGTGGAGGTGATTTCCTCGAATTCCAGGAGCAGCAATTACTGTTTCATATGCTGTTGCATTGTTTTGGAACTTTGGAAAAAAAAGTCAAAACAACAGCTGTTAAAAAGAAGAGAAGAGCAGACAAAGGAAGCACATGGTGAGGATAGAGTGGGAGGGGGGGGCGCGCG
>NC_057711.1:11883208-11891906 GCF_004010195.1 Chiloscyllium plagiosum | reverse complement strand
AGGCTGGTACAATTGCAACATTTAAGAGGCATTTGGATGGGTATATGAATAGGAAGGGTTTGGAGGGATATAGGCTGGGTGCTGGCAGGTGGGACTAGATTGGGTTGGGATATCTGATCGGCAAGGACAGGTTGGACCAAAGGGTCTATTTCCATGCTGTACATCTCTATAACTCTAATATCTTGAATCACTTCAATCAAATCCTAGTTGAAATGCAAGCACTGCTATAATGCAAGTATCACAGCAGCCAATTTGAACACAGGAAGTTTCCAGAGTATTTTTCATAAAGCAGAGTGTTCGTATGTGGAATTAACTTCCTGAGGAAACGGTGGATCCAGATACAGTTACAAATATTTGAAACACATTTGGATGAGTCATAGAGTCATAGACGTGTACAGCACAGAATGAATAAGAAATGTTAGGGGGAGGAAGATATGGGCCAAGTGCATGTAGGTGAGACTCGTTTAGTTTGGGATCATCATCAGCATGGTTGGCCATAGGGTCTGTTTCTGTGTTGAATGACTGTGCGACTTTAGAATGTGATAATGCCCACACCTAAACTGGTATTTCAAAAACCGATTAAGCACCAGAGAAGTGGTGTCAAAGAATATTTTATATCCACTTCGGTTTAAGATGTCATCTGAAAGAACAACCAGACTGTTATTGAGTCATGCAACTGCAAACCCTTAAACATTCTAATTTTCACGCTGCACTGATAGTCAAAGAAACTATTATGAAGTGTAAAATTAATATTTGTCATAAATCAAGCTTCTTGCAGCATGTCAGTATGCATTTTCAGCATTTCCTTAGTTATTCTTAACATTTATTTCAAGTCAAAACTAAGTTTAGTTCAGTGAACATAATAATGACAACACCACAAAAGAGTATTTGTCACTGATCTGTGACAAAAAACAGCATGATACCTGTTGATTTCCTGAGTAGTAACGATAGCTTGAGATTGGTTTTACTTCGCAGGGTGCTGAGCAACTTGGCATACAGCATTCAGTCATTAATACACTCAAAAATAAGCATGCTTTGTTCAAAGTTTGAACATGGTTAAAATTTGAAAGTGACATGTATTCCATTTCACAAAGCAATTGCTATGCTTTTGATTGTTAGATTAGCTAATTCATTGATGGAACATTACGGACTACTCACGCAACTGCCCTAATTTCTCATCCCTGAAGGCTCTTCTTACACCCATAATCTGTTCATTCAAAACCCTACTGCCTGCATCTTGACTCTCATGAAGTCCTGTTCACTTGCCATGCCTATATTCAATGATCTGATTCAAGGAAGCAACTCACCATCCTTTTCAAGGGTATTTAGGAATGCACAAACTATGTTCACATTGCAGAATATAAAACCTCCCACGGCACCTCAAATTTGGAATGGTCATGCTTAAATTGCTCCATGGTCTCACTCCTATCTCAATAACTTTGTTCAAACTAACATTCATCCAACTTTCACTGCTTAATATCCCCCATTTTCCTTCTCCCCTCCTGACAGCCACACTTTCAGCTGTCCAGGAGTTCAGTTCAGCAATTCCCTCCTCTTGTATTTCCACCTTTTCCTCCACCTAAGACTTCCTGATGACCAAGATTTTAGACCAATATCGGTTTTAATAGCTCCTCACTAAAAAATCAATTTTCTTAAATAAAGCTCCAGTGAAATGACTTCAAATGTTTCACTACTTTACAGGTAACATAGAAATGTAAATTATGGTAGAGTGCTCTTTCTCTTTGCCCAACAACTAGCATTTCTTCCTCTGCATTCGTGACACAGTAAAATCACAATCTTCAAACAGCTTTAACAACACTCCAGTGTTTCTAAACCAGACTTTTGAATAACCAGACATTGCAAATGATTATTTCTCAACACCAGTTTTGTATCATAAAACATGAAACTTAAAATGTATTAAATATATGCTAACTTTAGCAAAGGAAAAATTAAACATTAATCTCATTAATGTCTATACTTTAAACCTAAAGCGTTTGTTTACAGTCCCTATTCACACAAGACAGTCAGATTACTTAAAATGCTTTTCACAGTGCATTGCTCCACAAGACTCCTTGATTACTTTTCTGAAGATACTGATCAGGGTCACCTTTTCAGTTCACTCAGGTAAAAATGTAGCAATACTTCCAACTCAGCTTTTTATTCTGGTCTTCCAAAAACTGTTAAGGAAGGTTAGGCAGGGAGCTTTCAAAAATTTTTACGTTGCGTCATCAGCAACCAAAAGCGTTTAAACCAATTCCAACCCTAATCTCTCACTGACAGACTGACCATTTTTCCAGGGACCTCAATTAGCATTCAACATCTGTAATCTGCTTGAATATAGGGTCTCTCCCAGACTTGCTGAAACCAATTCCCAGGTTCTGACATCATTAATAGCCAACTTCTGCTGTTTAAACAAAATTCCCATTCTCAGGGTCAATGCCTTTTTAACCAAGAATCAGCCTGCAGCTAACCTCACAAACAAACTAAAGCTCAGTTGGCTGCTTCATTTTCTTCTATTACAAATTGCTTCCCAAAGTCCAAAGGTCATCTTCAGCTTACAATTCCCAGTTCACAGATCCAAACCAAAATTGATAAAATAAAAATTGTCTTGTATAATCTCACTTATTTTTTCATGTTTTTGTAGAATTCACAGAGTCCCTATAGTGTGGAAACAGGCCACTTTGGCCCAACTAGCCACAGCGGCTCAGTGGTTAGCATTGTTGTCTCTCAGCGCCATGGACCCAGATTCAATTCCAGTCTCAGGCAACTGTGTGCAGTTTTCACATTCGTCCTTTGCCTGTGTTAGTTTCCTCTGGGTGCTCCAGTTTCCACCTCAGAGTCTGAAGTTGTGCAGGTTACGTGAAACAACTATGTTAAATTGCCCACAGTCTTCAGGGATGTACAGGTTAGGTGTATTGGGGGAAATGTAAATAATTGGTTAAGGGAAAGGGTCTGAGTGAGATACTCTTTGCATGGTCAGTGTGGACTTGTTGGGTCAAAATGGTCTGTTTCCACACTATACGGATCCTTACACCACCATTATATTTCTACATTTCTAGAACATCGAGCACAACTGGTATTTTCATCATGAAGACAGAAAAATAAAACCAATTAGGTTGCAGTTTGACTGTAAACTAGCAGTTTTAAATAGAAAAAGTTTAAATAGCCATGTGAATACTGACGTACAATTAGGTTATATAAACCAATAAAGCTCCCCAGAATCAAAAATGAACAGGTTTCACTTAATTTGACCTCAACTCATAATATGCAGGAATCTGGACAGGTTTTCTGCAAAGAGCATTTCATCCTGCAGAACAATCCAGAACGAGGAATCACAGTTCAAGAAAACAAGGACTACCCATTTAACATATGGATGAAGCAAACATTTTTTTCAGTGGGCTGACAATTGTTGAAACTGAATATCTTCAAGGCAGAGGTAGAACTTTTATATTTGAGAGTGTGGATAGGCAGGAATGTCAATCTGACATTACAACTGGACGCTTAACAATTTCCCAAAAACTGATGTTAAGCCGATAGATTTCTCGTTACCAGTTCTTTTTGGTCTCCTTCCCTTTTCATGAAAAGGTGCTGCATTAACAATTTTCCCAATCTTCTGGGACATGCCCAAAATCCAAAGATCCTTGGAAGGTTACTACCAGGGCATCAATCTTCTCTGTAGCTACTCCTTTTAACATCCTTGGATGCATCCCTTCAGATCCAGAGAACTTATCAGTCTTCAGCCACTTTCATAAGACTCATGATAGTTATTACTTTTATTTCCTCTCTTCCTTTTACTCATTTATTATTTGGTAATTTTGAAAGGTTTTCTTCTCCAATGAAAATTAATGCAAAGTATTTATTCATCTCTTATTCAATTTTCTAGACTCCTATTATTCCCCAGCCTTGTTCTCCAAGAGGTTCATGTTCACTTTGGCTTCTCTTTTCATCATTATACATTTAAAGAAGCTCTTACTGTCCATCTTGATATTACTTGCAACATTATCTCAAAGTTCAGCATCTCCTCGTTTCTTCTGTCATTTTTAAAAAAAAAACACTTGCCCAATCCTCTGGCTTAGCACTAATTTTTGGCACGTCGTACATGTTCACTTTCAATCTGATGCTCTCCTTAACTTCCCTGGTTAACCATGTCTTGCTTCTTCCCTTTCACAAATCCTTATTTCTCACAGAGCCTTGAACTATTTTCTTAATCATCTGCTAATTGTCCTTAACCATCTTTGCTGTTAAACTCATTTCCCAGTCCACTCCAACAAGCTCTGCCCTCATTTCTTTGTAATTACCCTTAGCACATTTGATTCTGGCCTAAGATCCTCCTTCTCAAACTGAATGCTGCATTCTACTGTGTGGTGGTCACTATTTCCTAGGTGATCTTCTACTCCGGTTTAATCAATTATGCCATTCTCATGACTCATCACCAGATCAAACATAGCCTAATCCCTGGTTGGTCCGCAATATGTTGTTCTAGGAAACTGTCCCAAATACAGCATGAATTCTCTCTCATGGCTACGGTGTGCAAAATTGACAATTACACTTGACACAAAGATTCACCCATGATCAACGTACTGCATTTTTATAATGCCCTTATTATCTCCAGACTTATTCTGACCCATAGTATAGCTCTTACAGGGCCTATAGACTACTCATGCTAGTACCATTTGAGCTGGAGTAGTCATACAAAGAAAGTGGCTACAGAAGCATTTCAGAAGCAAGGAATCTTGCAGCAGGCATCATCTCCTGACTTGCTAAAGTCCATCCACCATCTAAAAGGCCAGCATGGTGGCTCAGTGGTTAGCACTGCTGCCTCACAGTGCCAGGGACCCGGGCTTGATTCCAACCTCAGGTGACTGTGCAAGCTCCACTCACATTCTCCCAGTGTCTGTGTGGGTTTCCTCCGGCTTCATCCCACAGTCCAAAGATGTGCAGATCAGGTGAACATGCCATGCTGAATGCCCATAGTATTAGGTGCATTAGTCAAGGATAAATGTAGGGCAATAGGGTAGGGGAATGGGTCTGGGTGAGTTACACTTGAGGGTCAGTGTGGACTTGTTGGGCAAAATGGCCTGTTTCCACACTGTGGGGACTCTATTCTATTCTAAAAAGGCACAAGTCAGGAGTGTGACAACATACTTTGGATTTGCCTAGATAACTGCAAGTCCAACAACACAAGAGAGTTGACATCATCCGGGACAAAGCAGCCCATCTGATGAGCAACACATGCACAAACATACAGTCCCTCCAAATCTGATGCTCAGTATTAACAGTGTGTACTATCTATGAAATGCACTGCAGAACTGCATCAAGGCTTCTGAGACAGCAGCTTCCAAATCCATGACTATTACCAAGTAGAAGGACAACAGCAGCAGATACATGCAAGCCCCACTGCTTGCAAGTACACCTCCACGGCACTCTGTGGCAATGAGTTCTACAGAGTCACCACACTCTGGCTAAAGAAATTCCTCGTCATCTCAGATCTGAAGGGGCATCCCTCAAATCAAAGGCTGTGCCCTCGGGCCATTGTCTTTTACTCGTGGAAACATTTTCTCTACGTCTATCCAGACCTCTCAGTATTCTGCAAGTTTCAATCAGATCCTTCTAAACTCCATCAAGTACAAACTCCATTCTCAACACTCCTCATATATAGGCCCTTCATCCCTGGGACCATTCTTGTAAACCACCTTTGGACCCTTCCAAGGCAAGCCCATCTTTCTTTAGATACAGGGCCCAAGATTGCTCACAATATTCCAAATGCAATCTGACCAGAGTCTCATACAGCTCCATCAGTACAACTCTGCTCTTGTATTCCAACCCTCAAAATGAATGCTAACATTGCATTTGCCATCCTAACTGTCAACAAACCTGCATGTTAACCTTCAGAGAATCCTGAACTAGGACTCAAGTCCCTTTGTGCTTCAGATTTCTGAAGCTTTTACCCACTGAGGAAATAGTCGATACCTCTATTCTTCCTACCAAAGTGCTTAACTTCACACCTTCCCACATTGTATTCCATCTGCCATCTTTGTCCAGTTTTCTAGCCTGTCCAGGTCCTTCTACAGTCTCCCTGCTCATCATCAAACTTAGCAACAGTACCTTTAATTTCTTTGTCCAAACGGTTATACATTAATGTGAATATCTATGGTCGCACCGACCCTGCAGAACACTACACTGCCATCCTGAAAGAGACACCTTTAACCCATCTCTCTGCCTTCTGCCAAATCAGTTAATCCTATCTGTGCTGGTACCTTGCTCCTAACACCATTACTCAATAAGCTAAGAGCCAGTCTCCTGTGCAGCAACTTATCAAAAGCCTAAGAAATCCAAAGATAACACATCCACTGGCTCTACTTTGTCTAAATTTCTCATTACCTCGTCAAAGAATTCTTAGCAGATTTGTCATATATCTCCCCTCTTGATGAAGCTATGCTGACTCAATTCTATTTCACCATGTACTTCCAAGTACTCTGCAATACCATCCTTAATAATAGACTCTAAAATCTTACCAACGACAGAGGTCAGGCGAACCAGCCAACAGTTTCCCATCCTCTGTCTCCCTCCTCTGTTATATTAGCTATTTTCCAGTCTGCTGGGACCCTCCCTGACTCCGGATTCTTGAAAAGATCACCAATACCTCTACAAATCTTCTCAGCTATCTCCTTCAGAACTCTGGGATGCAGTCCATCTCATCTGGGTGAATCATCCATATTCAAACCTTTCAGCTTTCCAGAGTCCTCTCCTTAGTGACGGCCAATATACTCACCTCCGCCCCTGACTCTCAAAATTCTGATTTACTAAGGTGTCTTCCACCATGAAGACAGAGGCAAAGCATCTATTTAGTTCCTCTGCCATTTCTTTGTTCCCTATTTACTACTTCTCCAGTCTCAAAACCTGTGAAAATCACTCACATTCTTGAGTACACTTTGAAGCATGAATGTGCAAGATAGTTTTCCTCTCGTGTTTTTTTCCCCCAAGATTGTTGTTACTAATCAAATTCTCTCTCGATTCCTTACTCAGATTCACAACAAAATGCAGTTTACATTGACTTTCTACATGTCCTCAGCAGCACAATTTAAACTGCATCATAAATGGAATGAACTTACCAAAGCATTAACAATGATTCTGATTATTAGGTTACAACAGTTGTATGAATGCTTACCATGCACTCCAGATCTTTACAATTCTGCTAATCCACCTTCCTTTCCCTCAATTACTTCAGGACATGTCATGTGAAAACCAACATTTACTAACTATCTCTTGGTGTACTGATAAGTTGTTAGATCTAGTCTTGAACCTAGTCTTCTTAAATAGAAGGTAAAGTTGTCATAGTCCTACAAATGACACAAAGATAGATGGGGGGACAGGTAGTACTGAGGAAACAGGGAGGTGGCAGAAAGACTTGGTAGAGAGAACTGACTGGTTGTAGTTTAACTAGTTTTGAGGGTTAACCTCTCTCCTGCTTAAGGTATGGTAAAGAGGGGAGTCCATCAAGGTACCTCAGCTGACACGGGATTTGAATCCATATTGTTTACATCATCGTAAACTAGTTGTCCAGCCAAATGGCCTAACCGCCTGAAATGAAGTACAGTCATTTGACAATTTACTGCCCTCAGAAGTGGCTGGACAAGTCAGCCATGCATCAGTATGAAAGACGGCTGATTTTCTTTTAACTATGAAGGTGACAGAATTTTACGCCTTCCAATTTTTAAATAAAGCCAAAAATCGAAAACACAAGATGGCAAGATAATTTTATCAAAAAAAGGAACCAATAATTAAGTTTTCAAAACTTCATATTTACCATATTTTTCTAAAATAAAATCAGCATATTATAATTCTATTTGTAAAACATTCATTCCATTTCTATCTGTCAGAGATATATAAATTTCCCTGTATACAAGTAAGCATTAAATATGAAAGCAAAATACTGCAATTGCTATCAATTCAAGACGCATTCTGCCTATTACACAAATCAAACAGCACCTCAGAAATATCAGTGCCAATGCAATACCAAGTACATACGTCATATATCTCAAATGATTGACTGATAGAATGAAATAGCATGCTCCTACGGTTTTTATTATAGACAGTGCAGACGGTTCTCAGAGGAGAAAGTGAGGACTGCAGATGCTGGAGATCAGAGCTGAAAATATGTTGCTGGAAAGGCACAGCAGGTCAGGCAGCATCTAAGAAGCAGGAGATTCGACGTTTCGGACATGAGCCCTTCTTCAGGAATGAGGAGAGTGTGTCAAGCACGGTGGGCGAGCATCCTGGTTGAAGAAGTAGGCGCGTAGGCGAAGGCGGCGGAAGAATTTGTTAATCCGAGAGCGTAGGGGAATGAACGTGAGGCCTCTGCTGAGGACTGATCTTTCATCCTCAGAGAGGGGTAGTTCTGGAGGGATGGTGAAAACGCGGCAGGGCTGGGAGCTAGGACCTGGTGTGGGGCTGGAGCTGGGAGTGGGAGCGGGGTTGGGCGTGATTCCCACAACACCGCACCACCCGTTTCTACCTCCTGCCCAAAATCCACAAACCTGACTGTCCCGGCCGACCCATTGTCTCAGCCTGCTCCTGCCCCACCTCACTCATCTCTGCATACCTCGACACGGTCCTGTCCCCTTTAGTCCATGAACTCCCCACCTACGTTCGGGACAGCACCCATGCCCTCCACCTCCTCCATGATTTTTGCTTCCCC
>NC_057711.1:11877128-11881444 GCF_004010195.1 Chiloscyllium plagiosum | reverse complement strand
ACGCCCCTCCCCCAAGTCCCTCCTCCCTACCTTTTATCTTAGCCTGCTGGACACACTTTCCTCATTCCTGAATAAGGGCTCATGCCCGAAACGTCGATTCTCCTGCTCCTTGGATGCTGCCTGACCTGCTGCGCTTTTCCAGCAACAATTTCAGCTCTGCTTGTACCCGAAACACATTCTCATAACCAGATATGATGCAAAGCTGCTGCCATTAACAGTATGACAAGCTGAATAAAGGCAGGATAAAAATCACCAAAAACCAGCAGTGTCTTATAAAGGAGAGTACAGATGGTATGAACATGGTTAAATGAAACTCGGTTTTCCTTTATACAGTTGACTTGCAAATATATATTACATTACATTTAGGGCATATTAAATGGCGATTTTCATCTGAAGGGTTAGTTTAGTACTATTTAATCAAAGTAACTTCAATTCTACCCTTGTAATGTATCACTGCCTAAGAAGTCGTCTTGCACCAGCAATTTGATCTTGAAGAAATTGAAAGCAATTAATGTAATAGAATTAGTGACTATAGGTTATTGCACTGGAACTGCTTTTCCCACAAGATTTTCAGACTATTACCATAGGAGATTAACAATATGGAACAAAACCAGGTGAGAACTGAATCGCTGATTTTACTACAAGTGTCATTGCCTGGAATAAAATTTTGGCCACAACCTCATAAGGACACCCATTACCAGACCACTAACATTTTTATGCGTATAATGATCTTAAATTCACAAATAATGTAACAGGCAAAAGTGCACCGAAGAAAATTTGTTAACAATTCCTCAACAAATTTCATTGGTTTGCTTTTGCTAAAAACACTGCCACAAGAATGGGTGGAGAAAAGTAGATAGGGATTCAAACTTGCAGGGTAGCAGGGACATAGCAACAGAACGGGACTGACTGAATTACTCCCTGGAGAGCCAGCACAGACTCAACAGGCTATGAACAACTAAATGCTGCCAGACAGATGAGACTTCCATTTCATCAGTGTGGACTCGACGTTTTAAAACTGAGTTCTTCATACTAAATGCCAATCACTTTAGTCCCATACAATATCTAACATCAAATGGGATCTAATCAGACCTTTGTGTGACACAGCCCATGAGCTAAGCTACTGACAACATTCAGACGGACATCAAGTTAGTGGAATGGATTGCTGGCAAAATCACATCAGGTTACAAAGATTGGTGTTAAAGGATAGAATATTAGGGTTAGATAATTTCAAACTATTAAGCAGCACAAATGAAGAATCTAATTAGAACATAGCACAATCTTTTTTCGTGGCCTGAACCCCTAGCCCTATTATTTCTGAAAGTACTGGAATTTTGCTTCATTAAGCACAACTACAGACTCAAGATCCGGCTCAAGATGATGGAGTAGTAGTGCTGCGTTTGAGCTGATGAGCTCATTCACTGGTCTTGAATGTCTTTTTTCCCTTCCTTTTTGTTTTCGCTTTTTCCACCCTCCCCACCTTTTGTTTGAAATCTTTTGATTTACTGAGGTATTGGTGACAGGCCCTACCCAAGCACATTCTGGGATCCAGCAATTAGAGGCTGGGAGTGGGCCCTGCCCAAGCACGTTCTGGGATCTGATTGCAGCACTGGTAGTTACAGAATTGGAGGCGGTAGCAAGTGATCTGAAGCCACAGTTCCAGCAAGCATACAGCTACTCGACTCTAAGTTGCGGCTTGGTCTGGGTGCCTGCACAGATATAAGACTTAAGACTTGAATATCTGTATGTTTCTCATCGCTTGTGGCTTTGTTTCCTTAATTACAAAAGCAGAATTTAAAAGGCAGCAGAAATAAAGAGTGTAACCAAGATGGCGGCGATTATGATGGTGGAGGTGAGATAATGCTGAAGAGTGGTGCCTTTCATCCCAGCCGCATTGGGGCAGCGAAATGGACTCACTGCAACTCATGACTCACCAGGACCATGGCCCAGACCGGAGCACTTAAATAGGACTGTAAATTAGACACACTATTTCTTCATCATTCTGCCTTTATATTCTGTGTTTTGGTTTATTTTCCTGTTTTAAGATGGCATTGGAGAGAAGCGACACGACACAACACTTGTCACTGTTCTGTAACAAGATACACATGAGAATAAATGAATCAAATAAATCTAGACTGTCCCACTTCATGCTGAATCAGTAAGTCATGTAAAATTATACCATCTACTGAACTGAAATAATGACTGAACTATTTAACTAAAAGACTATCAGCTGTTGGAGCTAAACAAGTTATGGAACTATTTGAACCACAACAATTTTGCTCCCTTTTATTGTATAAGTTCATTCATGGGATGTTGGTGGCTGGACATACCTTTATTGCCCATCCCTAATTTTGTACAAACATCCAAAATATGCAGCATGTCAAACTGCATACCTGACCAGATTATTTGGATTGTCTGCCTATTATGCTTTCAAAACAAACTAAGGACATTTCAGAAGTCCCACAATGGACTGGAAAATACCAATGAAATCAAACTTCATGTCCCCACTCAAGGCGGCAAGAAAATGGAAAACTATAGGCCAGTTCATTTGATGTCTATCCTAGGAAGATGTTCAAATTGATTGAAGAGGATATATCTATGAATTTAGCAAAACACTCATTGGGATGACTCAGCATGGGTAAATCATGTTTAGCCAATTTATTGAAGTTCTTTTAAGGAGTAACATGCATCATAGATAAAAGGAAACCTGCATATGTACAACATTTGGATTTCCTGAAGGTATTGGTATTGGTTAAGACGCCAAAAAGATTATTGCTGAAAATAAGAACTTGTGGAATAGGGGGTAAGATGATGCATAAATGGGTCTTTGATTGGCAGGATGCAATGAGCAGACTCCTGCTGGGTTCTGTAACAAACACTACATTGGACAAACAGGCAGAAAACTAGCCACCAGGATACATGAACACCAACTAGCCACAAAATGACATGACCCACTCTCACTAGTATCCTTACATACGGATGAGGAAGGGCATTGCTTCGACTGGGACAACACATCCGTCCTAGGACAAGCCAAACAGAGACACGCATGAGAATTCCTAGAAGCATGGCATTCCAACCGGAACTCTATCAACAAACGCATCGAGTTAGACCCCATCTACCACCCCCGAGAGAGAAAGAGCAATGACTTCACCACAGGAAATGACATCACCACAAGAAATGTAATCACCAACCCAAAGAAACCAAAACATATAAATAAAAACCAGGAATCATCAGCAGTGCTTCGCCAGAGGCCCACTGAAAATGTTACCTAGTAGGGTGACGAAACATCTGGAAATGAACCTTCCAGCTCAGCCAGCAAACCTACATCCAGAACCAGTTAAACATTTAAGTAATTCATCACCATAAAGCCCACTTGAATCAAGTGCCAAAGTAAAACATAGCAGAGAATCTTTAAGAGCCTTAAGATTACGTACTTATACTTGCAACGGAAGGAATAACTGATCCGAATTTAGCATTTTTGAGTGGGGATGATATTTGAGTTACTTCAAGATGGCAATCGCATGTGGTGACTCTTTGCAAGCTGTCCGAAGCAGATCACGCCCTCATCTTTTATAATTGTTCCATTCTTTTATCCTTCAGTTGTAACTCTCAATTATTAACCATGTTCTCTTAATTCTCTTCCTCTGCAATGTATCTGTCATTGCAACACTGTGTTCTACATTATTTTATTACCCTGATGTATGATTTGTCTGGTTAGCACGCAAAACAATACCTTTCACTGTATCTGAGTATATGTGACACTAAGTCAAATCAAAAATGAAGTACATTACATTAGCGCAGAAAGGGGCTAATCAACTACACAGCAGATTGGTAGAGGTGTAGCCATGGAGAATGCACCAGTTAAAAGCTAAAGTTCAACTTAGAACGGAGTCTGATTAGCCCAGAGAAGAAACAAGCGAGTGGTAGTCACTTATTCTGTTGAGCTGAAACCGACATCGTGCACGTGTATATTATTTTTGCAAGCAAAGAACAGATTCTTGTGTATTACTGTTTGCAGCATGAAACATTATTTTCCTTTACATTGATATTCTTTAACATGGTCCTGATCAGTGCAAGATGAAAACCTTGCAGCAAGAAGAAAAATAGGTATGTATGGAAGTGGGGCTGTTATTATAGATAATATTGCAGCATGAACATGAGGATTAAAAAGCACAGTTGGAACATTAGTATGACTGTGTATAAGAGAGAAAGTGAGGGCTGCAGATGCTGGAGATCAGAGCTGAAATTGTGTTGCTGGAAAAGCGCAACAGGTCAGGCAGCATCCAAGGAGCAGGAGAATCGACGTTTCGGGCATG
>NC_057711.1:11857318-11876512 GCF_004010195.1 Chiloscyllium plagiosum | reverse complement strand
GGAAATGACGGCGGATGATACGTTGTACATGGAGGTTGGTGGGGTGGTAGGTGAGGACCAGTGGGGTTCTGTCCTGGTGGCGGTTGGAGGGGCGGGGCTCAAGGGCAGAGGAGCGGGAAATGGAAGAGATGCGGTGGAGGGCATCGTCAACTACGTCTGGCGGGAAATTGTGGTCCTTGAAGGCGGCGGCCATCTGGGTTGTGCGGTTTTGGAAATGGTCCTCCTAGGAGCAGATGCGGCGGAGACGAAGGAATTGGGAATATGGGATGGCGTTTTTACAGGGGGCAGGGTGGGAGATGGTGTAGTCTAGGTAGCTGTGGGAGTCGGTCGGTTTATAGTAGATGTCAGTGTCGATTGGGTCACCTGTACACAAGTCAATATTATTTCAAGTGACAAAGAATAATACATCTGATAAATAGTGTGATTACATAGTGATAAAGAAGCTAGGAGTGTAGAATGGAAATCAAGTCAAGCCAGAGTCATGGGATCATAGAATGCAGGAAGATGGGGTGCATAATCCTGCTCCTACCACTCTCCCACACCAGAGACAAAGACATCACAAAAAGCATGAAGGTACACTTGGTCCTAGAAAAAGAAATGGACTCTGCAGCAATCATGGCATTCCTTCAAATTACTAGCTCTTCGCAGCAACAAATTTTGAGAGTCTCCACCTCAATCACTCTGATGCACTACTCTTACTTTCTACTGTTAGAAAAGCATTGGTCAAAAGCAAGATTGAAAAATGAAATAACAATCAAATTATATAACCAATGGGCTTGAGCAAACATGGAATCTATTATATGTGCCAAATGTATGTTCAGCAGAAATGCATAATTGCACAGTACTAGCACATTAGAAAAAAGTTGAAATGTTTACCATAGTAACTGCACAGTTCTAGTCAAATTTTAAAACAGTTCGTGCTGTCAACTATTATTGTTTTAAGATGTTCAAAGAGCAACAAACATACCAGAATTTTCACATTCCCAAAAGTATCTTTTATTGCAATAAATTACAAAACTAGTTTATTAAGATATTTCTATACTTAAGGTATAAAGTGTCACAAAGCATGGAGCATTTCCGATGGGAAATAAAAACTGTAATGCTCACAACATAGCTCGATTTTATTACTTATTCTGTACGTAAACTGGGATGGAAAAAGGAACTAAAAATAGAGAAAGCGCCTAAATTGACATCTTCCACACCATAAAAACTGATCTGATGTATCCAACTAAAAATATCGACAATATCCTCATTAACTAACCTAGGCAATATCAGAATAGATAATCAACTTACAATACGAACAGAAAATTCAGTCTAATGCTACATGATAGCATAAGTGCATCAATTAAAATGTAACCACAAGTGTCTTGTGGAGCTCAACATCACGACAAAGGTACCATGTTTTGAATAAAATTCGAGTTTTTTGTCCTATTAGTTAAACTGCAGTTCAATGTTTGAGCAAGCTGAGTGATACAGTAATTTAAACCATAATTTTGAACTTGTTACAGCAAAACAAAAACTAATTAATGATATTTTGTGATCACCAATCCTTATGTACTTTTTGCCCCAGAAATTTCCCAGAAGAAAAAAATTACAAAGTTATTTTAGTATTCCAAATTTAATGGGTATGAATTATAAATTCATGACATTCAAGACATACATTCACTTCAAATGATTTTTAACTGGAAACAAGACAAAGTCTTCTAGAATTAACAAGTCTTGAGATAGTGGGGATTTCTTGAATCAGAAAGAACCCTCATCAACTCACTTGAGCCACAGGTTTATCCTTTCAACACACTGCATGGTTTTACATGTAGAACACTGCATGTGTGGGTCCTAAAACCTTCATGCACCAATGATGAGAGATATCAATATGGCTCAAATCAAATGGCCACAGCTGATCCAAATGCACGTTATCCTGGGTCTCCCTCAATTAATCCAGATAAAACAACCCTCATGCAGAATCAGATGGTCTTCTCTGAGAGGGAGAAGGGAGGAGGCAGGGAAGAGGGAGGAGAGGGTTCTGGTTTAACCTGAGGATCACAATGTCTCAGGCGAGAGAAGAGAATGAGGAGAATCTGTCATGGTGACCTCAGCCAGTGCAGGAATTGAATCCATGCAGTTGGCACTACTCTGCATCACAAACCAAATAAGAAATCCAAATTCTTAGGTAAACTAAGCACACAAACATAGCCCCTCAGTTTTGATATGTTAACATTGGTTTGATAAATTTTTGTAAGTTAATTTATGCTACATCTTACAGATCAGTTGGATTTGCTGCTATCAGCTGTCTCCCACTTCTTTGGCAGGCAACACGTGGCTCCAGACCCACAACGTGATTGACTCTGAAGTGCCCTATGATGAATTAGTGACAGGCAATAAATACTGTCCTGGCCAGTGACACCCACATCCTTTGTGAATGTTTTCTTAAAAAAAAAAATCACAGTTTGTCACATTATATTTAGACCGTATTGCACTGGCAAATTGCACAAAATTCTTATGTTAAAGTTTTTGAAACATAGCTAGATATTAAAAAACTCTTACCAAATTGCTGCTTAAAATAAACTTTGGATATTTGTTTCACCTTAATTCAACAACAATACTAATACAGAGGTAGATCCTATGACATAGCTTTGTTTCTGCACTAGCACTCATTCGAGGGGCAGAAAGTTTCAGGAATAAGTTCCACACCAGACATTTGAGCAGGATCTGAAACTACTCCAGTGCAGAAAGAAGGGATTCTTTTCAGATGAGAAACTGAACTGAGACAGTGTCTGCCATTTGAAATGGACATAAGAT
Organism: Chiloscyllium plagiosum; assembly: GCF_004010195.1. Lineage (NCBI taxonomy): Eukaryota > Metazoa > Chordata > Chondrichthyes > Orectolobiformes > Hemiscylliidae > Chiloscyllium > Chiloscyllium plagiosum. The sequence goes on along the minus strand of NC_057711.1, from coordinate 11,873,713 downwards.
TTTTCAGCTGAAGACAAGTTACATTATCAGTGGATATTTTAAAAATTAAACCGGCAATTACATTTCAATAAATGCTAATTAAAAGGTCTTTCAAAACATACATCACAAGATAAATATACATGAAGGTGAGGCAGGCAATATTCTTCTACAATGACCTCAATTCTCATTTTCAAATTTTCTTCTCAGAGTTCTTGCCCATCCACCATATTGCAATCTGTGCTTTGTGCAAAAGTAGAATTTTAGAAACATAAGATGGACTTACCAGTCTGCCTGGATTACCATGCAAACATTTTACAGGATTTATTTTTCTGCATTTTTCACGCACTGCATTCGGTTCAGAACAGCAGAGGTGGTTTCAAAGCTATCACCAAATAGTTAATGAAATCCTGTATTCTTGCTTAACTTGATGCAAGAAATTGTATGGCACTACTTAAAGTATCCTGGGACAGGCTTCAGCATGCTGACCAATACCAACCTCTCAACGAATGCTACACGAATAGACTGAGCGCTTCATAGCTTGGTTGGTTGTGTAAACCTGCTGACAGAAACCAGCTGTAACATTTAGCCATATGTCAATGACTCCACGACAGGAATTCATTGGTGAAGAAGCAATTGGGTAGGTCGGTTTGTTTGTTCTCAACTTATCACAATTAGTTCAGTTGGTTGGATAGCTTGTTTGCCATGCAGAATAACACCAACAGCATGGGTTGAATTCCTGAACTGGCTACAGTTACCTTGAAGGACTCTCCTTCTCAACCTCTCCCCTCGCCGGAGGTGTGGTGACCCTTAGGTTAAACCACCACTATTCACCTCGAGTGCAATATGATGGGACTATAGCAACTTACTCCTAATTTACTTCCAAGACCTCTGTTGCTTCTTCAACCACCCCATCGGAAGGCGAAGTCAAGTTCCTCCAAACTTTCCTCTCTGGAGTCTATCTTATTGTTATGTAATCATAAAAGGGTTTGTAAATATCATAGATATTATGTTGTACCATACCACTGTGGTACAAAGTAGTCAAGTGTCCCCTTCCAGTGCACAATGGACTAGCACAAGTGGAAACAAACTGTCTGAATGAAGGTGTCCCATGAGATCGTGCATCATAAAATGACTAAAGGACAAAAGCAAATGAACCAGTCAAAATACAATTTATTAATAGGATACAAAAGAACCATTTACAACCAAATATTACTTAAAGCTGTTAATAGCTAATATCTCAACATTAAAACATGAGAAGGCTAAGATGCTCATCTCAACTCAAATACTGCATAACTAATCCAAGTTTTATAGCTTTTAAAAAGTAGCAAGGCCATATAACTTGTGAGAAATTCAAGGTCTTGATGCTTGTCAAATTGACTAGTGCACTATTAACAAGGCAATCTGGGCATTGAGATATGTAAATAAAGTTTACTTCCACAAAAGCCAATCAAATTGCATTCACATTTTGAAAATATTTTTAAACCCTCCTTTAAAAAATGCACAATGACTTCAAAATCCAACACCATACATGCCAGTATACAAGCCAACAAGGAATGACATTTCATTCACTTGAGCTAATAAATTGGTGCTCAAGTGAAAGTAACTGCTGCCTCACAGCGCCAGAGACCCGGGTTCAATTCCCGCCTCAGGCGACTGACTGTGTGTGTCTGCGTGGGTTTCCTCCGGGTGCTCCGGTTTCCTCCCACAGTCCAAAGATGGGCAGGGTCAGATGAATTGGCCATACTAAATTGCCCGTAGTGTTAGGTAAGGGGTAAATGTAGGGGTATGGGTGGGTTTCGCTTCGGCGGGTCGGTGTGGACTTGTTGGGCCGAAGGGCCTGTTTCCACACTGTAATCCAATCTAATCTAAACTGCTATGAAGAAGTGCTACACAGAAACAAAGTTCTCCTTGCACTTAATATTCCAACGACGACTGACTCAAAAAGTAGTGTTTTATTTTTCACTGGAAAGACAGCAGGAGGGCAAAAGCTCAGGGAGCAAAGAAGAGTTTACAGCAGCCAAGTGTCAGCCTTTCATTGTCTAAAAGTAGATACAGCTGGAGACAAAGGGATTGTATATAATCCCTTGCTAAAAAATAGCAATACATTCTCCCAATTCCTTCGTCTATGTCGCATCCATTTGGTTTATGCTACTTTCCCAAACATGGCTGCTGACATGGCTTGCTTCTTCCGTGACCTTGATTACCCAATGTGGTTGACAGGGCCCTCAACCGTATTTGCCTATCACCCTTGTTTCTGCCCTTGCCCCTTCCCAGCACTCATAACAGCATGATAGGATCCCCCTCATCCTCACTTTCCATCCGAACAGCCTCTGCATTCAAAGGAACACACTTTGACATTTCAGACACCACTAAATAGATCTCCCCTTCAGTCCCCATCCTCATTTTGAAGAGAGTTTGTTCCCCCAAGTCCATTCCACAATCACCAACACCCACCATGCCCAATGTCCAACACCTGGCTCTTCACCTTCTCCCTGCTCACCATCCAAGAGATTAAAAAGCAGCATTTCACCCATACCTCCTCCAATTTTATCTATTGTATTAATTGCACCTAATATAGCTTCCTCTACGTTGGAAAAACCAAATGAGGACTGGGTGACTGCTTAGCGGAACACCTCTGGTTGATGCGCAAATATGACCCTGATCTTTCCATAGCTGGTCATTTTAACATAGCGTCCTGTTCACATGCCCACATGTCTGCCCTTGGCATGCTGCAGTGTTCCAGTGAATCATAGCACATCTAGAGCAACATCTTATCTTCAAACTAGGCACTTTACAGCCTTCTGGACTTAATGTTGAGTTCAACACCTTCAAATGGTGAACCATTTTTTTGTTTTTCTTGTAGTTTGTTACATTCTGTTATCATGTCCTCTCTCCCCTCCCCCCATCCCAGTGGGACTGTCTGCCCTTTCAAGTCTGACAGAAGACACCAGTGTTCTGTCATTCTCCTATTCCGACGACTTAACCTGAACTATCAACATGTTTTCTCCACCGGCACCCTCCCACCCCCAAACTATACCATTTTTTTTCATTTCAAAAATATACTTCATTCATAGAAAATAAATCTTTGATACATGGATAGTTAATGAACCCGCTCAGATTTATACTCTGTTTACTTATGGACAACAAATTAAGTCTTTGATGTCCACCATACTCAATATTTACAGACGACCTGTTGGCCAATAGCTTAGGCAACAGAAGGTCCCATTTACTGAATGGGCCTCCCTTATTTTTCAGCAGAGGGATCTTACACGGTGGTCTTTCCCCACCAATCCTTGGCAGCAGCTGCCCCAAGCTTCAGTGCGTCCCTCAGCACGTAGTCTTGGACCTTGGAACGTGCCAGTCTGCAACACTCAGTTGGGGTTAATGCCTTCAATTGAAAGACCAGCAAGTTTTGGGCAGACCAAAGAGCATCTTTTACCGAGTTGATGATCCTCCAGGCACAGTTGATGCAAGTCTTGGTTTGTGGCCCAGGGAACAAACCATAGAGCACGGCGTGACCCCCCAAACTATAGCATAAATGCTGTCTGTCCACACTTCACTTCAGCTCTGAAGTCATTTAGACTCGAAAGGTTAGCTTGCTCTCTCTCCATGGATGCTGTCTGACTCGTCGTGATCTCCAGCAATTATTGTTTTCAGTACACTTCAACAATGGTCTGAAAAGTTAGCTCAATTACAACTGCAATAATATCTGCTTTACATCTCATCATCAGTTGACAGTCAATAGTGTCACTAGCTACAGTTCCATTTGCTTAAATGTAAATTGTCTAACTGAATCAGACCGGAGGCAGCGGCAAGAGTGCTATACTGAGCCAAGGTAGTCAGAGTCAAAACAAAAGTACAGGTTCAAACCCCACTCCAAAAACCCAAAAGTAGATACAAATATTTCACATGATCAAACATACAGCCTTTTGGATGAAGAGTTGCATCCAAATCTGATTTACATGACTGTGCAAGAACAAGATACAGGAGTAGACCATTCAGCACTCTGAACTGCTTCACCACGGACATCAAGGCTGATCTAATTGTATCCTCAAAATGTGCATGATCGAATGGCAGAGTAGAATCACATTGGCCAAATGCACTAATTCTGCTCCTATATCTTCTTCTAATATTTCACCCCTTTATTAGTCTAGTTTTGGCTTAAAATTATTCAAGGACACTGCTGCCACAGAAGAGGGGTTCAAAAACCCATGACCCTAAGAGAAAAGAAAGTCTCATCTTTTCTATTTTAAGTGGGTGATCCCTGATTTTTTCTTAAGAAAGTAACCTCAGAGAGCAAAAAGAATTACAGATGCTGGGGATGTGAAACAATAAAAACCAGAAATTGCTGGAGAATCTCAGCAGGTCTCACAGCATCTGTGGAGAGAAAGCAGAGTTAATGTTTTGCATCAAGTGATCCTTGCGCATTCTTTTGCTCTTCAATGCCCTTTGATCAAGAAAAAAGCTTTAAAAGTAAACATATTCATCGTCAAGTTATTTTGTTTATATATCTGTGCAAGGGTATGCATGGATGAGACCAGATGAGACTCCAGATAGTGGAATTTGCAGCCAGATTGGCATAAGTTTTTGTTCTATTTACTTGGAAGATATGGACAAAAATGAGCAAATTCAACATTGGTTTCCCATTCCTCTACAATTAATTGACTTGTTTGACTATTCCTATGAGCAGTTGAGAGTCAACCACATTGTGGATCCGAACTTCCATGCGGGCGTAACCAGGTAAGAACTGCAGAATGCACCTTAAAAGTTAGTGAACCCATCTGGCTCACTATCAGCAATGTCTCCATTTAAATTAGAACAGTTGTGTGGTAGGATTATCCAGTCTCCAGATAATAAATCCAATAACATAGCCACCATACTATCATATCGTGTAATGTGCAGTTGATTCATTATGTTGTCAGACCAGTTGTGGAGGTGACTGGAACATCAGATGAGCGATTTCTTCTGCACAAAGCCCTAGATGATTAGTACAGTATCATGACATATCTAGGTTAAAACTCTAAACTTAGTCTCACAGAAACACAAGATTTTAGTCAGTAGTTAAAACTACTGAAAATCATTCAACCAGAAGAACAGGCTACTAATACAAGGGACACATTTTGAAAGACAAATTTAATGCTCAGTTTTAAAGCATGACTATAAAATTTTAAAAAAATTTGATACCAAATGTTCTGAAGCATTCAACAATATGAAGCTATTAAACTCCAGAATTAAGATTCGTGCAGCTTACTTCTCATAACAGAAGGTGACCATCTTCATTGCAGGAACTTGGTAATGTACACAAAGTTCTTATGACACTCAACAAGTAGATAGAGGAAAGAAGTTTACACTGACTGTAGAGTCTAGAGCTTGGAGACAGAGTCTCAGAATAAGGGGCAAGCCATTCAGATTCAGGGCAAGGAAGAATTTCTTCCAAGGATGATGGATCTTTGGAATTCTCTACCCCAGTGGGCTTTACAGCCGCAGTCATTGAGGGGAGATGGATAGAGAAAGTTGCAGAGGCTGAAGGCTCACTCATGCTCTTATAAAATTAACTTTCACAATTCAGACACATCAACAGTGACAAAACATCAGACATACTTCACCAGATAGAGATTTAGACATACTGTAGAGGTTGTGAAATATGGATAAAAGTTTTTTTTTTAATACAAATGACTGGATCTAAAATGATACCCTTCAGTGTTAGTGGAATTAATTGACCTCAGATGTTCTTTTGGCAGAACATTCTTTTCATAATGTGCAATACAAGCTAATCTAAAAGAAAACTTACCGACTTAATTACAAGCTAAAAGGCCATAACAAAGATCTATCAAAAAAATAGCTTCAAAAGAAAGCCAAGTGTTTTACTTCACATAGGACTATATAAGAGTTCAAAGCCTCGTTGACTTTCAAGTTCAAAATACAACAAGTGATTGATAATGGGCTGCACCATTTGTTGATCTTGATTAGCACCATCATGCCCAAGCTCGCCATCAGATATTGTGTGCGAATGGGGTGGGGGTGCCTGTGGGGAGTGGGCAATGGTTGGAATTACATTTTAATTAGATTTGCATTAGACTCTCAAGTAGAGACTGTGATAGATAGAATACATCTTCAAAATTGTGAAACTTGTAAATATTGTGGTTGAGAGAGACTTGAATGTATTCATACAAAGATTTCAGAAAGCTAGTATGCAGGTACAGCAAGCAATTCGGAGGTTAAATGGCATGTAGGCCTTCAATGAAAGTGGACTAAAAATAATAAAAACAAAAACAAAAACATCAACCTATGAATGTGAGGCATTCTGATTTCTATATTTAAAGATGGTACTACTTGTATTAAAAGCATTTTAGTGAAGGCTCACAACATTTGGAACATTTACCTCCAGGGTGTGGGGTCTTTTTATGACAGCATGAGAAAATTGGGCCTATATTCTCTGGAGTTTAGCAGAATGAAAGATGATCTCATTTAAATGTACAAGACTGAAAGGGCGTGACAAGGTAGACACAGCGGTTGTTTCTGCTGGCTCAGGATTCTAAAACATGGAGTCACAGTTTAATAATAAGGGGTTGATCACTGAGAAACGCGATGAAGAGAAATATATTCACTCAGGTGAGAGCATGTTTGAAATTGCCTGAGGGTTGTGGATATTTTATCATTGACTAAGATGGAATGAGACAAACTTTTGATCTCTCACACTACTCCACTCCCTCAAGGTACCCACCAACATGCAGAGCCCACCAGAATCCCATTCCGGGGTCATGTCAATTCAAATGCACTTAAATAATGTCATAGACTGAAATAGATTAGATTAGATTAGATTACATTACATTACATTACAATGTGGAAACAGGCCCTTCGGCCCAACAAGTCCACACCGACCCGCCGAAGCGAAACCCACCCATACCCCTACATTTACCCCTTACCTAACACTACGGGCAATTTAGCATGGCCAATTCACCTGACCCTGCACATCTTTGGACTGTGGGAGGAAACCGGAGCACCCGGAGGAAACCCACGCAGACACGGGGAGAACGTGCAAACTCCACACAGTCAGTCGCCTGAGTCGGGAATTGAACCCGGGTCTCTGGCGCTGTGAGGCAACAGTGCTAACCACTGTGCCACCGTGCCGCCCACTAAAAGTGTTCCAGGTGTACTTGGAAGGTGCAGTAGGAAGTTTGATAATTAGCTGCAGTGCATCTTATAGATGGTACACAAAGCTGTTACTGAGTCAATAGTGAAGAGAATGAATGTTTAAGGTATCAGATGAGTGCCAATCAGGCAACTCCTGGTTCACATTCCACATAGTCATTGGGTGTACTTGAATTTTGTTGTGTAGAACTAACCTGCTAGGTTTATGGTCAAAATACTATTTTGTGAAACTAAATCAGATAGCTGTTTTTAGGAACTTTGATCCTATTTACATGCAAGCCCTCCAGAATGAACAATTAAGTTATAAACAAGTATGAGAATCAGCAACAGACCATTCATCCTCTCTCAAACGTCATATCAAATTCTGCAAACATTTCACAGAAACACAAATTAGGAATGAGTGTAGGTGGTCATTTGGCACTTAAGTCTGCTTTATTCAATTTTATCGGAATTTTGAATATTGTATAAAGATTTCAACGCGCGATCTGAAACAGAGGTAACTTGAGGTATAAGCTAGGTACATTAATACAAAAAGATCTTGGATGAAAGATGAAGATGTAGAATCGGTTTGGGCAGAGTCAAGAAACAATACAGGGCAGCAAACATTGATAGTATATAGTTACCAAACTTACTGATTATATTGGGCATGACATCAATCAGGAAGAAATGCATGGATAACAGTAATACCTTTGTAGTTATTTGGCAGTACTGAAATATAGAAATTAGCAGCAAGGCTAGCTTATTTAGCATTGTTCCAACATTCAATATGATCATGGCTGATCATCCAATGTTTCTCCTTTATCCTCAAACTTTTGGTCCCTTTCGCCCAAAGAACTATATCTAACGTCTTCTTGAAAATGTTCAACTGCTTTCTGCGGCAGATAAGTCTAAAGGCTCACCACGGAGGGAAGACATCTTTCGTCTTCTTAGTCCTAAATGCATCTCAGATATCCTTAAACTGTGACCCTTATTCTCGACTCTCCGGTCATCAGAAACATCCCTCCTGCATTTAACCTGTACTGTACTATTAGAAACCTCAGATTCTATAAGATAGGAGCAGAGAGCCCAGCAAGTCTGCTCTGCTATTCAATGAGATCACGGTTAACCTGATGACCTGCAACTCCACTTCACTGCCTTTTTGCCATAACCCTCACTTCCCTTCCTGATTAAAAATTTATCTCAACCTTCAACATAGTTTATGACCCTCAATTGCTCTCTGCATTAAAGAGTTCCTAGGATTCACAGCCCTTACAGAAGAAAGTCCTCTGGTCTCAAGTGCTCAAGATCTTATGCCTCAATTCTGCCTTTTAGTCCTGGACACTCTAACATGGGGAAGCAAAACAAGCTTCCCTCCTATCTCATTTCTTCCAAACTCCAATGACCATCATCCTAATCAATCCAACATCTGCTCATAAATCAGCCACGCTAAACCAGGAATTTGTCCGGTAAACTTTTGCTGCACTCCTTCCATAGCCACAACTCTTTTCCTCAGATGAGGAGATCAAAAGAGCATATAATACTCCATATGTAGTCTTACATAAGGTCCTGTACAATTGAAGCAAGATATCTCTGCTCCTGTCAGTGACGGTCTTGTGGTATTATTGCTGACTAATAATCCAGAGGCCCATGTAATGTTCTGGGGATCTGGATTTGAATCCTGTCATGGCAGATAGTGGAATTTGAATTCAATAATAATAATATGGAAATAACAATCTAAAGATAACCATGAAACTATTGATTATTAGGAAAACCCTTCCGATTCCATTACTGTCCTTTAGAAATCTGCCATCCTTACCTGGTCTAGCCTACATGTGACACCAGACCTAAGCAATGTGGTTGACTTGTGGAGGACTCGTCTCAGCATGGCAAGGTGATCTCAGTCCAGCATGGCTGTCTTGGCCCAGTTTTCCAACATCACCCAAATCCAGGAGTCATTAACTGACTGTGATGACCTTTTACTTTTTTTTCTTAGTTATTACTTTGTTCATTAACTCAGGCATCATTATATGGTGGCTTACAAAGCTTCTCACTATAAATGTTGTAAAAATACACAGGACAATAAATTGTTATTCTATTCTAACTGCCCTCTGGGCAATTAGGGTTAGGTAGTATATGCTGGTCTTGATAGTGACGTCCACATTCCATGGATGAATTTTTAGTAGTATTGGTCGTTCTGTATAAAAGGCACATTTCATGAACATGAATTCGCTATAACGTGATTGACGAATTGGGGACACAGGCTTATGCCTGAAACGTCGATTCTCCTGCTCCTTGGATGCTGCCTGACCTGCTGCACTTTTCCAGCAACACATTTTTCAGTTCTGATCTCCAGCATCTGCAGTCCTCACTTTCTCCGAATTGGGGACACAGTTGGCTTTACTGAAACAATGAAAGCATGCACTGGTTGTTACGTGATTTTAGCTCCATTAGTTTAAATGATGCTGAGATTTAACAATTTTCTTATAACTCTGGAATGCACAAGCAGAACTACTGTGTTATAGCAGAACTGACTGTACTTGAATCCTCTTATGAAGACCATCACTTGCAGCCTTCACTGCTTACTTCTCCTACATGCTTACTGAAAGCAATTGGTATACAAAGACAGCAGAAATTGCTGGAAAAGCTCAGCTGCTCTAAGAGATCAGAGTTAACATTTGAAAAGGTCACTGATTTCTCTTCACAGATGCCTCTTCACATTCCTGAAGAAGGGCTTATGCCCGAAACGTCGATTCTCCTGTTCCCTGGATGCTGCCTGACCTGCTGCGCTTTTCCAACAACACATTTCCAGCTCTGATCTCCAGCATCTGCAGACCTCACTTTCTCCTCCAGCTCTTCACAGATGCTGCCAGACTTGCTGAGCTTTCCAAGCCATTTCTGTTTTTGTTTCTGATTTACATCATCCACAATTCTTTCAGCTTTTATTTGGTATACAAGGACACTCGGGTTTTGTTGCACCTCCCCACTTTCCCCATCTATTGCCATTCAAATGGTCATCCACCTTGCTATTTTTGTTATGCAAGTGGATAACATCACATTCATTGCTATTATTCTTCATCTACCACGTATTTGCCTACACAACTTGTCCAAATCACATGGAAGCATCTCTGCATCCTGCCCTGTTCACCCTCTTGCCAGCTGCAAACTTAAGATATTACAGAGTTCGCTCATCTAAATCATTAACATATACTGCAAACAATTGGAGTACCAGCACTGATCCCCGCCCAATCCCATTAGTCACTGTCTGCCACGAGGAAAAAGACAAGTTTATTCCTACTGTTTCCTGTCTGTCACTAGTTTTCTATCCACCTCAAACCACCACCCCAAACCTATCTATCTATCTGTTTTAATCTTAGATGCAAATCTCTTGTGGGAGCTTATCAAAAGTCTCCTGAAAGTCCAAGGAAATCACACCCACTAGTTCACCCTTATCAATGTTACTCATTACATTACAAAATTCAGGTAGTTTTGGCAAACATTATTTCCTTTGATCCAATCCTACCACCGTTCTCCCTGTGTTCTGCTACTAAGTCTTCTATAATCGATACTCACATTTTCCTTACTACTGATATTGGACCAACTGGTCTATACTTTCCTTTTTTTATGAATAGGAGTACCCCCTAATCCATAGAAATTGTTCCAGAGTCTATAGAATCTGGAAAGATGACCAGTGACTCCACCATTTCTAGGGCCACTTCCTTAACTACTCTGCAATGTAGATTAACAGTCTTTAATCCCAAATTTTCCTCACAATTTCCCAATACTTCAGGTTTTGCCTTCTCACTAGTCCTTGTGTTCTCCAGCATGTTTGTACTTGGATCCTTTGTGAAAACAGAACCAAAGTATGTATTTAATTGCTCTGCCATCTCTTTGCTTCCCCTTACTACTTTCCCTGGTTCAGAATAACTGAACAATGTCTGAAAAAAAAAAAGAGCACATTTTGTTAAAGTTTTGTGCCTTGCACGCAGAACAATTTGCAAGAATAGTAATTCAATGTGAAAACCCAACATTTATCCTGCATCAGGAGAATGCTGATTGGTTGTCAAGTGGTCTCCGATTGGTAGAGGCATTGCCATGGGCAACAAGGCATCAATTAATTATTGACAGTTAAATGCCAGGCTGTGAGAAATTTTAAACCAGGAAGGTAACCAAGCCAAACAGTCAATCTCAAAAATTAAAAAAAATATGATCCATCAAGCCAGGATTCACCCTGGGATACAACTTGTTTCAGCTGATGGTAATACCGGACGTGAACAGAAATTGCTCCAGAACATTTCGATTAAACATAAACTCTGCTTTCTCTCCACAGCTGCTGTCAGGCCTACTGAGATTCTCCCAGCAATTGGTGTTTGATTCTGATTTCCAGCATCCACAGTGCTTTGTTTTTTTTTTGCTTACCATAAACTGTGAAATTGTTCAAACAGAATTGAGGTCCAAGCATTGATCCCCGTGTTTTGCTACTCATGACACTCACAACCAGAAACCGTCGTATTTTATTTCTACTCTATTGCCTGTTAGTCAATTCACACAAGTACCTTGGCTTAATCATAAGCTTTTATTTTCTGTAATAATCCTGGAAGTGGCACTTTCTCAAATGCCTTCTGGATTTCCATTCACTATTTTAATGGAACCTACCTCTAATCCAGTGAATTTTGGAAAATTAGAATCAACAAAACTATTTCACAAGCCACTTCTTTCAAGACACTACCATGAAGTTCTTTATGACTTGGAGTACTGGAATTACAAGTACTCCAATAATTTTGTTATCGACAGAAATTGTTCATCTTTATACTTTTAGAAAATATAATGCTGCTGCAAACATTCACTGCGGAATAGTTCTATCCTTCAATCCTTGGTGCAGAATTTGCTAAATATTCATCAACTGCAGATATTGTAACAGTAAACAACTCACTTTGGAGTTGTAAATTAAAATGCTTTATGGGTTGAATATTTTGGCACTTAGACATTGGCGAAACTCTTCATAATGCTTCACCTCAGCATGACTGCAGTTCCACTTAGCATCACATCAGGAAGGACACTCAGTCCTTTGCACCAACACTGGACCTTTGGCAGATTTATCCCAGTTATATTGACCTACTCTATTTCACTACCCAGTAATTACTCCCTAAATATGCAAATGTCTTTTGCCTCAGAAAATTGGTTTCAGTATTTGATTTTATAAATAGCTAGCTGTGAAACAGCATTTAGATCAGAGCACCAACATCAATATACTTAAAGTAGGAACATGTAATAGCTTTGGTACAAAGCCAACAAAGACTTTTCTTTTTAAACGGATATTAAACTATAGCCCTCCATGGCAACACATTGTACATGGTAGACAGAACAGAACTAGATGTGGTGAAAAAAAGAACAGAAATTGCTGGAAAAACTCAGCAGGTCTGCAAGCATCTGTGGAGAGAAAACACAATGTTTTGGGTCCAGTGCTGCTAATGGAAACCACAGAGGCGGACAATGTATTGTGTGGAGCAGCAGCCCATGTGACAACAAGGCATGGTGCATTTTGTCTTCTCCATGTGGAAAAGACCACATTGTGAACAGCAAACTCAGTAGACTAGATTCAATGTAGACTAAACCAGGTGGCACGGTGGCTCAGTGGTTAGCACTGCTACCTCACAGCAGCAGGGTCCCAGGTTCGATTCCAGCCTCGGGTGGCTGTGTGTGGAGTTTGCACATTCTCCCAGTGTCTGCATGGGTTTCCTCCCTCAGTCTAAAGATGTGCAGACCAGGTGAACTGGTCATGCTAAATTGCCCATAGGTTAAGTGAGTTAGTCAGAGGGAAATGGGTCTGGGTGGGTTACTCTTCAGAGGGTTGGTGTGGACTTGTTGGGCCAAAGGGCCTGTTTCCACACTGTAGAGAATCTAAATAAATTAAGTGAATTGCTGCTTCACCTGGAAGGTATGCCTGGGGTCTTGGATCGTGTGGAGGAAACAAATAGGCAGGTGTTACAACCTCAGCAACTGTGTATGGCGAGGTGTTGGAAGTGGACTAAAGGAATGGGTCCTGTGGAAGGATGACAAGGGAGAGAAGGGAAGTGCATGGTACCCTGCTGGAGATGGCAGAAACAGCAGTTAAATGATGCTTTGGATGTGTACTGGAGGTGTGGAAAGTGAGGCTGTTGGACTGACAGCCTAAGTGTGGGAGATGGGTCAGACATGGCTGAGGCCATGTAAACAATTTTAGGGCCTGCACACCACCTCCCAGGTCTTTACCCAACCCTTCACATACCAAACCTTTTGACAACATGGGCTGCTATTGCAATTAATCTACTCTCCACAAGACCCTAAGACAAAGGAGCAGAAATTAGGCCATTCGATTTGAATTGAATTGAATTTATTGTCACGTGTAACGGGGCACAGTGAAAAGCTTTGTCTTGTGAGCAATACGGGCAGATCAGAGTTAAGTAGCATAGGTAATAAATAATAGGTAAACAGCAGCAAAAACAAAAACATAGGTATAGGCAAATGTTAAGAGTTTGAGAGTCCATTCAGTATTCTAACAACAGGAGGGTAGAAACCATTTTGAAACCAGCGTGTGTTCAGGCTTCTGTACCTTCTCCCCGATGGCAGAGGTTGTAGAAAAACATTGCCAGGGTGGGATGGATCTTTGAGAATGTTGGCGGGCTTTCCTTGACAATGAGCCTGGTAGATGGATTCCATAGATGGGAAGTTGGCCTTTGTCATTGTCCAGGCCAAGTTCACCACTCTCTATAACCATCTCTGATCTTGAATGATACAGTTGCCATACCAGGTAGTGATACATCCAGACAGAATGCTCTCGACGGCACACCTATAAAAATTGGCAAGGGTATTTGCTGTCATGCCAAATTTCCTCAGCTGCCTGAGGAAGAGGAGACATCGTTGGGCCTTTGTAACCAGTGCATCCACATGAAGAGTCCAAGAAAGCTTGTTGTGGATGACCACTCCCAGGAGCTTGACACTCTCCACTCGTTCCACCTCTGTGCTTTTGAAGTGTAAGGGAGCATGAGTAATATCCACTGAAAGTCAATAATGAATTATTTTGTTTTGCCAGCATTTGAGCGCTAGGTTGTTCTCAGTGCATCATTTTTACAGGTCTTCCACCTCCCATCTGTTTCATCGCCATCTGAGATTCAACTAACAATGGTGGTGTTATCAGCGAACTTGTAAATGGCATTAGTCTGGTATTTGGCAACAGTCATGGGCATACAGTGAGTACAGTAGGGGGCTGAGTACGCACTACTGGAGGGCTCCAGTGTTGAGTGTTAGTGAGGATGAAATATTGTCCCCAATCTTCACCGATTGTGGCCGGTGGGTCAGGAAACTGAGCACCCAGTTGCAGAGAGTGGGGCTTAGTCTGAGATCACTAAGTTTAATGGTCAGTTTCGAAGGGATAATAGCATCGAAGGCTGAACTGTAGACAATGAGTAAGGTTCTTACGTAGCTGTTCTTGGTGTCAAGAGTGAAGGGCAAGTGATATGGCATCTGACGTGGATCTGTTGATCAGATAGGCAAATGAGTGGGTCAAGAGTAGCGAGGAGGCTGGAGTTGATTAATGCCATGACCAGCCTTTCAAAGCACTTCATAACCACCAAAGTTAGGGCCACTGGGCTGTAGTCATTGAGATATGCTGCATGAGCCTTCTTAGGCACAGGGATGATGTTGGCCCTTTTGAAACAGGCAGGGGCTCTGGCCTGTTGCAGGGAGGAGGTTGAAGAAGATGTCCGAGAAGAGTTGATCTGCGCATGCGCCAAGTGCAGGGCCTGGTATTCCGTCTGGTCCCATCGCTTGCCTTGGATTCACACGAAGGAAAACTGATCTGATCTCTGATGGCATAGGTTCGTCAGGACAAGTCGGAATAGGTGTTACCTCTCCACTGAAATTCTACTCAAAGCAAGCGTAGAAGGCGTTGAGATGATCTAGGAGGGATAGGTCATCGTCTGCTATCTTGTGTTGTTCTTTTTTAGAACCTGGATATCAATTAGTCCTTGCCATAGTCGCCGGGTGTCTGTCTGGGTCTCTAGTTTGGATCAGTATCGGTCCTTGGCTGTCTTAATGGCTCTGCGAAGTTCATACTTGGATTCCTTATATTTAATTGGTTCTCCTGATCTGAAGGCCTCATGCCTGATTTTTTAGCAGGTTCTGTATGTCCTGATTCATCCAGGGTTTCTGTTGGGGAACACCCAGATTGACTTCCTCTGTATACAGTCCTCCACACACTTGCTGATAAAGTCTGTGACAGTGGTGGCATACTCGTCCAAGGTTTAGCAGGTTCTGTATGTCCTGATTCATCCAGGGTTTCCTGTTGAGGAACACTCAGATTGACTTCCTCTGTATACAGTCCTCCACACACTTGCTGATAAAGTCTGTGACAGTGGTGGCATACTCGTCCAACGTACCTGCGGACTGTTTGAACATGGTCCAATCAGCCGATTCCAGACAGCACCGGAGTTGATCCTGCCTTCTCCGACCAGCACTGGACCTGTATCCACGAGGGGGTCTCCAGCTTGAGCTTCTGCCTGTAAGCCGGGGAGAAGAAGCACAGCATTGTGGTTGGAGTTCCTGAAATGAGGATGGGGGATAGAGCGGTAGGCATCCTTCACAGTGGTGTAGCAGTGATATAAAATGTTGGGGCCTCTGGTGAGGCAGGTAATGTTCTGGTAGTACTTGGGCAACACCTTCCTTAGATTGGCTTGATGGAAATCACCAGTCACAATAAACAGGACCTTTGGGTGTTCCGCCTCCAGGATGTTGGTGGTGGAATACAGCACATCCAGAACTTCCTCAACCTTTGCTTATGGTGGTATGGACATAGCAGTTAGTATAGCAGCGATAAATTCCCATGATAGATAAAAGGACGGCAGTTGGTGATGAGTTCAAGGTTTGGGGAGCAACAGCTGCTCAGAGTTGTAATGTCCATGTACCACACGTTGTTGATTAAAAAGCAAACCCCTCCACCCATTCAGCCCATCAGTCATGGCTGATAATTATCTCAACTACATTATTCCGCTTTCTCCCTGTAACCCTCGATATTCAAGAACCTCTCAGTCTTCAGTATACTCAGTCTTCAATATATTCATAGTTCAGGACTTGGTCTGTGTGTGTGGCTTTCCTGTATACCTTTGTGGTGAATTCTCTGTTCGGTGTTCTCTGTACCATCACGTCTAGGAATGGGAGTTGGTTATCCTTTTCTTCCTCTCTCGTGAATCGGATTCCTGTGAGTGTGGAGTTGATGATCCAGTGTGTTTTCTCTATTTCTGTGTTTTTAAT
>NC_057711.1:11844609-11856949 GCF_004010195.1 Chiloscyllium plagiosum | reverse complement strand
GCCATGCTAAATTGCCCGTAGTGTTAGGTAAAGGGGTAAATGTAGGGGTATGGGTGGGTTACGCTTCGGCGGGTCGGTGTGGACTTGTTGGGCCGAAGGGCCTGTTTCCACACTGTAAAGTAATCTAATCTAATCTAATATACCGGCCAGTACAGCGGACAGCTGAAACTGACAACCGGAAGCGGCAGGGACAGGCCACTATAAATGCCGGAGGAAACACCACAGAAGCGCTTCACAGGAGGCTCCCAAGCACTGAGGATGCCACCTAGACAGGGGACGAAACGTTTGCAACAAAAATTTCCAGCTTGTTGAACAGAACCACAACATATTACTTGTGTCCTACACCAAAGACTGATGTGAAGTAATTATTCAGTTCCTCAGGCATTTCCTTGCTCCCACAACTATTTCTCCAGCAGCACATTGTCAACTTTCACCTCACTTTTACCCTTTATATAAAGGAACTGAGTCTTCCTTTATATTACTGGCTAGCTTGCCCTCCATTAAATCTTCTCCCTCTTTTTTGGTTGCCTTCAGTTGGTCTTTGTAAGCTTCCCAATCCTCTGGTTTCCCACTGCCCTTCACCACATTATATGTTTTCGCTTTTGATTTTATGCTATCCCTGACTTCCCGAGTCAGCCACTGTTGCCTCATACTCACTGTACTAAGCTTCTTTTTCCTCAGGATGAATCTCTGTTGTCTCCCCTAAATTACTCCCAGAAACCCCTGCCATTGCTGTTCTACTCCATCTCAACTACTAAGTTATTGGCTCACTCAAGCTGACATCACCCTTTCCTTTGTCTCCCCAATTGACATTTTGTCTCTTTGGGGGTCCAATAGCCACCTTCATTTACTATTCCCTCCATCTTTACTATGTTTACCAACATTTTCCTGTCTACAATCAGTTCTGAAGAGTCAGTGGACTCAAAACATAAACTCTGCTTTCTCTCCAGATGCTGCCAGACCTACCAAGTTTTCCCCAGCAATTTCTGTTTTTGTTTCTGTGCTGCAGATGCTGGAATTCATTCTTTAGTGCATACGGTGTACATTAATTTGAAAAAGGCAATTGATAAGCCATGATCAAACGGGTGAGCTGACTTGATGGGCCAAATCACCTATTTCTGCTCCTGTATCTTATGATCTTAAATAAGTTGCTACACAAGCTAAAAAAGTTACAAAGCAGTTCAAGATGCTTCAGTTCTGGGTTGAAAGGTTCATCTTCTTTAGAAGAGTTAGGCCCGTATCCAAAGAAAGTCATCTTACAGAAATATTTGGGGCTGTCGAGGGAGAATGTTTCATCTTGAGGGGAAAAAAAAGATTAAAATTAAAGCCATATTTTCAGAATACGGGTTTTTTTTTTACCCAGTTAAGATGGAGGAATTTCTTTTCGGGGTTACTAGAGTACGGCACTTTTTTCCCCTACACGATAATGGTTTTCGAAGATACTCAAGGCTGAGTTAAGTAGATTTCTGATCAATTAACATGTCCAGGATTAGGACATGCAAGCAGGAAAATAAATCTGAGACCACAAAATCTGTTTGAATGAACAGAATTGGAAAAGCTCAAGGTGCCAAATGGCCTACTTCTGTTGAGGTTGAGCGACCTACATAAATATTCATGTTCACATCTGTTTCCAGCAGTTTTTTTTATTTACTATTCATAGAATGTTAGCACTGCTGGCTAGGTCCACATCTACTGGTCATCCTAACTGCCATTGAGAACTAGGATTAGGAAGAGGCCACTCTGCCCTTCAAGCCTGCTCTGCCATTCATTGCCAATTATGGCTGGTCATCTATCTCAAGTTTCACTTTACTCGTCATACTCGCCTTTAATACCGAAAAATCTATCAACCTCCTCCTGGAGCATTACACTCAATGACCCAGCCTCCAAAGCCTTTCATGGTAAAGGTTCACAATCCTCAGAAGAAATTCCTCCTCACTATGGTCTTAAACATGTGACTCTTTATTCTGAGGCTTTAATCCTCTGATCAGAGACTCTCACAATGCAAAAGAACTATTCATTCCTTTCGAAGGGTTTTTGCCCAAAATGTCAATCTTCCTGCTCCTCAGATGCTGCCTAACCCGCTATGCTTTTCCAGCACAACTCTAATCTAAACTCTGATCTCCAGCATCTGCAGTCCTCACTCTTGCCTAGAAGAACCTTTCAGTCTCTTCCCTGTCAAATCTTCTAACAGTCACTTATGTTTCCATTAAAACAGTAACCAGAAAAGTTATAGAGTCATAGAGATGTACAGCATGGAAACAGACCCTTAGGTCCAACCTGTCCACACCAACCAGATATCCCAACCCAATCTAGTCCCACCTGCCAGCACCCGGCCGCTATCCCTCCAAACCCTTCCTATTCATATACTCATCCAAATACTTCTTAAATGTTGCAATTGTACCAGCCTCCACCACTTCCTCTACCAGCTCATTCCATACACGAACCACCCTCTGCGTGAAAATGTAGCCCCTTAGGACTCTTATATCATTCCCCTCTCAACCTAAACCTATGCCCTCTAGTTCTGGACTCCCCGACCCAAGGGAAAAGACTTTGCCTATTTATCCTATCCATGCCCCTCATAATTTTGTAAAGCTCTATAAGGTCACCCCTCAGCCTCCGACGCTCCAGGGAAAAAACAGTCCCAGCCTGTTCAGCCTCTCCCTATAGCTCAGATCCTCCAACCCTGGCAACATCCTTATAAATCTTTTCTGAACCCTTTCAAGTTTCATGACATCTTTCCGATAGGAAGGAGACCAGAATTGCATGCAATATTCCAACAGTGGCCTAACCAATATCCTGTACAGCTGCAACGTGACCTCCCAACTCCTGTACTCAATATTCTGACCAATAAAAGGAAAGCATACCAAACTCCTCCTTCATTATCCTATCTACCTGCAACTCCACTCTCAAGGAGCTATGAACCTGCACTCCAAGGTCTCTTTGTTCAGCAACACTCCCTCGGACCTTACCATTAAGTGTATAAATCCTGCTAAGATTTGCTTTCCCAAAATGCAGCACCTCGCATTATCCATCTGCCACTTCTCAGCCCATTGGCCCATCTGGTCAAGATCCTGTTGTAATCTGAGGTAACCCTCTTTGCTGTCCACTACACCTCCAATTTTGGTGTCATCTGCAAACTTACTAACTGTACCTCTTACGCTCGCATCCAAATCATTTATGTCAATGACAGAGGACCCAGCACTGATCCTTGTGGCACTCCACTGTTCACAGGCCTCCAGTCTGAAATACAACCCTCCACCACCACCCTCTGTCTTCTACCTTTGAGCCAGTTCTGTATCCAAATGGCTAGTTCTCCCTTTATTCCATGAGATCTAACCTTGCTAATCAGTCTCCCATGGGGAACCTTGTCAAACGCCTTACTGAAGTCCATATAGATCACATCTACTGCTCTGCCCTCAATCTTCTTTGTTACTTCTTCAAAAACTCAATCAAGTTTGAGAGAGATGATTTCCCACTCACAAAGCCATGTTGACTATCCCTAATCAGTCCTTGCCTTTCCAAATACATGTACATCCTGTCCCTCAGGATTCCCTCCAACAACGCGCCCACCACCGACGTCAGGCTCACCGGTCTATAGTTCCCTGGCTTGTCTTTACCACCCTTCTTAAACAGTGACACTACATTTGCCAACTTCCAGTCTTCCAGCACCTCACCTGTGACTATCAATGATACAAATATCTCAGCAAGAGGGCCCAGCAATCACTTCTCTAGCTTTCCACAGAGTTCTCGGGTACACCTGATCAGGTCCTGGGGATTTATCCACTTTTAATCGTTTCGAGACATCCAGCACTTCCTCCTCTGTAATATGGACATTTTGCAAGATGTCACCATCTATCTCCCTACAGTCTATATCTTCCATATCCTTTTCCACAGTAAATACCGATGCAAAATATTCATTTAGTATCTCCCCCATTTTCTGTGGCTGCACACAAAGGCCGCCTTGCTGGTCTTTGAGGGGCCCAATTCTCTCCCTAGTTAGCCTTTTGTCCTTAATATATTTGTAAAAACCCTTTGGATTCGCATTAATTCTATTTGCCAAAGCTCTCTCATGTTTTGCCCTCCTGACTTCCTTCTTAAGTATACTCCTACTTCCTTTATACTCTAAGGATTCATTCGATCTATCCTGTCTATACTGGATTATCTTCCAAAACTGCACTTGTAAAACCTTCCAAATGGCAGGGCCGTGGGAGCAGCTAGGTCAATAACAAATTGAAAGTGCAAGGTTAAACAGGTTTTCCAAATTAGCTTTGAGGTTACACAACTCTACCAGTCATTCTCTCAGGAGACCGAAGGTGGATTCACTCAATGGAAAAAAGTTTGAAACAGGATCATCTTTGTTTATACTTAATTTCCTCCCACACACTTCATTACATGAAGGACAAAACTTTAAATTTCACACCAGCTATCTACTTTTCAGAGATATTTTTCCCAGGTATTTTAACTGTATTTATTGATGTTCCAGCAAATTAAGACAAGCTGAGCTACACAGATTAACAAATTCCAGTACAATCTCCACTTGATGATGTCTTGATCATTCTCAGTCAAAGTAGACTGGAACAGAGACTGGCCTCATGCAACTTAGCGATGCACAATAATCCAACTCAAAAATAGAATGAGGGTGAAAACTAATGGAAAGATGCAATATTTGGCCTACGCTTAAATTCAAGTGCTTAAAATTTGAAATGGAGACCAGAAACTCAAATTGAGAAACTATTTAAAATTAAATATTTCTGTATAATGATTTTAAGTATGCTCGTAACAGTGACTACTTCACATACTTCAACAGCCAAAAGTAAAACATCTACACAGCATGTTTATCTTTACAGCTATTTGAAAAATACACTGGCAACAACATTGCTCCTCCAAATCCAAAATCCTGCAGTTTTCAACAAACTAATGCACATGGAAAAAGGTTGATGTTAACTGTTTACTACCTGGATTAAAACATAACTAAATAATTTGAATAGGAAAGGTTTGGAGGGATATGGGCCAGGAGCAGACAAGTGGGACTACTTTAGTTTGGGATTATGTTCGACATGGACTGGTTGGACTGAAGAGTGTGTTTTCATGCTGTAAGACTCTAAGACATTAAATTTTTTTTATTACAAATCTTAATTACTTTTTGGAGAATGTAACCAAACGAAAATGGGTGCTAAAATATTCTACGCAGATAGCCTGAAAAACTGAACTGCGTATGAAGCAATACTCCCGCACTAAATTTCCTGCCTATAACACTACAAACTTCAAAAAGACTCTAAAACACCTTTCAGCCCAGGAGAAAAGCACAGACCAAGCTATTTTATGGAATGCTGTTAGTTCTGCCTGACATACAATACTATCTTGAGTCAATATCAACAATGACTTGCTGATACGTTAAGTATAGAATTCATTGCACTGCAGTTTCATAATATTCCAAAGTAACTGCTCATGAATTCAAAATTCAGTCAGATTAGATTAAATTCCCTACAGTGTGGAAACAGGCCCTTCGGCCCAACAAGTCCACACCCACCCTCCAAAGAGTAACCCACCCAGACCCATTTTCCCTCTGACTAATGCACCTAACACTATGGACAATTTAGCACGGCCATTTCACCTGACCTGCACATCTTGGACTGCGGAGGAAACCAGAGCACCCGGAGGAAACCCACGCAGACACAGGGTGAATGTGCAAACTCCACACAGACAGTCACCGGAGTCTGGAATCTAACCTGGGAGCCTGGTGCTGTGAGGCAGCAGTGCTAACCACTGAGTCACTTTATCAATTTAATGTATCATAATTAAACTTGAAATTTCTAACAATAGGCACTGACTGCAGATAACTTTTTGTTTAAAAAAATCTGGCTTATTAACTCATTGGTACGAAAGTCAGCAAAGGAAAAGCTGAAAAAGTGGAATTACAGTGAGCAAGGGGAAGAACTTGAAGGGTGAGTAAGAAATGTATTTTCTTTAAAAAAGCTGTCCAACTAATTTCATTTCAGATTCTCAACAGTCACAACACATAACGACTACTGCAACTGTTCTATGTGGAAGGTCATGAACAGCAAAATATTTACAGGTATTCATATCACCTGAAAAATGGCTCAGCCTCAAGTAACCCTCGCCATTATGCTCAAGTGCACATTCGACACACCAAAACGTGGGAGGAATTTTCAGATCATTTTCATATACCAGAGGCAACCACAGGTTCGGGAATACAAGGATGCGAATTAGGAAGTCTGGAAGAGAGGACTTAGGATGGGATTGAAAAAGGTGCTGTATACTTAAAAGGATGACACCAACAATGCAACTGAGGTAACGTAGCTCAGAAAGCTTCTGAGGAAAGATTATACTGGATGGTGGGATTTATTTATTGGGGGGTATGTATACAGCATTGACAGGAGAATAGAACAGAATTACGATAGTTATTTAGGAATTCCACAATTAAAAGGAATAGAAAACATCTTCAGCAATGTTAATTAAGTGTTGGGTAGTATCCTGGCTATCTGTTACCAAGTTAAGAGACATCTCTAGGCAGCGACAGGATTATTCATGCCTTGCCCGAATGGGTGTTCTATAACAAATCAAAAATTAAGATCAAGGACAGTTGTCTTCAGCATGGGATTCGAAATTCACCCTTTCAAACACCATAATGCTGCGGCTGCAGTATGCACCGACTGCATTGCAGCAACTCACCAAGGTTACACCGAGAGCATGTCACTTGCAATCTCTACTTTCAGGAAGGACGAAACCCGAAACCACTGTCTCCATATTCCCCTCCATATCATGCACATTAAGATTTACATATATTTATTCCTCCGTAGGTACTAGGTCAGCATCCTGGAATTAGCAACTTAACACGGTCACAAGAACATGATCAATGAAACTCGAAGGCTACTGCCACTTTTTCCAGAGAATACAAACATATTATCACAGTTCCTAAGGTAATAAAAGAGACAGCATTTCGAGGGAGACATGGTCAAACAAATTTTGACATCAAGCTACAGAAGGAGCTATTGGAACAAAGGTACGACATTCACTAACTCTCGTCTGTTCCATCTTGGAATAAAGAGTTTCTAACTTTTTTTTAAAAAAGACTTTCTTCAAGTGAGTGCTAGTGTATGGTGCATTAGTATTAGAAATATGAGGTGGTAGATAAATTGGACAGGCATTTTGCTTTGGTCTTCACGATAAAGCACACAACTAACATCCCAGATAAATCAGGAAAGTTACAATCATTAGGGAAGTGCCTGCATCCTGGAGTTCATCTTAAAGTAGTGGCCACTGAGACAGATAATGCATTGGTTTTAATTTTCCAGAATATCTTTGGATAGAATCTCATTACATTGGAAGATCAGAAAGTTTATTTCCATTATTGAAGGGAGACAGACAAAAAAAATACAGGCCAGATGGCTTAATTTCAGTTACAGGGAAAATGTTAAAAGCCATCATTCAAGAAGTATTGAAGTACACTTAACTTCAATATGTTCAAATTGATGAGGCAGAGACAACATGATTTCGTGAAAAGGAAATCATGTTTCACTAAACTGAGGTCTTTGCAGGTATAACAATGCGCTGGATAAATGGAGGCAGTGGATGTATTGTACTTTGATTTCTAGAACTCAAGATAAGTTTCCATTCAAAGGATATGGTGAAAATAAAATTGCCGAGTATAGAGAGTAACATACTGGCATGGATAGAAGACTGACTAACAGGATGCAGAGAGCAGGCAGAAAGGAGTGCCGGACCCTGAACTGCTAACATTTTATGTAATGACTTTGATCAAAGGATAGAAGGTATGATTGCTGATGACACAGTAAGCTTAGGAAACTAAGTTGTCAAGATGTCATAAGGAGGTTAGAGGGATAGAGAGCGAGTAGGAAACATGCAAAATCATGTGGGAAAATGGTACACTGTCCATTTTTTCAAGATTAAATTTTTAAAAAGCATATTACCCAAACAGTGAGGGACGAGAGAGCTCAGAGATGCAGAGAGATATAGGAGTTCTATTGCATGCATCCGGTGCACATGCATGCAGAGGTGGGGGGGCGGGGTTGGAATTCTGCACTATCACTGGAGGCAATTTTCAGAGTCTAATTATCAGTCGTGGAGGACAGACCATAAGAGCACCTTAACAAGGGGCACATTTGCCTAATAAAAAACAGGTATAATTCACGTTAATTATCAGAAGTCATCTAAGTCACATCTGTGCCTGGATTGTGCTGCCAGAGGAAGTGGTTGAAGCAGGTACAATAGCAATGTTTAGGAGGCATCTTGACAGATACATGAACAAACAGAATAGAAGGATCTGGACTGCTGAGAGGCAAAAGTTTTTAAGTTTGTAAAGGAGTCATGTGTCAGTGTAGTGCTGGCAGGGCATAGAACGGTTTGACAGAGGAACCGGCCCTTCACCTCCATTGGCACCTCATGCAACATTAACAGATTTTCTGCCCAAAGACCATGCAACATCCTCAGGTTGGGTGCAGCTAATGCAACTTCACAATTAACTCTTATGGTAACGGAACACAACAAAGAGCAACAAGTCAGCACTAATCTTTGCACATTTTACCAATCCAAATAATAAACAAACCTTAGTTCCCATGACAACAAAAACAAATTGCTGGAGAAACTCAGCAGGTCTGGCAGTATCTGTGGACACAAAACATAGTCGACGTTTAGAGTTTGGCGCGCCTTCTTCAAAATCCAGTGGACTCAAAAAAAATGTCAGATTTTCAGCAACCGCAGTTCCTTGTTCCCATTATCTGTCTTCAAGCCATTTCGCAATGCCCTAAGATTTAGCAATACACTTGAATAAGGTCTGTGTTGTTCATTTAGCTATTATTCTTATCAAAGGCCTCATGAAAACTTAGTGAAATTAGTATTGTTTATTGTTACCATCGAGATTTTCCCTTTCAAAATCCATGCGGATTATTCAATATTGCGCTTGTCATTGAGATTTTAATCACTCAAATAGATGCAAGGTTAGAGGGAGTTTTTCCTACCAATATTAAACTGACAGATGTTTAATTCCCTGGGTTTATTCCCACCCCCTACAATTTTACAAATAGTTATCGATCAGTCTTCTGACATTGAATAATTCATTGGATAAAAACTGCAATGTGTCTAATGTCTATGTTATCACTTCCATGGGTGGTTTTAAAATGTGGTATAATCCATCTAGATTGGACGTTATAGTTTTTAAAATACACCCTATTTATTACAATGTGAAATGAATTTATTTCACCGGTCCATTCGTCACTCAATTCCTGTCTCCACAGCAGATAGTAAAATTGACTAATTAATACTACTTCTGTGTCTCCACCACAACCTGTGAATGGTCATACTTTGAGAGATGGGAGAGACACAGAGACACAAAGAAAGAAAAAGGGAAAGAAAGACATGTGACTATCTAGCAGTCTCAAAGTGTAACAATTGGCTGTGAAACAAATACCTGAGTTTTAGATGCTGTTTTGACAACCATTTGAATTTAGCCAGTTTAAGTTATGCCCCAGGATAGTAAAATCCAAACAGAGCTTTAGTTATTGTTTTACCAGCCTCGAACCAATGAGACGATCCAAAATTAGGGGCGTAAAGAAGCAGACATTTTGAAAACTCGACTGAGAGACCAACTGCCATCACCAGATTAACTGCCAGCAATACTATCTGGATCAAAAGTACCTTTTTTATATGAAACATCTTTGGAGCAAAAAACCAAAGATGACAAAGGGAGATCTGCAGCCAGATGAAAACAGGCACTGATGACAACAGCCACTGTGTGGTTTTGAAATTAAGTTGATGTAATTTTAATATATGTCTTTATGGACTGGGAGTAGATAAACACTTCAGAGAGACAGGAGGCTTAGAGTTGTATATAGTTGCCATTTAATGTTCATTTTTAGAGTTAAAATATAAATTGATATTTTTTATTTAAATAGTCGAATCTGGGACTTCTCCGTCACTCATTACGAGGAGAGGTGAGCTTTTCTGGGTGTTTGGTTTAATTAGCAGAAGGGTTCACCACTGTATCGTGACAATATATATAAAGCTAGATTGTTTCACTTCACTAAACTTCGGAGCTCTTTTGATGCCTTGTTTGTGCTTTAACTTGTTTGATCTCTTTCTGTCTCCTTTCACACTCACCTTAGTTAAGTACTTAAAGTAGACACCTTTCTCAATTCTCATGTCGTTTTATCTTTTCATTCATGGAGTTGCAATAATGTTTAAATATTATTTAGGCCATTCAGCACGTCACATCTTATCTCAGTTCCATAATATTAGGGCTGATTTGACTGTAGCTTTGATTTCACTTTCTTGGCTACCCCAATAACCTTGCCTTCTTGACTAATAAAGGGAGTCAATCCTTAAAAATATCCACCAACTTTGCCTCCACTCTTCTGTTCTCTGTGGAAGAAAGTTCCCCAAAGACTTATGAAGGCAGCAAAGATTTCTTCTTTTAAATAAACCCCTTATTTTTAAACACTGCATACTAGTCCTCAAGTCTCTCAAGGGAAAATGTCCATTCTGCATTCTATCTGTAAAGATTTCTGAAGTCCTTGTTTGAATCAGATGACCACTTACTGAAACATCAACTGATTCAAGATCAACTTTCCTCAAAATAACTTCCCCACTTCCCAGCCAATCCCATTAAACCTTTACTGAAAATCTGGGTTGATATAGGAGTAGAATTTAAAAGAATCACACTGGTCTAGAATAAGGTTAGCCTTTACCCAGAGGGAGTGGAATATAATAATGGGAAGGTCATGCCAAAACTGCATAAGCAGTATTCAAACCACACCTATAATACTGTAAACAGTTCTGGCTCCCTTATCTGAGGCAAGGTAAGTTAGTATTGGAGTCAGTCCAGAGAAGGTTCATTTAGTAAATTCTAATTCTTATGAGGAGAGGTTCAATAAGTTGGACCTGTACTCATGGAGTTTAGGAAAATGAGTGGTGATCTTCTTGAAACTTGAATTCTTAGGGTAGATACTGAAATCCCAAACAAGGCAGCATAACAAGGGGTTGTCCAGTTAGGACAGAGATGACAAGGAATTTCTCCTCTCAGAAGATATTCAAGCTGTGGAATCCCTTACCAGAAAAAGCTGCTGAGACGCAGGCATGAAGTATATTCAAGGCCAAGAAAAGATTTTTGATCAGTAAAGGAATCAAGGGTTATGGATTAAAAGCAGGAAAATAGAGAGAGTTTGAGTCATAGAGATGTACAGCATGGAAACAGACCTTTCGGTCTAACCCATCCGTGCCAACCAGATATCCCAACCCAATCTAGTCCCACCTGCCAGCACCCTGCCCATATCCTTCCAAACCCTTCCTATTCATTTATCCATCCAGATGCCTTTTCTGTCTCACAAACTTGATTGAGTTTTTTTGAAGTAACAAAAAGGATTGATTAGGGCAGAGCAGTAGGTGTGATCTATATGGACTTCAGTAAGGTGTTTGACAAGGTTCCCCATGGGAGACCGATTAGCAAGGTTAGATCTCACAGAATACAGGGAGAACTAGTCATTTGGATACAGAACTGGCTCAAAGGTAGAAGACAGAGGGTGGTGGTGGAGGGTTGTATTTCAGACTGGAGGCCTGTGAACAGTGGTGTGCCACAAGGATCGGTGCTGGGTCCTCTACTTTTTGTAACTTATGTAAAATGATTTGGATGCGAGCATAAGAGGTACAAGTTAGTAAGTTTGCAGATGACACCAAAATTGAAGGGGTAGTGGACAGCGATGAGGGTTACCTCAGATTACAACAGAATTGTGACCAGATGGGCCAATCGGCTGAGAAGTGGCAGATGGAGTTTAATTCAGATAAATGCGAGGTGCTGCATTTTGGGAAAGCAAATCTTAGCAGGACTTCTACACTTAATGGTAAGGTAAAAGCAAAGTCCTGCTAAGATTTGCTTTCCCAAAATGCAGCACCTCACATTTATCTGAATTAAACACCATCTGCCATTTCTCAGCCCATTGGCCAATCTGGTCAAAATCATGTTGTAATCAGAGGTAACCCTCTTCACTGTCCACTACCCCTCCAATTTTAGTGCCATCAGCACACTTACTAACATTACCTCTTATGCTCGCATAAAAATCATTTATGTTAAGTTTCTGTGGCCAGCAGTGAAAACGCAGAAAGGTGTGTTGCTTCCTTGGTGCCAAGATCAAGGATGTCTGAGAGGGTGCAGAATGTTCTCACGGGGAAAAGGGGCCAGCAATAGGTCATTGTCCACATTGGAACCAACGACATAGGAAGGGAAAAGATTGAGATTCTGAAGGGAGATTACAAAGAGAGTTAGGCAGAAATTTAAAAAGGAGGTCCTCGAGAGTAGTAATATCTGGAT
>NC_057711.1:11794440-11843568 GCF_004010195.1 Chiloscyllium plagiosum | reverse complement strand
GGTTTAGATGGAGAGGAATTTCTTAAGTGTGTACAAGAAAAATTTCTGAGTCAGTATGTGGATGTAGCTACAAGAGAAGGTGCAAAACTTGACCTACTCTTGGGAAATAAGGCAGGGCAGGTGACTGAGGTGTCAGTGGGGGAGCACTTTGGGGCCAGCGACCATAATTCTATTAGTTTTAAAATAGTGATGGAAAGAATAGACCAGATCTAAAAGTTGAAGTTCTAAATTGGAGAAAGGCCAATTTTGATGGTATTAGGCAAGAACTTTCAAAAGGTAAAAACAATGACTGCAGATGCTGGAAACCAGATTCTGGATTAGTGGTGCTGGAAAAGCACAGCAGTTCAGGTAGCATCCAAGGACCGAGTCCTCAGGTACACCTGATCAAGTCCTGGGGATTTATCCACTTTTAACCATTTCAAGACATCCAGCACTTCCTCCTCTGTAATCTGGACATTTTGCAAGATGTCACCATCTATTTCCCTACAGCCTATATATTCCATATCCTTTTCCACAGTAAATACTGATGCAAAATACTCATTTAGTTAGTATCTCCCCCATTTTCTGCAGCTCCACACAAAGGCCACCTCGCTGATCTTTGAGGGGCCCTATTTTCTCCCTAGTTAACCTTTTTTCCTTAATAGATTTGTAAAAACCCTTTGGATTCTCCTTAATTCTGTTTGCCAAAGCTATCCTAATTTCCCTCTTAAGTATACTCCTACTTCCTTTATACTCTAAGGATTCACTTGATCTATCCGGTCAAACCTGACATATGCTTCCTTCTTTTTCTTAACCAAACCCTCAATTTCTTTAGTCATCTAGCATTCCCTATACCTACCAGCCTTTCCTTTCACCCCAACAGGAATATACTTTCTCTGGATTCTCGTTATCTCATTTCTGAAGGAATCCCGTTTTCCAGCCATCTCTTTACCTGCGAACATCTGCCCCCAATCAGCTTTTGAAAACAGGATAGATCAAGTGAATCCTTAGAGTATAAAGGAAGCAGGAGTATACTTAAGAAGGAAGTCAGGAGGGCAAAAAGGGGACATGAGATAGCTTTGGCACAAAGAGGTTTTACAATACATAGAAGGACAAAAAGGTAACTAGGGAGAAAATAGGGCCCCTCAAAGATCAGCGAGGTTGCCTTTGTGTGGAGCTGCAGAAAATGGGGGAGATACTAAATGAGTATTTTGCATCGGTATTTACTGTGGAAAAGGATATGGAAGATATACAATGTTGGGAAATAGATGGTGACACCTTCCAAAATGTCCATATTACAGAGGAGGAAGTGCTGGATGTCTTGAAATGGTTAAAGATGGATAAATCCCCAGGACCTGATCAGGGGAACCCAAGAACTTGGTGGGAAGCTAGAGAAGTGATTGCTGGGCCTCTTGCTGAGATATTTGTATCATCGATAGTCACAGTTGAGGTGCCGGAAGACTGGAGGTTGGCTAATGTGGTGCCACTGTTTAGGAAGGGCGGCAAGGACAAGCCAGGGAACTATAGACCAGTGAGCCGGACGTCTGTGGTGGGCGCGTTGTTGGAGGGAATCCTGAGGGACAGGATGTACATGTATTTGGAAAGGCAAGGACTGATTAGGGATAGTCAACATGGCTGTGTGAGTGGGAAATCATGTCTCATAAACTTGATTGAGTTTTTTGAGGAAGTAACAAAGAGGATTGATGAGGGCAGAGCGGTAGATGTGATCTATATGGACTTCAGTAAGGCATTTGACAAGGTTCCCCATGGGAGGCTGATTAGCAAGGTTAGATATCATGGAATACAGGGAGAACTAGCCAAGTGGATATAGAACTGGCTCAAAAGGTAGAAGACACACGGTGGTGGTGGAGGCTTGTTTTTCAGACTGGAGGCCTGTGACCAGTGGAGTGCCACAAAGATTGGTATTATCATAAATTATGATCTCATTGAATGGCACAGTATATTCAATGTGCTGAATGGTGTACTTTAAATCTCAATGTAGAATTATGAATAAGATTTTTGTTGTACATCAAATTACGTTACCAGATTTTCTTTTGAATGGGACCAAGACTTTTCATTTTGAAATTTTGACCGGAGGGTGAGTTTACAGTGCCAGCTGTCTTCTGCATCCAAATAATACCCTTCATCCGTGGTTCCATACAATGAGCGTTAGCTGACAGTTTGTCTTGTGATTGCAGCAGAAACCAATCTTGCTCACACATTCATACATCCGTGCTTTCCAGAATGTTTCAATATCAAGAGCTGCATTTTTTGTTTTCATGGAGAGACAGTTCGCTAATGGACAGGAAAGGACAAGTGAGATAAGGGCTTTTTTTAGGTAAATGACCTGTAACCCGTGGTGTTCCGCAGGGATCAGTGCTGGGACCGTACCAGTTAACGATGTATATGAATGCCTTGGAGGAAGGAAACAGATGTAATGTAGCTAAATTTGCAGGTGACACAAAAATATGTGGAATGGCAAGTTGTAAGAGGGATAAAAACAGTTTTGAGAGAGAGATTGATGGGCAAAGTGGGCAAAAAGTTGACAAAAAATGTAGAATGTGACAAAATGTGAAGTTGTTCTTTTTTTTGGAAGAAAGACCGAAATAATGGAGTATTATTTAAATGGAAGAAAGCTGCAGCAGAAAGGGAACTGGGGATACTTGTATGCGAAACAAAACTCATGCACAGCTGTAGCAAATAATCAGGAAGGCTAACGGATTGTCAGCCATTATTTCAAGGGAGTTTGAATACAAGAGTAGGAAAGTCTTACTGAAACTTTACAAGGTGCTGGTGAGACCACACCTGGGTGCCCTGAGCAGTTTTGGTCTCATTATTTAAGGAAGCA
Source organism: Chiloscyllium plagiosum (assembly GCF_004010195.1). Lineage (NCBI taxonomy): Eukaryota > Metazoa > Chordata > Chondrichthyes > Orectolobiformes > Hemiscylliidae > Chiloscyllium > Chiloscyllium plagiosum. The sequence continues at coordinate 11,840,741 of NC_057711.1, read as the reverse complement.
CATCATTTCATTGGACATAGTCCCTCATACCAGGAATCATCACATGAGCAAAAGCTAAACAGATTGAGATTCTACTCACTGGAGGTTAGAAGAATGAGAGGTGATCTCATTGAGACAAAGGATTCTTAAGGGCTTCACAGGGTTTGACAGGGTAAACATGGAGATGATGTTTCCCCTTATGAGGGAGTGTACAATCAGAGGGCATTGTCTCCAAATTAAGGCGTGCCAATTTAAGACTGAGATGAGACAGAATTTCTTCTGAGGGTTGACTGTCTTTGAATGCCTTCTTGCCTTTTGTATTTAAGGCGGAGATAGTTGATTCCCTTTCTGATCATGGGAAAAGGGCATGAAAGCAGATGTGAAGAGTGAATCAGATTAGCGTATTGATTGGAGCATGCTTGAGGAGTTGAACAGTCTGCTCCTGTTCCTACTTCTAATGGTCTTATGCCCTAAAGGACAGTCAGACCAGGCAATAGGAAAAAAAGGTGGCAACATATTGGCAAGGAGTCAGGAAGGAACTGACCTGGGAGCTACCAGCAGGACCCTCAACAAGTCTCATGGCGCAAGAATGTCCTGGGTTACAAATTTAACTTAGTCCACATTATATAATAAAAAACTTAAAGGGATTGCATATTGCAAAGCCCATGATCCTTCACAATATTCTAGCAATAGTCTTGCAGACTTGTGCTCCAAAATTAGTCCTTCCCCACGCAAAACTATTCCAAACAAGACTGGCATCTAACCAAATATGCTGAAAACCACCCAGGTATGTCCTGTACACAAAGAGCAGGACAAATCCAACCTGACCAGTGACATACCAGTCTATTCTCAATCGTCACTGAAATGATAGAAGGTGTCATCAGCATTGCTATCAAGCAGCACCTGCTGAGCTAAATCTACTCACCAACACTCAGTTTGGATTCTGAGTGGCAAGGGCCATTCAACTGACTTGTTTCAAACATGGACATAAAAAAATCTATTCCAGAAGTGAGGGGAGAGTGACTGCCCTTGATAACAAGGGCCACATCTGACTGAATGGGGTATCAAAGAGCCTCAGCATAATTGGAGTCAATGGGAATCAGGCAGACAACTATCTGCTGGTTGGAGTGTACGAAAGAAAATGTCTGTGGTTGGAGTTCAGAATTTTATCTCCAGGACATTTCTGGAAGAGTTCCTCAGGGTAGTGTCTGAGACACAATCATCATCTTCAGCTGCTTCATCAATAACCTTTTCTCCATCGTAAGGTCAGAAATGGAGATGTTCACCAATGATTGCACAATGTTTATCATTTGATATTTCTCAGATACAGAGAGAAGCAGTCCATGTTCAAATCTGGACAATATCCAGGCTTGGGCTGACATGTAACATGCATTTAGATTAGATTAGATTACTTACAGTGTGGAAACAGGCCCTTCGGCCCAACAAGTCCACACCGACCCGCCGAAGCGCACCCACCCAGACCCATTCCCCTACATTTACACCTGCACCTAACACTACAGGCAATTTAGCATGGCCAATTCACCTAACCTGCACATTTTTGGACTGTGGGAGGAAACCGGAGCACCTGGAGGAAACCCACGCAGACACGGGGAGAATGTGCAAACTCCACACAGTCGGTCGCCTGAGGCAGGAATTGAACCCGGGTCTCTGGCGCTGTGAGGCAGCAGTGCTAACCACTGTGCCACCGTGCCGCCCACTTATGGATGTGACATAAGTTCTAGGCAATGACCATCTAACCACGATCCCTTGACATTCAATAATGTTACCATTCCCAAATACTCCATTATACACATCCTTGGGGTTACCACTGACCAGAAACTCAAGTAGACTTGCTATGTAAACAATGATTACAAGCCAGGTCAGAGGCTTGGACACTGCAGCAAGTAACTCAACCCGACTCCCCAGAGCCTGTCCACCAGTAACAAGAGACAAGTCAGGATTATGATAGATTACGCTCCACTTGCCCCAATAATCATAGCTCTAACAAAACTCAAAACACTCACCATTCAATGCAAACCAGTCTGCTTGACTGGCACCCCATCCATCCCACTAATGCACAGTGGCAGAAACATGTATAAATCAACAAGAGGCAAAGTAGTTCATCTCGGTTTCCTGGATAGCACTTGAGACCTTTAAGGGCAAAGAAAACACATATGTGGGGCACCAGATTATAAGCACCCTTCAAAACCACTTTCAGGGAACTACATTGTCACTGAGTCAAAATGCTGGTATTCCTTCCCTAACACCATGGGTGTACCTACAGCACATGAACTGCAGCAGCTCAGAAGGCAACTTTCTCCAGGGCAATTAGGCAATAAACTTTTAGCCCACCCCATAAATGAGGAAAAAAAGATTGGTTTGAGTCAATGAATGAGAAAATGTAGTTTAAATCATTCCTCATATCCACTTGCTTTGCTATACGAATATTTCAATCATACTCAAATGTTGAGCAGCACAGATGCAAGCCTTCCTCCTCCTTGCTTATGCTTTGTGGCAAAAAAACAAAAAGGCCACTTATCATGTGGGATGTTTGGCAGGATTCTGCTGGGTACATAGGTATTTGTTAAGCCATTATGCATCCATGTGTTGCCACAAACAGGATCGGATAATGTAGATATTTGCTTTGGACAAGATATCAAGAATGGCTTTCCTTAGATTTTTTCTGTTTCTGGTATGTGCCAGTCTTCAAACGAGGTTACCACACTTTTTTTGAAAAGCTTGGTTGCGCCAGGTGTAGTCATTCTGAGTAAGCTTCTGCCAAGCCTCAGTTGACATCAAAAATCCAAATTGAAGTCTTCAGACCGTTGCCACAATATTTTGCTTTGGTAAATCAACTAACTGTTCTTCACAGACTTGTGAAACATTTTCCTTAAAGCCTTCAAACAACATTTTCAACAAGTACTGGATTCTGTTCATGTCATCACTGGAGAGCAGCATCTCATCCAAGAATAAATCCATATAGAATATCTAAACCCAACCTGCTGCCAATATTTACTTTACAGCTCTTAACAGAATATCCAAAGTAGAAGAGATGTAGATTCACGAACATGTATCTTGCTTGTGGTACACATTGCTCTGTAGCTTAAAATCAACTTACTAAATAAAAGATTAGTAAGGAGGGAAAGTTAGAATGAGAGAAGGTTAGCCAAAACCAGGAACAGATAGAAAAAACGTTTGTCAGGTATTTAAGACAAATGAAGCATTGACAAGTGTCAGTGCTATGAAAAATGAGACTGGGAAAGGATAAATGGAAGATAAAGAGGTGGTATATGAAACAGATGATTTACATCAGTCTTCATCAGAGTGGGTACATGTAGCATCCCAGAAACAATTCTTTTAAGAAACATTCATTTGTGGAACATGGGTGTCAATTGGCTTGCCAGCATTAATTTTCCATCTCGAGTTGCCATTGTGAAGGTGGTGGCAAACTGCCTTTTTGAACAGCTGAATTCCACATGCTGTAGGTTGTCCCACAATGCCATTAGGGAGGGGAATTCCAGGATTTTGACCCAGCGACTGTGAAGAAATGGGATATGTTTTCAAGTCAGGATGGCAGGTGGCTTGGAGGGGAATTTGCAAGTCGGTAGCTGTTGTTCCCATCTACCTGCTGCCCTGTCTAATATTAACTTGTTTTTCTTTAAGTGTATATTTACCTTATTCAGTATATGGTCTTCATCAGTTTTCCTACCATTTGTTAAGATGATAGGTCTATAGTTTCGTGGATTACCCTTGGCTCCTTTCTTAAACAGCAGTGTTACATACAATCCTCCAGTCACCAGGGACTAACCCAGTGTTCACAGAGACCTGGAAAATCCATCTTGTAGCCACTGTGTTTATGTGGGGAGTCCAGTTGAGTTTCTGGTCAAAGATAATCCCAGGCATGTTGATAGTGGACGATTCATTGATGTTAGCACCATTCAATGTCAAGTAGCAGTGGTTAGATTGGTCATAGCCTGATAGTTGTGAGGAGTGAATGTTACTTGCCATTTGTCAGCCCAAGCCTGGATATTGTCCAGGTCTTGTCGCATCAGAGCATGGACTGCTTCAGCATCTGAGGAGTTGCGAATGGTGCTGAACATGGTGCCATTGTCAGTAAACATTCCCACTTCTGACCTTAAGATGGAGGTAAAGTCATTGATGAAGCAGTTGAAACACAACCATGAGGCAATCCTGCAGTGATGCCCTGGAGCTGAGATGACTGACCAACAACCATAACCATCTTCCAGTCTGCAAGGTATGACTTCAATTACTGGAGAGTTGCATCCAATTACCAGTTTTGCTGGGCCCCTTGATGCCACATTGTCAAATACTGCCTTGATGTCAAGGACTATCACTCTCACCACACCAATATTTAAATCAGTTTACAGAAATTCTTTGAAGTAGTAACTTGCGCTGCAGATACGGGGGGGGGGGGGGGGGGGGGGGCACTTGTTATATTGTGTAGGTTATATTACATTGTAGATTTCTAGAAGGCAGTTGATCAAAGTGCCACAATTACCAGCCATTGGAAAAAAGGCTCATGATGTAGGGGGAAAACGTTGTATAAACATAAGATTGTCAGAATAAATGGGCTTTTTCAGGCTGGCAGGATGTCACAAGCAGTGTACCACTGGGATCAATGCTAGGGCCTTAAACTCCACAAGTTACATACATGATATGGATGAAAGGAAAGTGTAGTTGCTAAATATGCTGATGACACGAAGATAAATGGGTTTGACAACAAAGGGATATAAGATAGGTGACCTGAGTGGGCAAAGATCTGGCAAATTGTATATAATGCGGAAAAGCGGAAAATTCTCCATTTTGGCAGAGGGAATAAAAAAGCAGCACATTAGCCAAAATGAGGTGAGAGGATGCAGGGCGGAGAAGTGCACATATCACAGAGGTTCATAAGCAGGTAGCAAGTAGACTAGTATCCTCCAGAGTTTAGAGTCAGAGCTGAATTAGTTAAACACAAAGATCCTGAAGGGACTTGGCCAGGTGGATGGTGCAAGGATTCTCTTGTGGGAGATTCTAAATCAACTCAGTCAGAAAAGTGGCTTTACTGTTACCATGAAGTGCCAAAAGTTTCCTCAATCCTAAGCAATTGTGATCATTAACAGGCAAAAGGAACATTTATATTTGAGTGCACTCGGAATTTTAGGTGTATGCAAATCAATTTTTTTTCTTCAACACCTATGATGTGGGAATGACGTGCAAGAAAATAAATCTGGAAAGCAACAGTAACACCATTACTAATAAGGGACAGGTGTTAAAAATTTGCGGAGAGAAAGAAAGGCAAACCGTTGACAGCTATTCTCACCAAAATGGTAGCCAGACTGCAGTAATTTTGAAACATTACCCAATGAAGCAGACCAGATAGATTTAAATTTCAGTCATCTGACTGCGATGAATAGGTTAACACAGCCATGCTGACAGTATGACCACCACGAATGTGCTCAACACTGCTAGGTTACAGAGTAGAATGTAACCCAAAAATGTTACTTCTAATCAGCAGCCAGTAACCTCCATCAGGACCATGCACATGCAGACAGCAGGATCAGATTAGTCATGATGGTTCTAAAGAACTGACACCTTCCTGCATTCCATCAAGGTTCAGATGCAAGTCACGCTCGTACAGTTAAGAGTACACCAGTGGGAGCCTGGCACCTGTTGAGCTGTTGACCAGCAGCAAGAATCAACACCTTTGCAAGAACAGAGGCAATAGCTAAGGTTGATAGAATATGGTTCAAACAAAAAAAAGCATTCATCCAGCCATGGAGAAAAAGAATGGAACAAAAAAGTAGACAAAAGCAACTGGAAAATTAAACATTTAACTCTAAAACCTTGTATATAAATAGTGAGAAATAGTGGAAGGTGCATTCATTGATAAAGACCAAAAATGTATGTCATGCATGCACCATTTGAAAATTATTCAGAGTAATATACATTAATTACTTGGATAACAAGTGAATACACTATTGTCAAGTTTGCAAACTACAAAAATACATAAGGAGGGAACAGCTGAAGATGACAGTCTGCATGGACTTCAACAGTGTCCTCATTCCCCCTTCCCCCACCTCACCATAGTTCCAAACTTCCAGTTCAGCACTGTCCCCATGACTTGTCCGGTCCACGCTTCAGGCTCACTGCCTTTATTCCTGATGAAGGGCTTTTGCCCGAAACATCGATTTCGCTGCTCCTTGGATGCTGCCTGAAGTGCTGTGCTCTTCCAGCACCATTAATCCAGAATCTGGTTTCCAGCATCTGCAGTCATTGTTTTTACCCTGCAGAGAGATATAGTCAGGTTAAATGAATAGGCAAAAACTTGGCAGATGGAATATAATATGGGAGCATTTGAGATTATGCACTTTCGTACCAAGAGGAGCTCAATACGAGTTACATGGAGAAACCTGCAGAAAGCCACAGTACAGGAGGAGGAAGAGGAGACAATGAGGACAGCACAGGAATAGGCTCTTCAGCCCACCAAGATTGTGCTGACCTATGATACCTTTTGTAAACTTAATCTTTTGTCTCTATACTCTGCCTATTCCAATATCAGTAAAAATGGCTCTTAAACATTGCTATTGTATCCTCTTCCACCAACATATTGATCACATTCTAGTTACCTCGCACCTTCTGCATAGACACTGGCCTCATCTCCTTTAAATTTACCCCTTTTACCTTAAACCAACTGAGTGACATTTCTACTCTAGGATAAAGACTCCAGCTGTCCATTTTAACAATGCCCGTCAATTCTGTAAACTTCTGTCACCTCATATCCTTCGACATTCAAGTGAAAATCAAACCAAGTTTGTCCCATCTCTCCTCGTAGGTCATACTCACCAAACCAGGCAATATCCTGGCAAACTGTTTCTGTAACTTCTCTAAAGCCTCCACGTACTTCTGGCAATGTGGCAAACAGAACTGTGCGCAATAATCCAAATGTAAACTGAAGTTCCATACAGCTGCACTTACTTAGATTAGGTTAGATTCCCTACAGTGCGGAAACAGGCCCTTCGGCCCAACAAGTCCACACCGACTCTCCGAAAAATAACCCACCCAGTCCCATTTGCCTCTGAATGATGCACCAAACACTATGGGCAATTTAGCATGGCCAATTCACCTAACCTGCACATCTTTTGACCTACAATTTTATACTCTACACCCTGAACAATGAAGGCAAACAAATCATATACCTTCTTGACCATCTGATCCATCTAAGTTTACAATTTCAGGGAACTATGGACCTGTATGCAGAGATTCCTCTGCATATTGTTGCTATTCATGGTTCAGCTATTTCCTGTGCGCTTCCATCCTGCATTAGATCTTCCAAAATGCATCAACCCATTGGTTCGGATTAAACTCCATCTGCCATTTCTCCATCCAAGTCTCCAGCCTATCAAGATCCTGCTGTATCCTCTGGCAATCCTCATTATCTGCAACTTCTCCAAATCTTTGTGCCATCTGCAATCTTACTAATCAGGCCACCTACATTCTTCTCCAAATTATTTACATAATTATAAACAACAGGGGCTCCAGCACTGATCACAGATCTGTAGTCAAAAAAACCCTATGACCAAGCTAGTACAGTATCCTTCTTACCAGCTCACTGTGGGCCCATTTTACTTCATTTTTTGTCTCTGCCAGGAAGAACCTTGTCAAAGACATTGATAAAAGTGTATATATCGATCTGTCCTTAAATCATTTGTCACTTGCTCAAAAACCTCAAATTTGAGACATAACCACCCTCCACAAAAAGCCATGCTGTCTATCACTGATAAATCTTTTTTTTTAAATGGAGAGTAAATTCTATCCAAGAATTTTTTCCACTAATTTCCCTACCACTGATGTAAGGCTCACTAACCTGGAATATCCCCGATTATCCCTGATGATTTCTTAAAAGGAACAAAGCTGGTTCTTCTCCAGTCCTCTAGGACCATTCCTGTGACTAAAGAGGGTACAAATATTTCATAAAAGGGCCCTGCAATTTCCTTGTCCTTGCCTTGGTCAGCATTCTACAGTAGATCCCATCAGATGCTGGGAGCTGTCCATCTTAATGCTTTTCCAAACACCCAACACAACCTCCTTTTTAGACTGACAGCCCTAGATCACCAACTTACCTCTCTCTGGACTCACTAACCACTACATTCTTCTTCGTCAATGTTTTAAGGGCTCACCCACTTGCAATCATAAATTCCTTTTTCATCTTTGAGTGGGCCTAACATTTCCCTAACTATACATCTATAGGGAGCAAGAGGGTAGAAGGCCTTGGGATTATCTTTAAACCTGTTCGCCAAATACATTTCACAGCCCTTGTTAGCCCTAATTCCTTGTTTGAGTTCAATCCTATATTTTTTTTCTTCAAGGGCTCAGTCTTCTGTTTCCTGAATCTTACATTTGCATTCTTTTTCCTTTTTCACCAAGTTCTCAATTTCTCTTGTCATCTAAGAATCCTGAATCTTGCCATTTTTATCCTTGATTTTCATAGAAACAGGCTGGTCTTCCACTCTAATCAACTGGCCTTTAAACAACTCCCAGCTGCCAAATGTGGATTTGCCCTCAAACAGCCACCCTTAAATCTACATTTCCCAGTTTCTGCCTAACATGTGATTGTCAACCTGGCCCCTACTTAGTACTTTCACCTGAAGACTGCTCTTATTCTTATCCAGAAGTAATTTAAAACTTATTGAATTATGGTCGCTATTTCCGAAATGCTCGTCCAATGAAACTTCAAACACATGGCTGGGCTCATTCCATAATTCTAGGTCTAGTACGACTACTTCCCAACTATTAATATATTGTTTCAAAAAATCATCCTGGACACATGTAACAAATTGACCCCCACCTAAGCCCCTGGTACAGAGTCCCAGTCAAAATAGGGAAAAGTTAAAATCACCCACTACTGTTTTTGTTTTGTTATTTTTCCATAATCTGTTTCTCCATCACCCACTGCTTGGGAGGCCTGTCTTTCCTCAGCACAGCTGTGATCTTCTCCCTTATCAGTAATGCAACTCCCCTACCTCATTCACATCCCTCTATATTATGCCTGTAATATCTAAATCCTAGAACGTTAAGTTGCCAGTCTTGTCCCTCTTTCAGTCATATCTCTAATAGCTACAACATCACAGTTATAGGTATTAATCCAAGCTCTAAGTTCATCTGCCTTACCTGTCATACTCCTCACACAAAGAAATACATCTCAGACTACCAGTTCCAGTGACAGACAGTAACCTCTTCCTTTGTTTATCCTCTGACCTCAGTTTCAGATTCATCCTCAGTCCATTTACTTGCTGACCTGCTGTTGTTTTCTATCCTCTTACAACACAAGTTTATATCCTCCCTGCCAGGAAATTGGTGCCCCTCCACTTTAGTGCAACCAGCTCATCTTGCCCAAGTCCCACCTGCCCTCGAAGACATCTCAATGATCTACATACCTGGAGCCTTTCCTCTTGCATCAGCTCTTTAGCCACAGTTTTAGAATGTGCAATTATTGTATTCCTAGCCCCAACAGCACATGGCACAGGAAGTAACCCCAAGATTACAAACCTAGAGGTTTACTTTTCAACTTCATCAACTCCTTTCCACCTATTTCATTAGTACCAATTTAGACCAGTGTCCGCTCACCCTCCCCCTCAAGATATCCTGTGCCTGATCAAAGACATCCTTGAGGAGAAAGTGAGGTCTGCAGATGCTGGAGATCAGAGATGGAAATGTGTTGCTGGAAAAGCACAGCAGGTCAGGCAGCATCTAGGGAACAGGAGAATCGACGTTTTGGGCATTAGCCCTTCTTCCCAAAGACATCCTTGAGCCTGGGACCAAGGAGGGAACATATTTGAGTCATGTTCATTGCCTCAAACTCCTGTCTGTGCCTTTGACTGTAGAGTACCCCATCACTACTGTATGCCTACCCAGTCCTGAAGGGAATTGTTCACTACCTTCCATGCTTACACATCTTTTAGTGCTTACCCAACTCTTCTCTGTTGCTATCGCTCTGACCGGTGGAGTGACCAGCTTGCTAAATGTCTTATCATGACATTCCCAGCCATATGGATGCTGTGTATGATGAGTCCTTCCACAGCTTCAGGGGCTCCATACAGCTAAACAGGAGCTGCAGCTGAACACACTTCCAGGAAATGTCCCCAATTTCCCACCTATTGCCGGAGCTGCATTCCATGGGGCTGAGTTCACATGCCATTTCAAATCTTTTTAATTAAAATCAACCTTACCTACAGACAATAACCCAGGAACTGAAAAAAAACTTTACCCGCTAATCACCAAACTCTAGTCTCTCACTCCTGCTCTCCATTTCTAGCAGACCACAACTACGAAAAAAGTATGTATTGCCCTCTGTCTCTCCAGAGATTTACTCATTCAGCCTGCAAACTTGGTTTTGGAGCAGCCAAACTCATCACCTTTTGAGCCATGACATCACGGCCAGAGCTCTGTCCCTCGATTCTGCTCCACTTACACCCTGACTGACCCCACTCCTCAGGTATTTATCATGTTGCCATGACCGTTGCTCACCCCCAGGTTTGTCCTCCTTTGCTCTCTTACAGATACTGTTACTACTCAGACTGATATTTTTCATGAATTGGGATTTGGGAGTCCTCATGAACGAGTCACAGAAAACTAGCATCCAAGTTCAGCAGGCAATTTGGAAGGCAAATGCAATATTGGTCTTTGTTTTAATGCTCCATATCCTTTGAAAACAGAGTGATCTGGCTGAAGTTAGACAATTCAGTAGTCAGCACAGTTGGAATAACTTGAACAGTTTTCAGTCCATATCTAAAGATATTCCTGCATTACAGGCCGTCCAGAGCAGGTTCACCAAGTTGATCTTACGTATGAATGGATTCTTTTTTGAGGAGAGGTCGAAGAGGCTGGGCCTGTCCTAGAATCATACTGTGCAGAAGAGGTCCTGAGGTCCATTGAGTCTGCACCAATATATAAGCAACACCTGACCTTCAACCTAAACCCATTTACCAGCACGTGGCCCATAGTCTTTAATGTCATGATGTGACCGCAATTTCCCTTCGCAAGTGGTTGAAGATGCCCTCCAACGCATCTCATCCACATCCTGCACCTCCACCCTCAAACCCCACCTCCTTCCAATCACAACAAGGACAGAAACCCCCCACCCCCCGGTCCGGAGGAATTGCAAAACCTGTGTCCACACCTCCCCCCAAGGCCCCAAAGGAGCCTTCCGCATCCATCAAACTTGCACCTGCACTTTCACCAATGTCACTTATCGTATCCATTGCTCCCGATGCAGCCTCCTTTACATTGGAGAGACTGGACACCTTCTCGCAGAGTGCTTTAGGGAACGTCTCTGGGACACCCGCACCAATCAATCCCACCGCCCTGTGGCCGAACCTTTCAACTTCCCCTCCCACTCTGCCAAGGACACGCAGGACCTGGGCCTCTTCCACCGCCACTCCCTCACCACCCGGCACCTGGAGGAAGAACACCTCATCTTCCTCCTCGGGACCCTTCAACCCCAGGGCATCAATGTTGACTTGGCCAGTTTCATTGCCCCTCCCGCCACCTTATCCCAGTTCCAACCTGCCAGCTCTGCACCATCCTCATGACCTGTCCTACCTGCAAATCCTCCTTCCCACCTATCCGCTCCACCCTCCTCTTCAACCTATCACCTTCAACTCCACCTCCATCCACCTATTGTACTCTTAGCTGCCTTCTCCCCAGCCCCAACCCCCTCCCATTTATCTCTCCACACCAGAGGCTTCCGACCTCATTCCTGATGAAACGCCGATTTTCCTCGGATGCTGCCTGACCTGCTGTGCTTTTCCAGCGACACTCCAATCTTGACTCTGATCTCCAGCATCTGCATTCCTCATTTTCGCCTATGACGTGCCAAGTGCTCACCCAAGTACTTTTTAATGGACATGAGTCTTCACCACCGCCCCCCCTCCCCGACCCCCCCCATCCAGGTAAAACATTCCAGACTGTTACCACCTCTGAGTAAAAGTCTTACCTCACCATATGATTGACCCTTCAACTAGGGAGAACAGCTGCTCCTTATCCACTCTGTACACACCCCTCAATCTTGTAACGTCAAATCAGATTGCCCCTGTCTTTGGTGCTGTAAGGAAAACAACCCAACCTTATTCAGCAAATCCTATTTTCCATCCCGGGCAGCATCGTACGGAATCTCCCCTCCAACGCAATCACATCCTTCCTATAATTGTTGCTATCAGAACCGCACACAGTACTCTAGCTCTAGTCTCAAAGTGCTATACAACTCCAACATGACTTCCTGCTTTTGTAATCTATGCTTAAATTGATAAAGGCAAGTGTCCCATATGCCTTTTTCACCACTACTAACATGCTCTTCCACTTTCAGAGACCTGTGTTCCCTTTGTTTCAAGTATCACACTGTTCTTTGAGTACTTTTTTGGCAAGTTATCCCTTCCAAACTCTATGACATCACACTTTTCAGGGTTAAATCCATCTGCCACTTGTCACTCATTTGCCCATCCTCTTTATATCTACTTGTAGCCCAAAACACACAACCTCACCATTAACCACTCAACCCATCTTGGTGTCATCCACACTTACTAATCCAAACCCCAAAAGAATCATCCATGTGACAACTAATCGGGGACCCAGCACAGATTCCTGTGCTATGTAACTGGACACTGGCTTCCAATCACTAAAGCAGCCTTCTATCTTCACCCTCTGTCTCCTCCAACTCAGTCAATTTTGAATCCACTTGATCAAATTGCCCTGTATCCCATGTACATTTGCCTTCTTGATAAGTCTCCTATGGGCACTTGTCAAAGGTTTGCTGAAATCCATATAAACAACATCAACTGCATTACCCTCAACTACACACCTGGTCAAAAAACTCAAGTTTGTTAGGCATGACTTCCCTCTGATTAAGCCATTCTGACTATTGCTGATCAAGCCTTGCTTCTCCAAATAGGGATAGATGCTCTCTTTCAAAACTTTCTTCAATAAATTTCCCTACAACTGACAAGACTCACTGGTCATTGTACTCACTGGAATGTACAAGACTGAAATCCTTGTAGTTAGTTTTGATTCACTCAACAAACTGTAGTCTGGTAAAGTTGCACATTATTGTTTTATACAACTGTTAATTTAGAATGTACAAGGGGGAACAAGACAGCGTGGACGCAGAAAGGTTGCTGCTTCTTTTAGGAGAACCTAGGACCAGAAGACAGACAGACAGTTTATCAGAAAGGGAATCAAGGGTTATGGGGAAAAGGCAATGAAGTGAAGGTGAGCATTATCAGATTAGCCATGATCTCATTAAGATAGCAGAGGCAACTTGACAGGCTGAATGGCCTATTTCTGCTATGCTGTATGGTCTCAAGATACAAAATGACAGAATAATCAGACTGCCATACAAAATCTACTTTCCTTTAAAACAAAAGAAACTGCTTCATGTGCAGCTTTCAGAATGCATTTATAACAACAAATCATTCTTACTCATCATGAGTGACTTCTACTATTTCCCTCTTGTTGATCACAAGAAAATTACATATTTAGGCTCAATGAGTAACGTGGTAGAATGCTTTAATACCAGTTATACCCTACCTTTGAGAAGAATTTGGACAACTTGCATTGATGTGTCCAAATACTCACACTATCAACATTAACATTTAAAGGCCTTAAGGGTAGCCTTTTTGTACAAACCAATACCTTCTCTTCCCCAGTCCTCAAAAGGTAAATTGTACACAATTCAAGTCACAAACGTCATTTGAGAGGAAAAGACTCACTTCCTAACATTTTTGCAGGTGCAACTATTCACATTCCATCAGTTAAACCACTGATATTTCTGTGTTAAGCTATTAAATTGCTTAGTAATGTAGGAAGTGAAATGTTAAGGCTTGATCGTAATCTTGATTCAGTTAGCTGATCAGGGGACCAGGCTGTGTTGAGACTACATATTTGGAGGAAAAAAAACTAGCACGAAAATTAACATTTAATGCCTTTTTAAAATAGCAATCTTCATTTGGATAGCACTACCCCATTTCTAATTTGAAAGCACATATCTTCACACAGCTGGCAAAATCAAAATTCACTTGGTTACATGGAGATTATTTTCTCTAAAATTAAAAAGGACAAAGCAGTTTTGCACCACAGCATTATACCAAATCCAGACGTTTAATTAAAAACAGAAAATTAAAGCTGGATTCCCCTCACATGGCCAATACACTCGTCTTTAAAACCACAACGCAAAATAGCTGTGCTATCAGAGATCGTGCCTTGGACATGTCAAATTTCTAAACCTTCATACAGGAACTTGTAGGGCTCAATATGCAGCACCAAGTGTCTCAAAACATTTTCTTGGCTCAAAACATCCAACGCGTATAAAATGGATCATTAATTCACTGTAATAGAGAAATAATTGATTATTTTAAATTTTAAGGCTGCCTTAATCAGTGCTGCTGAGTCAATCAAATTTAAGATTTCCAACCTGAAAATAGGACAGGCCCAATGAGATCAGCCAATACAATGATGTATACAATACTAAGTTACTGTACACCTCATTAACCGAAGAAATTTCACGATTTGCGCTTAACATATCATTTTCAGGCTTAAATGCCAAATTGCAACTGTACACAGGGCTGCCATCATGCCAAATTCTAGTCCATTGCGACCCAACAATATTTGCACAGCACACTTACTTACATGCTGCAAAACATCATCTCGCCTGAACTTCAGTATTCCCAAACCAAGTTTAATTTAAAGAAATTCACAGGTCAGGCACACAGCTTTTACAACAATATCAACCAATTATGCAACAATACAGATTAATAGGATGAAATCCAGTTGTATGCACGCATCTGGCAGACATACAAGAAGCTGGAAAGTAACTAGGTACAAATGAATAATAGATCCCAAAAAAATTATGTTGGTACAACAAAATTCTAAATTAACAGTTGTATAAAACAATAATGTGCAACTTTACCAGACTACAGTTTGTTAAGTGAATCAAAACTAACTACAAGGATTTCAGTGTTGCGATTTCAAGTCCAGTAGATAAATGACATCACAGCATAAAGCAGGTGTGCTCTCTACAAGCAAGCCTTGTTGCAGCAGATGTAGAGGATCATTACAGAAAGCTGGCTTAACAAGCTGTACAAAGTAAGTAACAATTCACAAGAGAAAAAAGTTTCAAATGCAGCTGATTGGAATGATTAAACCATCAAATCCTGAGATGGGCCTCCTATAAGGTGGTGTAAAATGAACAAAAATATGACTAGAATCACATGCAGCCAAACCCTGGATATAATGAGCAACATTCTTTAAGTCTCTAAAAGGTATGTTGTTAAATGCAGTTTGTCAGGTGTTATTCCATTCACTATCAGATGTTTTTCTTCCATTGTGATACCACTGCATTGCACTTTATTGGAATCATAGCTTCTTTGAACAATGCAAGTGGTATTACGTAATAATTTACGTCAGATGAGTAGCAGAGTTAAAACAATTGAGCCCCACTGTGTTCTGGTGACAGGCAGAGAGGCCACAATCACTGAATGCAAATATTTTAATCTATCATGATAATAAAAATAAAATTGGACGAAAAGATATATTGTTGAGTTCTCAAACAAATTTGGCATAGGTAACAATTCAGATAATTTAGATCATCTGATAATAATGAAACACAGACTTTTGGGCATTTCTTTCTGTCTTAAATAAAAGGGGTGTAAAATTAGTATGAATGCTTATAGCAGACTAATTGACATGTCTGCTAAGTAATATTGTTGTTATGAAGATGTTGGTGAACTATACCTTTTAAGAGAGTTAAAAGCTAGCAGTGACAACACCTAGTGTTCTCAATAAGACACAATGTAACATGTGCTCCAGCTACTGGAATAGCTGGTTGCCTGGAAACAGCAAAAAGAGATTCGGTTTAAATTGTACCCCCCCAAAAAATACTAAATTCCAAATAAGTTTGAACTGAGCATATTGATAAGTTAATGACGCAATCCGATGCTCTGGGATTTAAGACCAGGGAAAGATTGAACAGTTGGGAGGAAAACTGCCAATAGATTACTCGAAAAATAGAACTTTTGTTGATCACTAACCGGTGAAGCAGAAATCCCAAGGAAGAAGAAAAAGATGACACAGGAGGACCCAAATAGAAGAACCAAAAGCTGCCTGGCTTTGAGATAAGAAGTTTTGTTTTGTAAACCTTAATTGGGAGTTTTATTGAACTAGTATTATGGAAGGGAGGGTTAAAGATTGGTTAGAGTAAGGACTTGTGAATAGTTGTTAGTTAATTATTTCTTAAAGTATGACAGAGAACAAAGTTGTTAATTTTTACTTTAAATAGTTCTTGGCGACTTGAATTTTTATAGATTACTGCATGAGATAAATCTTGTGTTGCTGGTTTTAAATTAGGCAGGAGGTTTACCCTGTGTCATAACAATCTAGAGGATTAAATATTAAAGAAGGAGAAAACCAGCAAGCAATATAGAAAGGTAATAGAGCTTCTTTAAATAGACAAAAAGAAAAAAAAAGGAGACTTAAAGTGAACATTTATCACCTAGAAAACGCAGCTGGACAAACAGAACATGGCAGAGAATGAATAACTACTTTATAGTCTTTATTAACAACGTTCCAAAAATACTAAATAATCAAGGGGCAAAAGTGAGTAGGAAATAAATGACAACCTGTAAGTACTGGGGGTAATAATTATTAATATATTAACATACGTTATTGACTTAGATGAGGAAAGTGAATGTCAAATTTGCAGATTACAAAAAAGTGAGGAGACAAGTAGTGAGGGTGACACAGAGTCCACAGAAGGAGAAACACAGATTGAGTGAGCTGTTGAAAACTTGGCAGGTGTAATATATGGTTGGACCAAATGAGTTTGTACATTTTGGATGGAAGAATAGAGAGCTGAATATTATCTAAATAGAGATAGACTGTAGAAGGCTACACAGAAGGATCTGGGAGTCCTAACGCATGATCACAAAGCTACCATTATAAGTACACACTGCCACAGAAAGCTGTTGAGATGAAATAATGTAATGTTTGAGCAGGACTAATATATTGTTATCAATGCTAAAAGAGTCAAAGGGCACGGAGAGAAAGGAGGAACAAAGGTTGAGTTGTATGATCAGCCATGATCATGTTAAATGATGGCGTAGGCTCAAGAAATTGAATGATCTTCTCCTGATCCTATTTCCTCCCTTCCATATTAAACATGAAATGTTAGAATGTTGGGCTTTATTTCAAAGGAAATGTAGTATAACATTAGCAGAGTCTTGCCTTACATTGTTTCAGCATCAGTTGGACCACATCTGGTTCAGTTACGACATGGGGTAAACCCCTCTGCTAATTTAAACCTGACACACAGAAGCTAACCTCACGCTTTCATCTGTTAAATTTCAGAGGCAAAGAACTACCCCAGAGGTCACTATTTAAAGTAAAAATTAACAATTTTATTCTTGAAGTCCAACCGAAAATATAAAAACCAACAATTACTTCTGACTCCTTTCTCTTAAACCTACCTTTTGCCTCCCACTCCACAATTATGGTCTAATTTAAAAAAAAACACAAATCAAGATTTACAAAGTTCAAATTTTAAGATCAGCCAGTTGTCGAATCTTCTCTTTCTCTGTAGATTTTCCGGTCATCTTTTCTTCAGTATTTTGCTTCACAGGTCCTTCATATGACCAGGTACCTTTCAGAGAGCTATTCGACTCGCAGTCTATACTTGTTGGCTTTCTTGGCAGTTCTTCCCCTAACTGTTCAAAATATTTGGATTTTATACCCCAAAAAACTTTGGATCATTTCCTTAGTATTTTGATGACATCAAACCAAATTCAAATTTGGTTGGAGTTAGGTATCTGGGGCATAATGTAAACCGATTGGCTGAATTTGAATTTGTTTTTGTTCCAAGGCAATGCAACACCAACTAAGTGTTACATTTCTACCTTGTTCAGGTCACTGTTTTCAGTCAGCCCTTGCTCGCTTCCTCTCTCCCAAAGTTACAGTACACCTCTACACTTTCATAACACCACTTATCAAAAGGGAAGACGAGATTAGATTCCCTACAGTGTGCAAACAGGCCATTCGGCCCAATAAGTCCACACCAACCCTCTGAATAGTAACCCATCCAGATCCATTCCCCTCTAACGCACCTAACACTATGGGCAATTTAGAATGGCTAATTCACCTGACCTGCACATCTTTGGACTGTGGGAGAAAACCGGAGCACCCAGAGGAAACCCACGCAGAAATGGGGACATTGTGCAAACTCCACACAGACAGTCGCCCAAGGCTGGAATCAAATGTGGGTCCCTGGTGCTGTGAGGCAGCAGTGCTAACCACTGAGCCATCGTGCCACCCAATACTGCACCTGGTATTCCCAGGCAATGTATTGAAATTGGAGGCAGTCCAGAGGAGGTGCATTAGCCTGACGGTCAATATGCAGCAAAGGTTGAGTAGGCTGGGCCTGTACTCAATTTAGAAGAATGTCAGCCAAACTTATGCAAAAAAGTAGAGTCCAGGATCAGTGGTCATAATCTTAGGGTAAAGAGTCACCCATTTAAGATAGACATGGAAGGAAATTGTGGAATTTTCATTTCAAACCACAAAAGCTGTCAAGACTAGATTGTTCATTTTATTCAAGGCTGCGCGCACAGATTCTAAATCGGTCAGGGAATAAAAGGGTTATGGAGAAAAGGCAGATAGTGAGTTTAGGATCAGACTGGATAGGCCAAATGGCCTACTTCTTTATCCATGTCTTATGGTCCTATCAAATAAATTAACACTCAGGACAGCACAGTGTAACCACCCAATTTATCACCCCTACTATATGTATCCTAAATACAATATCCAAAATTCAGTTGCAGCATTAAATAATTAGGGGAAAAAAGGAACAATTTTCCACAACAGAAGTCAGTAAGCATACCCCTTTTGCTCCAAAAATTCTCTCATATCAGAAAGCTGCAATACAACAGGATTTGGAGGTACTTATGCACAAAACACAGCAAGCTAGCAGCAGGTAATCAGGAAAGTTATTAGAATGTTGGAGTACACAAAAGGGAAGTACTTCTCAACTGTACAAGGTGCTGGTAAGACCACACCTGGAATAATGTAAGCAGCTTTGGTTCACCTTGTTTAAAGGGGAAATGTTATTTCATTGGAGGCACTTTGCAGAAGATCCCTGGTATGAGGGATTGTCTTATGAGCAAAGGTTAAACAGGTTGGGACTGTACTCACTAGAGTTCAGGAAAATGAGTGGCAATCTCATTAAGACATAAGATTCTTTCAGGGCTTGATGGGTAAATGCTGAGAGGATGCTTCCCCTCATGGGAGAGTCGAACACCAGACAACACATTGTCAGAATAAAGTGGAACAATTTAAAAGTTGACATGTCTTATCCACCACAGTGTTGCTATTTTTCTGGTACCTTACTTCAGTCAATACACATGCACTAGAAATGTAGTTTCAGAATCAGAATGGTGCAAAAGCATGCCATAAAGCCAATGCATCTCCACCAGCTCCACATACAAAGTGTAAATTATTAATATCTATCAGGAAAAAGGAAAGGGTCCTAACTGACCTCTGGGAAACTTCACTACAAAATAAAATTTTCCCAGCCCAAATATTAAAAAAACGATTTATCACTATCCAACCAATTTCGCATCTACATTTATTGTTTTAAAAAAAGTCATTCTGGGGATGTACTGATGCCAGTATTTATTGCCCACTAATTGCCTTGGAAAAAGCAGCAACAAGCAGCCTTTTTGAACCACTGCAGTCCATTTGATGGAGATAGATGCACAATGCTGTTAAGGGTGAAAGGAATTACAGGATTTTGACCTGACAACACAGTGAAATATTTCTTAGTCAGTAGTTTGAAGGAGAACTTGCAGGTGCTAGCGTTCCTTTGTATCTACGATCCTAGACCTTCTAGCAAGAACAGTGATAGGTTTGGAAGGTGCTAAGGAGCCTTGGGGAATTTCTGCACAGAGCACAATTTTGGTCCAATGCTGGTTTCAGAAGTGAATCTGATGCCAATCAAGCAGTTAGCCTGGATGCTGTCAAGTTGGAGTGTTCTTGAACTTGCATTCATTCAGCCAAGTAGAAAGTAGGCCAATCATAACTCCTGACTTCAGGTGAGCAGGCTTTAGGAGTCAGTTGTTGGATTCCTAGCCTCTGACCTGCTCTTGAGGCCACAGTATTTATATGGCCAATCCAGTTCAGTTTCTTGTCAATACAGCAAGTGTTTTATTAACTGGAACTTATTTGGCAATTGATCAAATATGCCAGTTCATCAAGAGGTCCACATAATATAAAAACACACTAAGTAATAGCAAATGTAATGCAGGGGATATGCACATCACTATTATACTTTATTTACTGCATAATTCATTAAAATAATAATGCAACTTGGCCTTTAATTAAACTTGTCAGACATCCTTCTCACTTGCACCCTCAATCGATTATTCAGACATCGCAGAAATCGCGATAATATAGTTAACTTCCAGGATTTTAAAATATATAATTGTTTTTTGCTGATTTATCAATAGTGCCAGTTAAAACAAAAGTTTCTTGTCATTTTCTGAGGATGTCAACAGCAGTCAGTATAGCAATGATAATGTCTCAGGTTAGACCATAGAACATTACAGCGCAGTGCAGACGCTTCAGCTCTTGATGGTTCCACAGGTCAGTGCAACAATCTGAAGCCCATCTAACCTACACTATCCCTTTCTCATCCACATGCCTATCCAATGATCATTTAAATGCCCTTCAAGTTGGTCAATCTACTACTGTTGCAGGCAGTGCATTCCACGTACCTACTACTGAGTAAAGAACCTATATCTCTCACCCCACAATTTAAAGCTATGCCCGCTCATGTTAGCCATTGTTTTAAAAAATTCTCAAGGTCAGGTTCGTAGGAGAGTAGTCTGACACAGAACAAACGACCAAGAGGCGAGTCTGCTAGAATATGGGCATTTTATTCCCCGCAGCGTCGCCACAACCAGGTCTCATACAACGGGTCTGGCTTATACTCACTCTACATGTTACCGGAACTGGGAGCCGTCAGTTCTCGTAGAGCGGTTGCCAACAACCCACGCTCGGCGGTTAAACGTAACCCCGGAGCAGACTCACCGAACTGGAGACTTTTCCAGCTGATATACTCTTTTCCAGATATAAACATTCATGTGAACAGCAGAGCAAGGCTAAAAAACACATTCCATTCTGGTTACATACAGATAAGAAGATTCACACGGGGAGGTGTGTAATAAGATTCACACGGGACTAAGCAACACCTCCATTCCGGTTAGATTCACACATGTATTGGGACATAATTTTTAACCGTTTCACCACATTCCACTGCTTGGAATTTTACACCACATTCCACTGCTTGGCCCAATACATGTGTTACATTATGATTCACACATGTATTGGGACATAATTTTACACCACAGCCATCAGAGGAAAAAGGCTCTCTCTGTCCACCCTACCTAACACATTGATTATCTTCTATGTGTCAATTAAGTAGCCTATCAACCTCCTAACGAAAACAGCCTCAAGTCCCTCAGCCTTTCCTCGTAAGACGTTCCCTCCATACCAGGCCACATCCTAGTAAATCTCCTCTGAATCCTTTACAAAGCTTCCACATCTTTTCTATAATGCAGTGACCAGAACTGTACGCAATACTCCAAATGTGGCCGCACCAGAGTTTTGTACAGCCACAGTATGATCTCATGGTTCAGAAACTCAATCCCTTTAAAAACAAAAAACACCCTATGCCTTTTGAACAACCCTATCAACCTGGGTGGCAACTATCAAGGATCAATGTACCTGAACATAGATCTCTCTGCTCATTTACATTACTGAGAATCTTACCACGAGCCCAGTATATTGCATTCCTGTTCCTCCTTCCAAAGTGGATCACCTCACTTTTCCAGATTAAACTCCATTTGCCACCTCTCAGCCCAGCTCTGCAGCTTATTATGTTGTGCTGCAACCTACAACATCCTTCATCACTATCCACAACTTGACTGACCTTAGTGTTGTCCGCAAATTTATTAACCCATCCTTCTATGCTCTCATCCAAGTAATTTATGAAAATGACAAACAGTGGACCCAAAACAGATCCTTGCAGTACCCCACTAGGAACTGAACTTAGGGATGAACATTTCCCATCAACCACCATACTTTATCTTCTTTCAGCTCGCCAATTTCTGCTCCAAATCGCTAAATCACCCTTAATCCCATGTTCAGTATTTTGTCCAATAGCCGTCCATGGGTAACCTCAAACGCCTCACTGAAATCCATATATACCATACCAACTGCTTTACCCTCATCCACCTGTTTGGTCATCTTCTCAAAGAACTCAATAAGGTTGGTGAGGCATGACCTATCCCTCACAAGAGCGTGTTGACTATCTCTTATAACTCTTTTCAATACTTTAACCTCAACCGAAGTAAGGCTCACTGGTCTATAATTTCTAGGATTGTCTCTATTCCCCTTCTTGAACAGGGGAACAAAATTTGCTATCTTCCAGTTTTCTGGCACTATTCCTGTAAACAAAGAGCAAAGCCAAAGGCCTGGCAATCTCCTCTCTGGTTTCCCAAGAGAATCCTAGGATAAATCCCATCTGGCCCATGGGATTTAGAAATTTGTAAAGTGTAAAAATAGATAACACCTTCTCCCTATGCATCTAACTAGTAGCCTGTATCTCAGCATTCTCCTCGACCACATTGTCAGTATTCACACTAGAAAAAAAAAACAAGTAGTATTTCCCCTATCTCCTGACCCCATGCACAACTTCCCACTACTTTACTTGATTGGCCCTCATCTTACTCTAGTCATTTTTTTCTTCCTGATAGACCTATAAAAAGCCTTGGGGTTTTCCTTGATCCTATCCGCCAACGACTTCTCATGTCGCCTCCTGGCTCTTCTTAGCTCTCTCTTTAGGTCTTTCCAGGCTAACTTGTAACTCTCAAGCGTCCTAACTGAACCATCACATCTCATCCTAACATAAGGCTTCCTCCTCTTGAAGGAGAGTCAACTTCCATAGTAAACTGCGGCTCCCGCACTCGACAACTTCTTCCTTGCCTGACCGGTACAGATTTATCAAGGATCCACAGTACCTGGTCCTTTAATAAGCTCCACATTCCAACCTTGCCCACCCCCTACAGTTTCCTTCCCCGTCCTATGCATCCTAAATCTTGCCTAATCGCATGGTAATGGCCTTTCCCTCCAACTATAACTTTTGCCCTGTGGTATATCCCTATCCCTTTCCATTACTAAAGTAAACATAAATGAATTATGGTCATGACAACCAAAAAGTGTTGTACCTCCAAATCTAACACCTGGCCGGGTTCATTACCCAGCACCAAATCTAATGTGACCCTGCCCCTTGTTGGCCTGTCTACATACTGTTTCAGGAAACCCTCCTACACACACGACACAAAAACTGACCCACCTAAGTACTTGAACTATAGTATTCCTAGTCAATATTTGGAAGGTTCAAGTCCCCCATAAAAACTACCCTGTCACTCTTGCTCCTATCGAGGATCATCTTTGCTATCCTATCCTCTACATCTCTGGAACTATTTGGAGGCCTCTAGAAAACTCCCAACAGTGTAATCTCTCCTTTCTTGTTTCTAATCTCAGCCCATACTACCTCAGTAGATCAGTCCTCAAATGTCCTTTCTGCAACTGTAATACCGTCCTTGACTAACACCACCCCCGCTTACCATTTTCTCTGTTCCCACTAAAACATCTAAATCTTTGAACTTGCAACAACCATTCCTATCCCTACTCTATCCATGTCTCTGAAATGGGCACAACATTAAAACCCCAGGTACCAACGCATGCTGCAATTTCACCCACCTTATTGCTGATGTTTCTAGCATTGAAGTAGACACACTTCAAACTAACTTCTTGTTGGCTGTTAAAGGATACCAATTAGATTCCATCTTTTTGGAGATAGTCAATGCTAAACACTTGCCAGGCACAAATGTTACTTGCCACTCAAGTCAGCCCATTTCAAGAGGGCTATAATACAAGAGTTGAGAAGCTCGACTGAAGTTGTGCTCACATGAGGGGGGATCCATAGGTAGTTTACATGAATAATCACACAGATGAAGGGCTTATCATATGACAGCCTCAGAATGAAGGACGACCCTTCAGAGCTGAGATGAATTTCTTGGTACAGAAAACTACAACGGCTATGTCATTGAGTCTAGTTAAGACAGAGATAGATAAATTCCTGATTAGTAAGGGGATCAGAGGTTACAGGGAGAAGGCAGAAGAATGGGGTTGAGAAACATGTCAGGCATGATCAAACATAGAGCAGACTCAATGGGCTGAATAGCATAATTCTATTCCTAGATTATGGTTGAGATCTTGCCGCATTTAACATGAACTGCTTCACTTTCTGAGCAATCACAAATAGTCAAAACAGCAAATATCCCACCTCTGACCTTATAATGACGGAAGAAAAATTATTGATTAAGCAGCTAAAGATGATTAGGCCTAAAATAACTGAGCAACTCTACAGAAATGGCCAGGAATGGAGACGACTGCCCTCCAGCAACAACAAGTATCTTCCTTAAGGTTAAGTATGTTCTTTTGTTCCATGAGCTCTAACTTCGCTCACTTTTGTGTGCAACACTATCAAACATACTTTCAAAGTCCAATTAACCATTTCAACCACATCATCCCCACCAACCCTCTTAACGACAATACTTCATAAACTAAACAGGACAGTAGAGAAACTTCTCCTGTGATGGCCATTAGAATTAAACAACAATTCATACTGTTGCAATTAGAAATGAATAACTTGAAAAGAAAATGACAACAGATATAGTTTTGCCTTTTAATGAGTTATTTATTTGTTGCAAGTTCATGCAACAAATGTTATTTCCATATTGCTTGATGGTGCTGATAAAAAAGCAAAATGTTACCACCAAAGAGTTTTTATTCCCACTTAATTTGAAGTATAACAGAACAACATATCACATTTTCAGCTCATTAAGTGCAACCCTTTCATGTAACATAGGCAGGAAAGATAAAATGCTTTCATGTTAAAGCAGTGCATGACAAGGTCAAATTTTCAAAAATATGCCTCCCAAGAGAGAAAAAAAAAAATAAGCTTGTTCAGTCTATCAAGCCATATGGATTTAAAAGCAAAGTTTTTTTTGGAAAATGCCAGTGTCTTTCACCACATTATGCGCTAGGTATCTTATCTGGAATGGAGAACACAATAGCTCAAAATAACTAAGATGAGAACAGGACATTTGAACACTAACATTTTGATAGATTCCAAGATTTCCACTGTGCCACTTAAGGAAATTGAAACAAAATGTAAAATGCAACATTTTATAATATCATCTCAAATACTGCAAAACTGTATCTAAAGGCATTCACAGGAGATTTACAAGTACTAATTGTTCCACTGAAGGGAACATTAACAAGCTATTTAAAGGGCTGTCACGCGTTGAGAATCCCCAGACATATTGTTACCATTGCTAAAGTTTTCATACAATTTCTGGCCACAGGCTCTAATATAGAGCAAGCAACAGTGACATGTGTGTTTTTATTGCATACTATTTGCAAATGAAATTACTTATGTCATGGGGACAAAACACAAACTTTGCAATAAACTTACGACTTAGGATTTAGAACTTTAGAATCCCTACAGGGTGGAAACAGGCCCTTCGGCCCAACAAGTCCACAATGACTCTCCGAAGAGCAACCCACCCAGACCCATTCCCCTACCCTATTATCTTACGTTTACTCCAATTACTGCACCTAACCTACACATCCCCGAACACTATGGGCAATTTCGTTTGGCCAATTCACCTTACCTGCACATCTTTGGTCACATTTTCTAATCAGTGACAATCGTGAGTTCCATTGCAGATTATTAAACAGGCATTTGATAATCCTTTCCTAACTTCACAAATGGTGCTTGACATTTTCTCACCATTTTTGCCAAAACTGCTCAAGTTCCAAGGTCAGTTCCTCGAAAAGATGAGCACTTCCCCTTGAACCACTGCAATCCATGCAAAGCAGGTACACCTGTTATTCAGTGCTTTTTTTTGAGGGAGAAGGGATGTGGAGTTTGCAGGTGTTTGACTCTGACAGTAAAAGAGAGGGATATACTTGCAAATCAATGCATGGCTTGGAGAAATTGCAGGCGATGGTGCTCTCATACATTCTTATCCTGGTTGGTAGAGATCACAGGTTTAGGAGGCGCTATCGATGGAGGCTTACCGAGTTGCATGTTGGAGCCTGAAGTGGAGAGACTGAATGACACCTTGTCTGTCATGTTAGACAATCAAATAATCTGCTTTGTCCCTAACCCCACAAAAATTTCATTATTAATTTAGTGGTTAGCACTGTTGCCTCACAGCACCAGAATCCCAGGTTCGATTCCAGCCTCAGGCGTGGAGTTTGCACATTCTCCCTGTGTCTGTGTGGGTTTCCTCCAGGTGCTCGGATTTCCTCACACAGTCCAAAGATGTGCAGATCAAGTGAATTGGCCATGCTAAATTGCCCATAGTGTTAGGTGCATTAGTCAGAGGGAAATGGGTCTGGGTGGGTTACTCTTCGGAGGGTCAGTCTGGACTGGTTGGGCCTGTTTCCTCACTGCAGGAAATCTAATGTAATCTAATCTTAATGGAGCTTCGATGATCCAAGGCAAGTGGAGAATATTCCATCATGTTGTGATGTGCACCTTATAGATAATGGCAGGCTTTGAGTAGTTAGGTGGCGCATTACTTGAAATCAAGTTTCTACCCTGAATCTGCCTTTGCAGTCAGTTCACGGCTGACCCAATTCTGATCAACGGTAGCTCCCAGAATGTTGATCGTGGGAGGTTCAAGGATGATAATGCCACTAAATGAGAAAGAGAGTTACGATTCTCTCTTATTGGGGATGTCACTGCATGGCATGAGAGATATTGATAGTACTTTTTATTTTTCAGCCCAAGTTTCAACATCCTGCTGTAGATTGCTTGAGTATTTGAGGACTCAGGCATGGTACCAATACTGTGCCATCATTAGTGAACATACACACTTCTGACCTCATGGAGAGATGATCATCGTTGAAACAGCTGAAAGTGATTCAGCTGAGGATACTACAAAGAATTCTTAGAATGATGGGTCTGGGTCTTAAAAGAACTCTCTTGTGGCATTGTGATAACATCCCTACTCCTGAACCAAGAGACCCTGATTCATGTCCCAGCTGCTCCAAAAGGATTGTAATTACATCCCCAAACAGGTTGATTAGCAAAATAGGTTAGACGATAGAGCTCCAGCACCACAAGCTATATCCCTTCGTCCTAGGTAGGACTTCAAATGGAAATTCCCCCAATTCCTATCATCTTGTTTTATATCAAATATCACAGCACTTGTACAGATGCATCACACAGGTCTCAACATAGCTCTTCTGACAACACTAAAATTGCCATCCCTAGTTGGCCTACTCAGCCACTTCAGGAAGCAGTTACAAGTCAACTGCCTAGGTGCCGGACCACAGTCAGAGCGCAAACCACGTTTAAGATGACAGGTTTCCTTCATTAGAAGTTCAGTAAATGGTTGGTATTTTACAATAATCCAACAACCTTCCAGTCTTTTTTGCAGGTCCCCATTTATTTTCAAATCCAATTCAAATTCTCAAACTGGGACTTCAATCCACAAATTCTGGATTATCAGTGGAGGGTCAGTCACTCAGGTGACAACGTATAAATTTGCTTTTTTAAAAACACTTTAAATAAAAGCAAATTACTGCAGATGTTGAAAGTCTGAAACAAACAGAAAATACTGAAGAAACTCAGCATGTCTGGCAACATTTGTGGAGAGAGAAAAAGTTTACACTGCAAGACCAGTAAGATTCTTCTGCGGAACTGTTTTCAGAAGGTTATTTGAGGGATAAACAAGAATGAGCAAGGTTACTTGGAGAACCCCTTTGAAATTTCTTGTGTGTAATGTCAAAGACTCTGACAATGTGTAAACTCACTTGAGAAATCTAAGCACGACAAACTCATTTTGGCTGGAACCTGCTGAATAATAGGAACATTGATATTAACTTTGATATTTTCTAAATCAACCTGTTCAGAGATGTCATGACACACCTCTGAAACAGGTGGGACTTGAACCTGGGCCTCCAGGCTCTGTGGTGAGGGACCTGTATGAAGAGGTACAATTCATTCAGAACACCCAGAAAAAGTATAGAAAAGGAATCGAAGAAAGCAATGTCATTGATCTCAATGCCAAGGACAGATTCCACCTCCTGGAAATACCTACTAAATATGCAGTCGAAGATGAGGCACTCAGATTGGGCTTATCAGCCACACAAGAACCCATAAGCAGTGACAGAATTTTCCAAGTGGACAATCAAATCCGTTAGCAAGCAATTGCAGTGATCCAACTATGTTGAAGAGGATATCCAGTACAAATCTGAACTTTATCAAATGTACCCATGACCTACAAAATTACAGTTAAATTAATTTGTGTAGTCTCTCCTTTTAAGACAACTGCACCAAAAGAAGTAAAGACTAGGCAACTCATTTTACTTAATTAACAGTAAACCACGAAAAGCAAGCAATCCAAATTTGCATAACAGCTGCACAAGTGGTAAGTGATTTTCTTTTGAGGACAAGATTATAACCAGTGATAAACCTTCAACAAATCTGTCAAAGAAAAATGTCATGTATCTATCTGCATAATTCTTTCAAACACTTCATGAGACACGAGCTACTACAAAACACAGCATATGAAAACTACAATAAGAAAATAAAATTTTTAAATCACTTAAAACAAATTATTCAAACCTTATATTGCAAAATAGTTCAAGTATAAACCTTAAATCTAAGGCATTAATCAACTCAAAAAATTCATCTAATGGCTGTAAATTCAGCCAATTTCACTAAAAACGATATGAAATGAGAAGTAAGTGAAAATACAAATATTAAAAATAATTTATCTTAAAATTGTTTACTAAGCAGTACCTGTTTATTTGGAGAAATAAGTCAAATAAGTGATAGCTTGACTGTAAACACTTCAATTTCTAAAACTTTTTTTTAAGTAAGGCATTCCACAAGGCTCCTCATGTGAGAATGGTGAGATCTCATGGAACACAGGGAGAACGAGCCATTTGGACACGGAATTGGTTCAAAGATAGAAAACAGAGAGTGGTAGTGGAGGGTTGCTTTTCAGACTGGAAGCCTGTGACCAGTGGTGTGCCACAAGGATATGTGCTGGGTCCACTGCTTCGTCATTTATATCAATGATTTGGATGTGAACATAGGAGGTACAGTTAGTAAGTTTGCAGATGACACCAAAATTGGAGGTATAGTAGACAGCGAAGAAGGTAAAAACAATGACTGCAGATGCTGGAAACCAGATTCTGGATTAGTGGTGCTGGAAGAGCACAGCAATTCGGGCAGCATCCCGGGCTTTTGCCCGAAACATCGATTTTGCCTGTCCTTGGATGCTGCCCGAATTGCTGTGCTCTTCCAGCACCACTAATCCTAGACAGCGAAGAAGAAGGTTACCTCAGATTACAACAGGATCTTGAACAGATGGGCCAATGGGCTGAGCAGTGGCAGATGGAGTTAGATTTAGATAAACGTGAGGTGCTGCATTTTGGGAAAGCAAATCTTAGCAGGACTTATACACTTATTGGTAAGGTCCTAGGGAGTGTTGCTGAACAAAGAGACCTTGGAGTGCAGGTTCATAGCTCCTTGAAAGTGGAGTCACAGGTAGATAGGATAGTGAAGGCAGCATTTGGTATGTTCTCCTTTATTGAACAGAGAATTGAGTATAGGAGTTGGGAGATCATGTACAGTTGTACAGGACATCAGTTAGGCCAATATTTTGGAATACTGCATGCAATTCTAGTCTCCTTCCTATTGGAAGGATGTTGTGAAACGATTTACAAGAATGTTGCCAGGGTTGGAAGGTTTGAGCTACAGGGTGAGGCTGAATAGTCTGGGGCTGTTTTGCCTGCAGTGTCGGAGGCTAAAGTTTATAAAATCATGAGGGGCATGGATAGGGTAAATAAACATGGTATTTTCCCTGGGGTGGGCTAGTCCAGAACTAGAGGGCATAGGTTTAGGTGAGAAGGAAAAAGATATGAAAGGGACCCAAGGTGGAACGTTTTCATGCAGAAGGTGGTGCATGTATGGAATGAGCTGCAAGAGGAAGTGGAGGAGGCTGGTACAATTACAGCATTTAAAAAACATCTGAGAGTATATGAATAGGAAGGGTTTAGAGGGATATGGGCCAAGTGCTGCAAATGGGACTAGATTAGGTAAGGATAATTGATCAGAATGGACAAGTTGGACCAAAGAATCTGTTTCCATGTTATACATCTCTGTGACTCCATGATTCTAAAACTGTATTGTGTTAACCCTCAGTAAGAACTGACATATCAAAAGGCAGTGGCAAAATCACCGCCGTGGAAATGAACACCGCAGCTTTAAACAGAGAGCATTCCCACATCTACCAAATGAAGGTTGACCAGTCAGAACAAAGATCTAGCTTACAGCATAGGAAATAGAACTGAAAAACAAACATGACTTTGCTAATGATATAAAAAAGTTTAAATCAAGCAAATTAAACTCGCGTTTAATTTTTTAAAAACATCGGCAATTCTACAATAGTTAATATGTGCATATCCTCTTTCTTTGAAAGGCAGATTTTTAAAAAGTCAACTATATTTGTATTGAGCAAGGGAGTTGATTTTCCTAGTTACTGTTTTAACATACTTTCACAATCAGAACCACAAACACTGAACTGACAAGTGGGATGCCATTAGATAATGCGGTCATTCACACAGTGAGTGCCAGAAATTTCTCTCAACTAGTACCAAAAATCTTCGAAGACGTCAATATATTTTGAACGTGGTTATCAAAACTAGAAAAAAAAACCTCTCATTTAAGTTACTTGTTTCAAGTCAAAACGTGTCAAAATGTCTCAAAGTTCAAGCGCAATGACTGCCACTAAATAGGAAATACCAAAAATCATTCGGCAACCCAGACACAGCAATGCAATTCAACCCGTTCTAACCGATTCCCTCTGTTCCACGAATGCCCGCGATTTATGAAGCTACGTCGATGCTTTGTGCACTACAGTTAAAAGTTGAAGAAATTCTAAAATAGCATTTTATGCATACAGTAAGCAGTGGTCTGGCTTCCTTCGCAACACAATGCTTTAAAAACAAAATCACACTACAATAATCCAAAAGACCGACTGCTCATTCAAAAGCGGAGGAGAAAGAGATTCAGGATCAGCAAACAAAATTTCACCAATACGCCTTCTCGCTGCTAGCATAGACTTCAACGGAAAAAGACGAACACAGTGCTATTCCATTTTAAAGGAACAGAATCATAGCCTTTTATGCTCCATATCCTAGTGCTGCTGCATTCGTTTCGTTTCTCAATGTAAAAATCTAGGCGCTTGAATTTGCTTCCAGCAGTTGGTGCTCCAAGTTGCAAAATTAAGAAGTACTTTAAAACAAAAACTAGATCTTTAACCCGCAGCAACATTTTGGACGCTGGCGATCGACAAGAGAAAGGCATCATTCAGCCTGGAGCTCACCTTGGGCTTGTAGAGCCACTTTCGGAATCTGTGCATGTTGCCGGCTGCAATCGCTGGAGGTCCCAGTCCACACGCGCGCGCGCTCCCGGGGGGGGGTGGGGGGTGTCAAGTTCACGCGCGCGTGCGCCCCGGGGGCGGAGGAGCGGGTGGCACCAGCCCACACACGCGCGCAAGCTCCCCCAGGAGTCGGGAGTAAAGCCCAGTTTTGTCAACAACCGACCCCCCCGCCCCACAGCTCCAGGCCCCCTCTGAAAGCAAGACCACGACCGCTTCCGCTCCCGGACGGCGGGCACTATCTGCTATCGCCAACCGTCACGCTGACATTCGAGTCACGACTTCTTCTGTCTCCTTCCTCCCAGGGAGGAGGGGGTGAGGAGGAGGTAGCATCGCCACGAACCACAGCACCATCCCACAGTGCACCGCTCGTACCGGATGTGGCTCTCAGACCACCAATTATCCCGCCTCCCCAGAGTGATTGGCACTTAGATTAACCAATCGGAGTGCGGCCCCGACAAGAACCTGGACAGCCGACCCGCTAACCAAAGACCGCGCTGGAAAGTATTTTTCCACAGAAATCGGGACATCGGATGCAAATTCATTCGGCTTTTATATCTTTTACTTTCTTTGTGTAAACTGGACCAATAAAACCAGCCAGTGCCTTTCGTGCAGCTTGTCAGGTTTATCTGGTCTGATCTCCCGGCGGACCGACGCCGTTGCCTGGAGACCTCCACAAACAACCGCTGAGGGCGTTGCGCCGTCCCCAGCGCAATGGCCGATGGGGGTTGTAGTCATTTCACTTGCGGTGCCCATTCACAGAGGCAATGAACGCGCGACTCGTGTACTACAACCCCCATAGTGCCCCGTGAGGCGCGAGGTGGGGGGAAAACCTCTCTCCGAGAGCGGTCGGACCTGTTTGTGACCGTTGAAGTAAGCGCAACGTTTTTATCTTCTCATTGAATCGGACTCGATCACTCGTTACTATCAGACTTCTTCCCATTCGGAGTTATCCGTTTCAAAATGTGGCGTATTTGAGCGAGTGAGTATTGACAGTTCAGTGCCAAGCTAAATGCTCGGGTTCAGGAGTTACCAAGGGGCTGAGTGCTTGGGATTTCAGAGTTCAGCTCCTGGTTTAAGGCAACATTATTTGTGCTGTTTGTTTTGCTAAATATTAGGGTCTTGTCGTTAGGGCTATTGGGAGTTTTGATTGAACTCTTTCACGAGGTGTGGGTGATTCTGTCCAGGAGAAAGTGAGGACTGCAGATGCTGGAGATCAGAGCTGAATATGTGTTGCTGCGCTTTTCCAACAACACATTTTCAGCTCTGATTCTGTCTAGGCCGACGATTGTTGTCCATCTCTGATTTCCTTGGACGGGAGTGTGGTAAGCTGAACACAGAAAGTGCTAGAAAAATTCAGCAAACTTAGCAGCATCTGTGGAGAGAGAAAAACGATCCATGTGCTATTAATATACCTACAGTGATCTGGGAGGGAACGAGTTCCAGTTTCGGTCGGGAATTAATAAAAGGGTTATGGGTCACATTATCGACCGCTATCTCCATCGCGCCTCTTAATGTAACGTCCCAAAGCAAAGTTAGATGGCGGGAGGGTAAGTGATTTCGGTTGGATGTGTTTTAAGGGTTCGTGGTAAATTAACAGTTCAGGTTCGAGTTCATAGAATCCCTACAGTCTGGAAACAGGCCCAACAAGTTGACACCGACCCTCCGAAGATTATCTCACCCAGACCCATGATTCGACATTTCCCCTGACTTATGCACCTTGCCTCGATGTCCCTGAACACTATAGGGCAATTTAGCTTTGGTCCATCCACCGAACTTGCACATTTATAGACTGTGAGTGGAAACCGGAGCACCTGGAGAAAAATCAACGTAGACACGGGAAGAATGTGCAAACTCCACAGTCGCCTGAGGTTGGAATCGAACCCGGGTCCATGGTGCTGTGAACCACTGACTCACCAT
The DNA here is from genome assembly GCF_004010195.1 of Chiloscyllium plagiosum. NCBI lineage: Eukaryota > Metazoa > Chordata > Chondrichthyes > Orectolobiformes > Hemiscylliidae > Chiloscyllium > Chiloscyllium plagiosum. Next base: position 11,807,208 of record NC_057711.1, on the reverse strand, counting down.
CCCATTCTTAGGGTTAGGATCACGGGAATAAAAGAGTAGGAACAGGACATTCAGTCATTAAGCCTGTTCCGCTATTCAGGATGATCATGCTTGATTATCCACCGTATCCCCATATCCCTGTAAGTCACTTATATTTTAAAATCTGGCAGTCTTTACTTTAGACATGCAGTCATTAGAAATTATTAACAGAAGGAGGACTTTCAACACTTTGATCACGTTCCATCATTCAAAATGAATCATTTATTTTACAGTCCTTCAGCCCACTGTGCCTGCGCCAGTTATTAGGCATCCATCTATTCAAAAGATCTGATCATGGATTCATGGGTGCTATGTTTTTGTTTCAAATTCTATATTTCTAGTTGCTCCCAAATACCTTTTCTTCCTTTGCATACAAAATCTATCTATCTCTGCCTTAAAAATATTCAAGGACTCCCACCTCCACCACTTCGTGAGGTTCCATCACCCTCTGACTGGGATATCTCTTATTTTGAAATTTATTCCCTGGTTCTAGACATCCCAGCCTGGGGACACATCCTACCTATCTCTTTAAGTATTTTGTAGGTTCAATGATCTCATATTCTTTGAAATTCTAGAAAATACAGGCACCATTTCCCACATCTCTTTTCATACAGTTCTGGTGTAAGGCCATAAGACATAGGAGCAGAAATAGGCCATTAACCCCATCGTGTCTGTCTGGCCATTCAGTGAGATCTTGGCTGATCTGACAATCGTCAATACCACTTGATTGTGTTTTCCTCGTGACTCTTGATTCCCTTCCTGATGAAAAATCTGTGTATCAAAGCCATTCAGGACATCACTTTTTCAGTGGCAACAATTTCCTCCCAAAGATAAGGGAACCAAAAGTGCACACAGAACTCCAGTGCAGTCTAACCATGGTTCTGAAGCAAATATTGACTATTACAATACTCAAATCTTCTTGCAAAAAAGGCTGACATCATCAGAGTCCACTATCCATGCCTCTTTGAACAATCTGAGGTGAAGAATATTGGATCCCATGTAACAATTTTGAACTTAGGATGCTGAGGTTTGGTTTTGGGTAAAGATTGAATTTGGGTTAGAAGTTAGCCTTGAGACTATGGTTAGAATGTTTGCATTCAAAGTTGGTGGTTATTGTGACTGGTTAGAAACTATTATTGCCATGCCATTGTGAGGAGGAGAAAGGTTAATTTATATTTGCCATTTAAATACCTCACCAATTTATAAAACTAGAAATCAGACATTGGTCCATATTGACCACTCCATTTGAAGTATTTGAATGCTGGTTTAAATTGTTCTAGCTGGAAGATCAAATATATCTGTAATGATGAAACTGAAAATTGCTGCAAAATATGCTGTCAGCCCAATCTCAATTGAAGTTTTGGGCTTGCTGCAGTATTTTCAACTATTCTTAATAAATTTGAATTAAATTCTAGACTTTATTTATGTAAACATATGTATTAAGTGCAGGTCAGTTCAAATAATTAACCACCTTGCATGTCTCTCGCTTATAATTAAGCAAAATCTTCCTTTCTGCATTCTTAAGTTTAGATAGGATAAAAGATCAATCAAAGGTAATGTATTTAATCAGAATTTCAATTAAAACACGCAACTGGCAAATCTTTGTACAGCAACCAACTTAACCATTACATGTTAATTTGAAACAGTATAGAATAAATCACAGGTAAAGTGAGGACTGCAGATGCTGGAGATCACAGTTAAAGAGTGTGCTGCTGGAAAAGCTCAGCCAGTCAGGCAGCATCTGAGGAGCAGGAGAATTGACTTTTCATGCATATACCCTTCATCAGGAATGAGGCTCATTCTTGATGAAGGGCTTACGCCTGAAATGCCAATTCTCTTGCTCCTCAGATACTGCCTGACCGGCTGTGCTTTTCCAGCACCACACTCTTCGACTAGAGAATAAATTACAGGTAATGACTAAGAGCAACAATGAATATAGTTATCCAAAGCACAGGGGAGATCACAACACAGAACCAGGAATGGCAAAAGCCTTGAATAGATATTTTGTATCAGTTTTCACAGATGACACAGTTTAAGAGCATTCCAATAATTCTGAATAATCAAGTTACTAAAGGGATGTAGGAAATAATCACAATAACTATAACTAGCGAAAAGTAAACAAAGAAAGTAAGAGCAGGAATGGGCCATTCAGCTCTTCAAGTCTGTTCTGACATTCAATATGATCATGACTGACCCTGTATCTCAATGCCATGTTCTCACTTTCTCCTCACACCCCTAAGTGCCTTTAAAATGTAAAAATATATCTATCTCTTTCTTTAGTACATTCAGAGCTTGGCCTCCACAGCCTCCTGCGGGAGGGAATTTCACAGATTCATACCCTTTGAGTGAAGACATTTCTCCTTATCTTAACCCTAAATGGTCCAACCTGTATCCTGAGACTACAAGCTCTGGTTCAAGACTCCCCATCCCAAGAAGACATTCTCCCTGCATTTAGTTTGTCTAGCTCTGTTAGAATTTTATACATTTCAATCAGATTCTCCCTCATCTTTCTAAACTCTAATTAATACAGGCTCATTCAAACCAATCTCGAGAACACATGTGCCAGCCCTGGTATCAGCCTGAGTGAACCTTCAGTACTCTCGCTAGACAAATATATGCTTTCTTAAGTTGAGAGACCAACATTGCACACAAGACTCCAGGTTTGGCATCCAGGGCCTGTATAACTTCAGTGAGACATCCCAACTTTGGAACTCAACTCCTCTTGCAATGAATGCCAATCTAATTACTTGGGTACTAAACTGTTGACTCTATTTAACTTGTGTACAAGGACATCCAAATCCCTTTCAATATCCATATGTCTCAATATAGACCATTTAAATAATCCTGTTTTCTGTTTTTCCGCACTGAGATGTATAACTTCACATTTAACCATGCTTTACGGCATTTGCCATGCATGCGCCCATTCTCTCAACTTGTCTTTTTTTATTCATCCATGGGATGTGGGTGTCATTGACCAAGCCAGCATTTATAGCCCATTCCTAATTGCACAGGGGACAGCTAAGTGTCAAAAAGAGTCGCATGCAGACCAGACCAGGTAAGGATAACAGTTTCCTTTCCCTGAAGACATTAGTGAAACAGATGTGTTTTTCTGACAATTGGCAATTAATTTCAGATTTTATTTTTAATTGAATTCAAATTCCACCATCTGACATGGTGGGATTTGAACCCTGGTCCCCAGAACATTACTTGGATCTCTCAAATAATAGTCTTGTGATAATGCCACTAAGCCATCACCTCTCCTGCCTAAAGTGATCATAAAGTCTGCTTGCATCCACCTCACAATTACAATCCTGTACAATGTTCTGTCCTCAGAAAAATTGGAAATATCGCATTTGGTTCCCTAATCCAGGTCATGTATATATATTGTGATTAGCTGGGGCCCAAGCAGTGATCATTATGGGACACAACTCGTCACTCTACCTGTCAATCAGAAAAAGACCTATTTATTCACACTATTTCCTGTCTGTAAACCAATTCTCTATCCCATATGTTTTAACTTTGCATATTGACCTCTAATTAGGGACCTATAAAAATTTCCGAAAATCCAAATAAACAACCACTGTTTCTCCCCTGTGTATTCTTCAAGTTACAACCTCAGAAAACTCCAGCAGATTTGTTAAGCTTGATTTGACTCTTATAAATCTTTCACGCTGGCTTTGTCCATTCGCATTAATGTTTTCCAAATGGTTTGTTATCGTAACTTTTATAAATGACTTGATCATTTTCACCACTATAAATGTTAGATTAACTGGTATGTAATTCTATGTTTGTCCTCTCCCTCCCTTATTAAATATTCATATTTGCCATTCTGCTCTTGAGTCAATAGAATTTTAAGAGATGACAAACAATGCATTGAATATTTCCAGGATCACTTCTTTTCCTAGTCTAGGATGTCGATTATCCAGTGATTTGTCTGCTTTTAATCCTATTAATTCCTCTGGCACCATTTTCTTATCAATTCTGATTTCCTTCAATGCCGCCCTTTCATGGGACCCTTGGTTTCCTAATATCTCTGGGACTTTATTTGTGTCCCCTTTTGTGAAGACAGAGCCAAAGTAAATGTTTGATTCCTCCACCACGTTTTCTTCCATAGTAATTACCCCAGCTATTGACCTATAAGAGATCTACATTTGTCTTTACTAATCTTTTCTCTTCACATATTTTTTGATTCCACCATCAGGTGGAGTTTGCACATTCTCCCCATGATATTTATAGAAACCTTTGCAATCAGTTTCGATGTTCCCTACACACTCTCACATTCTATTTATTTCCCTATCTGTTAAAAATGTTTGACTTTTTTTGTCAATTCTAAAATGCTCCCAGTCCTCAGCACAGATGGACCTGGGAGTCCTTGTGTGTGAATCATAAAAAGCTAGCGCCAAGTTCAGCAGATTAGGGCAATTAGTTTTCGTAGAGTATATAAATAGGGATGTTTTGCTCGAAGTGTACAAGGCACTAGTCAGACCACAGCTGGAATACTATGAACTATTTGGATCCCCTATGCAAGGAAATATATACTGACATTGGAGGCAGTCCGAAGAAGGCCCACTAGGTTGATGATTCCGGATATGAAGAGATTTTCTTTTGATGAGAAATTGAGTTGGTTGGGCTTGTCATCATTGGAGTGTAGAAGAATGAGAAGACACCTTATTTAAACATTAAAAGTTCTTCAGGTACTTGACAGGGTACATGATGAAAGGTGTGTGGACAAGTCCAGGACCAGAGGGCAAATCTGTGCCAACCTCAGAGTAAAGGTCCCCTCATAACACAGATACAAAGAGGATTTTTTTTCTCTTGAGTCATGAATCTGTGAAACTATTTTCCACAGAGGCACTGTCACAGCTGAGTCATCAAGTGTATTCAAGGCTGAAATAGACAGATTTAAGGTCAGTAAGGGAATCCAGGGTTATGGGGAAAGACAGGAAAGTAAGTTCAGGAATATCAGATTAACCATGATCTCATTTAATGTCAGAGCTGACTTGATGGTCTGAATGGTCCACTTCTGAGTTAAAGAGTGTGGTGCTGGAAAAGCACAGCCGGTCAGGCAGCATCTGAGGAGCAGGAGAATTGACGTTTTGGGCATAAGTCCTTCATCAGGAGAGTCAGTAGTGTGCAAACTCCACCTGACAGTGAAATCTATACATATGTGAAGAGAAATGTCGATTCTCCTGCTCTTCGGATGCTGCCAGACCAGCTGTGCTTTTCCAGCACTACACTCTTCAACTCTGATCTCCAACATTTGCGGTCCTCACTTTCTCCTGCTCCTACATGTTATGGTCTTCAAACATCTGGGTTTCTAAAATGTACTCTTTCATATATCAACTAATGGTTTAGGCAGAGCCACTATTACATTCAGATGGTAGGTATAGACAAAGATGAGAATTACTTTATGCTTGCTTCAGAATTTTAAATTTCCATCAAATTCTTTACAAAATGAATTTACAGCAGGTGTTTATGTTTTAAACTTGCTCTTTTCTCATGCTGCAACATCAAATAAGATCCATTAATCAGTTTTCCAGAATCAATGCATCGTTGCAAATAATCTCAACCTCTCCATCTCATTAGATTAGATTAAATTAAATTAGATTAGATTTTATTGTCACATGTATGCTAGCACAGGGATAGAGGAGTACAGTGAAAAATGTACAATGTCTCCATTCCTGGCACCATCTTAGGTGCGAAGGTACCTAGGTACAAAATCTTAGGTGCAGAGTAAAAAGTAAAGAAACAAAGTTAAAAGTTAAACATTACAGTCCTTCTTGTGCTCAACACTTTCATCACTCTCTGAGTGAAGTTTTTCCTGAATTTCCTGCTGAAGTAATTTATGATTGTCTGATATTTATGACTTTTAGTTTTAGACATTTCCAGAAGTGGAAAGATATTCTTCATGTCTATCCTACTATATATAATATGAAAGACCTTTCAGCTATCTCTTTTCCCAGAGAACAGAGCTCCATATTTTCTCCCTCCTTTGATCAATGTAATTAGTTCCACATTAACCGTGCCAAAATTTCTCCAGAATATCTACATCCTACTTAGAGCACTGTGCATGTTTCCATAATAAGTGTGGTCTAACCAAATTTCAATACAAGTACAATTTTACTTTAAAGAATCTTACACAGAATGATGTGGCTTAGTACATTTGCTGAATTCTATTTTTGGATTAATGTATAGATGTTTACAGTGCTTAATTTTATACGTGTTTTGAATAATGTGAGTAATAAATCTTGAGAAACGTTTTTTGAGAGGTAACACAACTAAATGCCATCGCACAACAAAATAATATTTTCTTTCCACAGCATTTAGCAATGATCAGTTTCAAGCTGCTTTAATATTCTATCATAAATGCAAAATATTGAGAATGCTGGAAATCTGATATAAAAACAGAAGATGTTGGAAATACTCAGCAAGTCTGGTAGCATGTGGTACCAGAGGAAAACAGAATAATGTTTCAAATCTGTCCCCTCTCATACCAATTTTAATTATGGGACAGAGTACTGTAGTTCGAATTAGAATTAGAATTAGAAAATAGCAGTAGAGGATTCAAATAGTGCAAGTTGAAAGATTATCATTCAAGCATCCAATAGATGATGTTTGGATTAAAATGACTACAGCACATTCTTTATTTCATAGGAACAATGAAATTGAAAAGGGATAACTTTATTCATTTGGTGCAGGACTGCTAACATTTTCTATGGGTATCCTATCAAAAATTATTAAATCACGTAAGTTACAGTAATTACAAAGCTTGTCAACCACTTGGATTTGAAGGTAATAACATGTCCCATTTTAATTTGATGTGACAGTGTTGAAGGTGAACACCACTGCATCCACTAGTGATTGAACATCTGCTATTCTCTGTGTGGAATGGTCCGGTTTGAGTCAGTTGTTGCACCTGCTCTGTGGTTTGCTGTTTTCTCCATTTCTGCTCAGGTTGCAGAGGTGTTTTCTTTTCTGCTTCAAAGTAGAAGGAAACTAGCAGATATGGCAGTGCAACTGCCTCCCAGTCATCAATGCAGTTATTGAAACTATTCAGTCAAAAACAAAATATTCATGTTTCCCAATTATTGCAATAGCCCACCTTTGTCTCATTCCTGAATTAATTTCTCAGAAGGATGTGAGGGCTTTGGTGGGAATTCAAAAAATGTTTATAAAAATAGTTCCAAGAATGAGAAACTTCAATCAAATAGATGGATCGATGAAGCTCAGACTGTTTGTCTTAGAGAGAAGAAGATTTGGAAGAAATGTGAACATAAGAAATAGGAACAGCAATTTATACAGGTTGTGAATCCTGATCCACCTTGCAATACAATCATGGCTGATCTTGGACTTCAGCTCCATCTACACTCTTGATGTCAAGAGCTGTCAAACTGACCTTACTCCTGGACTTTAGCTCTTTTATTTATGCTTGAACCAAGGCTGTAATGAAATCAGCAGCTGAATGCCCCTAGTGAAATCCAAACTGAGTGTCAGTGAGCAGTTTGCTGTTGAGCAGGTGCTGATTGATAGAAATGTTGACTATATTGACAACCAGGTAAAAACAATGACTGCAGATGCTGGAAACCAGATTTTGGATTAGTGGTGCTGGAAGAGCACAGCAGTTCAGGCAGCATCTGAGGAGCAGTAAAATCGACGCTTCAGGCAAAAGCCCTTCATCCACCTGATGAAGGAGCAGTGCTCCGAAAGCTAGTGCTTCCCAATAAACCTGTTGGACTATAATCTGGTGTTGTGTGATTTTTAACTTTGTACACCCCAGTGGAACACTGGCACCTCCAAATCATGACGATATTTTCCTTCACTTTCCTGATTAAGAGCAGACCTATGGGCGGGTATTGACTGGATTGGATTGGTGCTGCTTTCTGTGTACAGGACATAGCTGGACAATGTTTCACATTGTGGGGTAGATGCCAGTGTTCAAGTGTGTGAGTAATAGGGTAGATATTTCAGTAATGTTCTATCTTGTGTGGTATCTTAAAACTGCTCCCTTGTTTTTAATTCCACAGCCCTAACCCTAACAATCCCCTTTATCGTCTTGAACATTTCAATTGGATCACCTCTCATTCTTGAAACTTTATTGCTGGAACAGCACAGCAGGTCAGGCAGCATCCAGGGAACAGGAGATTTGACGTTTCGGGCACAGGCCCTTCCTGAGGAAGGGCCTGTGCCCGAAACGTCGAATCTCCTGTTCCCTGGATGCTGCCTGACCTGCTGTGCTGTTCCAGCAATAAAGTTTCAACTTTGATCTCCAGCATCTGCAGTCCTCACTTTCTCCTCACCTCTCATTCTTGTAAACTTCAGACAATATAGACCAAATTAACTCTACCTGTCTTCAAAGGACAACCCTCTCACTCCAGGAACCAATGTTCACTGTACTGCCTCCAATAAAACTATATATTTCCTTAAGTATGAAGACCAAAATTGCATACAATGTTCCTGGTGTTGACTCACCAAAGGTAAAAGCACATTTGCTGCAGCACTTCTCTATTCTTTGACTCCAATCCCCTTGTAATTAGGACAAACATGCTATTTACTTTGCTAATTACTTGCAGTACCTGCTTGCTAACTTTCTGAGATCATTGTATGACTTGAGCGAGTTCTCTTTGATCAGCAACATTTATAGCTTACGCAACTGTTTATGAAAATGTTCTGCATGTCTATCCTTACGGTTAAAATGAATAACCTGACAGTATCCTCATTCTACAACACCTGCCAACTTGTTACCTACTCACCTCACCTTTTATACGTCTTCACATTTTTTTGGTGTCCTCCTCACAATATACATTCCAAACTAGTTTTGTATGATCTTAGTATGATCTAGCTATCCCTTTGTCTAATTCTTTAATATAGATTGTAAATAGCTGAAGCCTCAGCACTGATGTTTTGCAGCATTCCACTTATCACAGTCTTCCACATAAAAATGCCTCATTTCTCCCTTTTCTCTGCTTTTTGTCCATAAACATATGACCAGACAAACAAGGAGCAAGAGCACCATTCAGTGCTTTGGGCCTGCTAAGCCATTCAGTAAGACCATAGCTGATCTCATTGTGACCTCTAATCCTCTTCCCATTTATGCTTGATAAACTTTAACTCCCTTGCTTGACAAGAATCTGTCCTGTCAAGATGCCTCAGGAACTTAATTAATTAATAATTGTTTGAATTAATTCAACTCTTTCTCTTCTCAACTCCATTGGATAAAAGCCTAGCCTATCCATTCTATCCTTGTAAGACAATAAGACGTAGGAGCAGAATTAGGCCATTCTGTCCAGCGAATCTGCCCCACCATCCAGTAACGACTGATATGTTTCTCAACCCCATTTTCCTGCCTTCTCCCTATAACTTGTGATCCCTTTACTGATTAAGAACCTATCTATCTGTCTTAAATGCACCCAATGACTTGGCCTCCACAGTCTTCTGTGGCAATGAGTTCCACAGATTCACCATCCTGTGGTGGAAGAAATTCTTCCTCATCCCAGTTCTAAAGGGTTGCCCCTTCACTCTGAGGCTGTGCCCTTGGATCCTAGGCTCTATTACATTTTCTCCACATCGACTTTATCCAGTGTCAGTAGTCTGTAAGTTTCAATGAGATCGCCCTCTCTCATCCTTCTAAGCTCCATCAAGTACAGACGCAGAGTCCTCAACTGCTTCTCATATGATAAGCCCTTCATCCCCAGGATCATTCTTGTAAACCTCCTCTGAATCCCCTCCAAGGCCAGCACATCTTTCTTTAAATATAGGGTCCAAAACTGCTCACAATATTCCAAATGCAATCTGACCAGAACTTCATCAAGCCTCAGTGGTGCATCCCTGCTTCTCTAGATATTGATTTGGAGATGCCAGTGTTGGACTGGGGTGTACAAAGTTAAAAATTACACAACACCAGGTTATAGTCCAACGGCTAGTATGCTTCCAATTAAACCTGTTGGACTATAACCTGGTGTTGTGTGATTTTTAACTTTCTAGATATTAGTCTGGTAAATCCTCTCTGAATTGCTTCCAATTCATTTACATCCTTCTTTAAGTGTGCTCAGTACTTCAAACCTCTATCTATCCTAACATAACACTCAACTTATGAATCCTTACCTTGTGTGTTCATACTTTTTTTGTGGTGAATGAGTTTGGAAATCAAGATATAGGACAACAATTGTTGCCCCATCATCCACCCAACTAGGTACATCTTCAAAAAGCTCTAAAAGTTAGGCAAACGGTTTCCTTTTGTAAAGTCATGTTAACTTGTTCTTAGGCATGTGATGGTTTTTTAATGTTAACATTTCTTTATTAATAGATCCCAGCACATTCCAGGCTAACTTGCCTGTAGTTTGATGTTTTCTCTCTCTCTCTCGCTCTCTCCTTTATTCAATAGTAGTGATGTATTTGTTGACTTCCAATCTGATGGCACTATTCCAGAATTTAAGGAATTTGGGGAAATCATAGTCAGCACATCCACTATATCAATATCCCTCTCTTTTCAAATCCTAGAGTAAAGGCCATCACATGCTGAGAGTTTGTCTAATTTTAGTCCCTTGCCATTCTCCAGTACTTCTCCTCAGCTGATATTAATTGCCTTAATTACCTTCTTTTGGTAAACTCCTCGGCTACCCTCTGTTTCTGGTATATAACTTGTAAAACTGAGCTGTGAAGACAGACACAAAACTTTTGTTCCATCTCTCTGCATTTTTTTCATTCCCCTAAAGAATTTCTCCTGTGTATGTATGTCATAGACGTTTCAAAATCACAATGTCTGGACAAAGTAGATAGAGAAGTTGTTCTCATTAGCTGAATGTTCAACTATAGGATAATGATTTCAGATGCTTTGCTAAAGAACCAAAGAAGACAGAGTCATAGAATTTTAGCAGCTTGGATAGAGGCCCTTCGGCCCATGATTTCTGTGACAGTTATCAAGAATCTATCTGCTTTAAGTCCCTTTTTCTAGCTTGTCTGTAGCCTTGTATGCAATGGTATTTTTAGTGATCATCTAAATACTTCTTGAATGTTGTAACTGTTCCCACTTCTATAGTAAATGAATTCAAGAAACCCACCACACTGAGTGAGAAAACTGTTCCTGAAGTCCCCTCTAAATCTCCTGCCCTTTTACCTTATATCTATTATATCCTAGTCATCGATCTGTCCAATAAAGGGAATAATTTCTTCCCATTTAACCTGTCTTAGTCTCTCATGATTTTGTACACCTCAGTCAGAAACCTCTGAACCTTCTCTGTTCTATGGAAAACAGCTCCAGCCTATCTAGTCTCTCTTCATAGCTGAATCGTTTCAGGTCGGGCAACATTCTGGCGAATGTCCTCTGAACCCGTTCTCCAGCAACCACATCCTTCATATGATGTGGCAAGCAGAACTGCACACAGCTGTTGCCTAACTAACATGATACAGTTTCATCATAATCTCTCTGCTCCTGCACAAAAGAACATCAGGACTAGAACCAGGTATACCTCCTCCAACCTACCCCACCATTCAGTACAATCGTGGCTGATCTCAACTCCACTTTCCTGCCCACTCTCCATAACTCTTCAACCAATTATTAATTAACCATCAGTTTATTTCCTCCTTAAATTTACTTAATGTCCTGGCATCTATTGGGGTGATGGATTCCACAGATTCTTGAACTTTTAAGAGATGTAATTTCTCCTCATCTCTGTTTTAAATCTCTCACACCTCATTCTAAAATTATAACCTCTCATTCTGCATTACCCACAAAGTATTCTATTTAATGCCTCGACTAATAAAAGATATGTATCCTTTTCTGTCATTCCTGCTGCTTTCAGGCACCTGTGAATGTGCACACCAAAGTTCCACTGATGTTCTGTTCCTCCTATGGTCCTACCATTTTTGTGTACTCCCTTGCCTTGTTAGTCTTTCCAAAATGCATCATGTCATGCTCTTGAGGATTAAATTTTATTTGTCATTGCTTTGCCCATCTAACCAGCCCATCTATGTTATATCGTAGTCAAAGGATTTCTCTTTGCTATTTACTCACCACCAATTTTCATGTCATTTGCAAACATACTGATGAAACCTCCTATATTCATGTCTAAAGCATTAATGTACACCAAAAATAACAAGGGACACAGTACCAAATCCTGTGGAATACCACTGGACACAGGCTACCAGTCACAAAAACAGCTTCTACCACTACCCTCTGCATCCTGCCACGAAGCCAATTTTGAATCCAATACCTGAATTGCTGTAGATCCCATGGGCTCTTTCTTTCTTGATCAGTCTCCTATGTGTGACATGTCAAAAGCCAAAGACATATCAAAGTCCATAAAGTCTATATCCCTGGATGACCATCATCCACACATCTAGTCACCTCTAAGAAAATTCAGTCAAATCTGTGAGGTATGATCTCTCCATAACAAAGCCAGGCTGACTACTGTTGATTAATTCTTGCCTCACCAATTTTTTTTTAATCAAAGGTTACAACCTTTGAGGTCCTGCTTTTCAATTTGCTACCTAGCTCCCTAAGTTCTTGTTGCAGGACCTCGCCACTCTTTCTGCATTGGTCATTGGTACCAATGCAAACTGCGACCTCTTAATGTCATAGAGTCATAGAGATGTACAGCATGGAAGCAGACCTTTCGGACCAACCCATCCATGCCAACCAGATGTCCCAATCTAGTCCCACCTGCCGGCACCCGGCCCATATCCCTCCTAACCCTTCCTATTCATATACACATCCAAATGCCTTTTAAATGTTGCAATTGTACCAGCCTCCAC